>NW_021131888.1:0-600000 GCF_004193835.3 Ostrinia furnacalis | reverse complement strand
GGGGAGGCCTATTTTCAGCAGTGGACGTCCTGTGGCTGAAATGATGATGATGATAAATAATTTAACTCACCTCGAGCCGATCCAGATTGAAGTCGGACTGCGACATTCTCTCCAGAGCACGGTATGTAGTCAACAGGCGACGCTTGATGTAACTCTGACGGACCTGGAATTTAAGACGTCAATAATCAGGTCATCCAGTCTCCACTAGTGTTGCCGTTCGATAGTCGACTATCGATTCAAAGTCAAAGTCAAAATTTCTTTATTTGTTTGGACTAATAAATAGTTCTTACAAATCGTTATTTTGCTCTTAAGGAGCCTCTACATGTCTCATAATCTTTTTACCCTACCAGCGCTTCGAGACCAACATTTGGCAAGTGCTGAGAAGAAGCGCCGCAACAAACTCAGTCACCACTGTCTGCCGGTTAATATAAATAAATAGAAATAGTAGTAATAGGTACATTCGATTCAGGAGCAGTTCACTGAATTTACCATGCATTCTTGTATGGTGTATCTTATAAGAATGGGTATACAAGATTGCGTGGTATATTAAACAAGGTAGTGACGTGCTAATATCTAGACTTACATATTAAGATACTAGTAGAAATGACTCGCATACATAAATTTGAATAACTTGGATTGACCAGTCCCCGAAAGCAGCGCCTGTTCATTTAATGATTCTTAATACGATAGACTATCGATACAACAACAATGTATTTTTATAAAAAGGGAAACCTTTCATTGGCTATACTATCAGTCTAGATCTTATAACTAACATTTTCAATGTATCGCTGTTGGTTTCTATAAAATAAATAAATGGCCAAACTATCGCAAGACTATCGATTGGCCTATCGATACTATCGATTGTTCTAGACTATCGATAGTCTGTAAATTTGCAACCGATAGTATCGATTCGATACTTTTTATTTAAAAGCGACAATACTATATCGATGCTATCGATAGTTTATTCTTCACGAGCAACAATACTATCGATAGTATTGCACATATTCAATAGTATTGCCTCGTTTTGAGCTATCGATAGTATCGACAGTATGGATAATATCGATAGGCCAATCGATAGATAAGGCTTTTTCACCAATGCAGGACCACGACCCTTGTATGTACTATGGGTCATACTTTCAGCTACTCGTTTCCGGTCATTTCGTTCTATCGCAAAGAATCGCCATTTGATGAGAGCGAGAGAAAAAACGGAAATGGGTAAAGCCCGGTCTCCGAGCACGTAGAATTCTGTCCAATGACCCCGAGCTACCCATCCTTATCGCTCGCGCGTAATAATGTTGCTGTCGCGCTCGCACACTCACTGCGGGCGCCCGTCGCACAGTCGCGACAGCAATATAATTACGCGCGAGCGATAAGGATGGGTAGCTAGGGGTCATTGGACGAAATTCTACGTGCTCGGCGACCGGACTTTACTAGGAATAATATTTAAATCTGCTATTTAAGTTTGTTTTACCTTTTTGTTGTCAGTCGGCAGCGGCCGCTGCGGCGGCTGTTGGACCGGATGCGAGCGCTGCGGCGACGGCAGTTGGGAGCCGCCCACTGGAATACAAACAAATATAGAACACCAACAGAAAACATGAAGAAACATACGTCGTTGAAGCAGAAAAAAGGCTCACAAATCAATTTACAGTCAGTTATGAACATAATATTATTTTAAAAGATAAATAGCATGTGGGCCACAAAATAATTAAGATAAAACTAAAAAAGTAAAGTAGTAAGTATAAAACTAAGGCCTGTTTTCACCATCAAGCCCTAATTTTTAAGTGACCCCTATGTAAACAAAATTCCTGTTAATTGTTACCATAGGGTTCACTTAAAAATTAGGGATTGATGGTGAAAACGGGCATAAGTCACTCTGTCTGTGCGCTTAAGGATTGACGGTGAGCTTACAGTAAGTGATTTTCTAGTAATAAATAATTAAGTATAAACATAATACTGACCTGCTACCCAAGTGCTGCAAGAGCGAGACGCAGCGCTGAGCGTAAGCGCTTCAAGCGCTGCACACAGGCCCACCTCAGACGTCGCGCTGGAAATAAAATACATCATCATCATCATCATCATGTCGCTTATTGTCACTTAATTAGCATCTTTTCACGTCACTTAATATAGCGTCTTGTCAGGTCACTTATGTCACGTAATATAGCGTCTTGTCACGTCGTTTAATGTCATTTAGTGTAACATCTTTTCAAGCTTAATGTCACTTAATGCAGCGTCTTGTCGCGTCGCTTAAGTCACTTAATGCAGCGTCTTGTCGCGTCGCTTAAGTCACTTAATGCAGCGTCTTGTCGCGTCGCTTAAGTCACTTAAAATAGCGTCTTGTCACGTCACTTAATGTAGTCTTCGCTTCGCTAAATGTCACTTAATACAACGTCTTGTCACGTCGCTTAATGTCACTTAATGCAGTCTTGTCACGTCACTTATGTCACTTAATATAGCGTTTTGACACGTCGCTTAATGTTATTTAATGTAACATCTTGTCACGTCACTTATGTCACTTAATGTAGCGTCTTGTCACGTCACTTAATATAGCATCTTATCAAGTTACTTAATGTAGCGTCTAGTCCCTTAATCTCGCTTTAGCTAGTTGCTTCATGCACTTGCCTCCTCAAGCCTTGCTGCCTGTGCGGCGCCGAAGTCACATCTCCGGCACTGAATGACCTTCGGAGCCCTAACTGAGCGCATAGGGCTGCGCAACCGGCCAGAAGCTCCCGGCAATGGTCGGCTGATTGTAGTGGCAGGGCTGATGACGGCCTCCTGGGAATAGAGTGGTCATCATCAGGTCGAATAGTCTCCACTGCAAGAACACACTATAGCCTGGTCCGTGAGCACGTAGAATTTTGTCCAATGACCCCAACCTACCCGTCCTTATCGCTCACGCGTAGTTATACATATTGCTGTCGCGACTGTGCGACGGGCGCCCGCAGTGAGTGTGCGAGCGCGACAGCAACAATTAAGCGCGAGCGATAAGTAGCTTGGGGTCATTGGACGAAATTCTACGTGCTCGGCGACCGGACTTTAGATACCGAGCTTTACAGTATGTGGTTATAAACTTACTTGACAAGCACTTTGCTGTCCGGATTGGGACTGGCAACCCTGAGAGACGGGTCAGGTCCTTGGCCGGCCTGGAACAATGCAAGTTTTTATTCATTCACTCATTGAGACGGGATTTTCAATCCCTAAGGGGGTAAAACGGGATTCACGCGTAAGAAGTCGCGGGCGGCCGCTAGTATGTTAATATTCACTAGCATGGTGTTTAGACAATAATTACACTAGGTAGTTGATACAAATAAGAAATTGTTCCAAAACACCGTTCCCCACTCTTAGGTGACTACTTTTATTGAGGGCTGGATCCACACCTGATATTTGGCTGAAAGTTCGCATATTTCTCCCTTAGTTAGTCGTCTTTTACAACATCTTAGGGAAGGGTGGGGAGCTTTAATTTTTACTAGACCAGAACTACACAGTACCCCCATGGTAGTCTTATCATAAGACAGAATCATCGACTTTCGTCTTTAAGTTCTCTTTTATTTGTTACACAATAAAGGTCTATTTACCTTGCAAGCCAGTAGCCGAAGCACCCTAGCATCCGAGGCGGCCGATGACACGCTGAACAACGACAGGTCTGTGGTCACCGACTCGTGGGACGGCGAGCGCGCCACGCCGCCGCCGCGCCACGCCTCGGCCTGGCACATCTCCACTGGAAAACAAATAAGAATATGAATAAGAACACTTTATTCAGCATAGAAAAAAAAATACAGTACATGACATTAAACAATTAACTATGCTGAAGTGGCGTCCGCTCAGCTAAATTCGCGACATAGCAAGCGCCATGTCGAGAAGCTGGTTTTCAGCGGAAACCATTATACGATGAGGATTGCGGATTGCGCGCCCTCTCGACCGAGACCATATTGAGTCTACCAGCCAAGAAGGCGCGCAACAGGGGGCGTTATGGACGGTGATCACAAAAAAAAACATTTGAAACAACTCAAAATAACAGTAATAACTTATTAAAACTAAGCAAAATTAAAAACTAATGTTAGTACCTACCTACATTCAAGAACCACATCTCAAATCATTATTTTATAATACATATAGGCAGTCTCCACTTTTCTAGACTGAAGAGACATAGCATTCAAAACCTAGCGAAAAGATTTGCAGTGAAAGAATAAGAGATGACTCGCTAGACTAGTCTCTTACTGAACGCCTCAAGAACCAGATTGGATTATTGTTTCAGAAACAGATTGCCAAGTAGCAGAATAGAATAGGAAAAAAAAAAACATTTTAAAATACAGGCCTGTTCATCCTCAAGTGTGCATTAAAAAAAAAACACATGGTGTACTATCCTGAAATGTTCAATCCACAAGGCATTCACGAGTGAGTAGTGAGTGACTCTTGAAAAAGAGTCTTGATACTTGTGCGTTGCAGTATGGAGTTTCATAAAAAGAATATTGACCGTCTCAAGTTGATATAGTTATGCCCTTTCCAGGTTGATTAATGTGCTACATCCATAAGGGACAAAATAAACATCAGTTCTTTTTAAACAGTCTGGCCAGCCAGTATTAAGCATTTGAAACAGTTTAAATTACTGTTATTTACCATAGTTCGTTCGTTTGTTTCAGCCAAATGACGTCCACTGCTGGACAAAGGCCTCCACCAAGGTTTTCCACCATGAACGGTCCTGTGCTGCCCGCATCCAGGCTCTTCCCGCGACGTTATTTACCATACTATAGTTATTTACAAACTTGTATTTAGTTATTGAAAAAAGCATTTGTGGTATTATGGACAACCATTCAGTCCTACATAGGTTACTATTTATAGAAATACGAGGAAGTCGCGGGTAAAAGCTTGTGTAGTTAAATTACACGATCTAAAAATAGATCCCTGCAAGTCATCATTAAAAAGCCTCCCACGCTTTTTTCACCAAGTATGTGCACTTATGTAAACACTACAGTAGACTCATCAATAATATTTTTAAAGCTATTTTAAATATCTATAAACGATTAGGAAGGCTGTAAATGATTAAAAATATGAATAAGTTGGAACGAAATTATAAGCGACTGCGACATTAAATTTCAATGCATAAAAAAATATTTAACGAGTTTTATTTAAAGCCTGTTTACATTAAACAATACAGCGTATGTGTTGGGCAATATCTAGTAATAAAATGCAAAGTATTCGGCGTGTTTTGATAAAAATATCGGCAAAAACATGGCATGACAGACCGGAGAGATTTTGCGCCGTAATAACAAATAATACTCACCGTTTATGTTAGGATCCACGGCGATGTTTTCACTTTCAACACGTGTAAAAATATGAAAATAACTACTTGATTGATATCATGAATGTTTACGATAGATTTCAGCAAGAAAATTCGGTAAAAACGAGAAAAAATCTTTTTCCGTCAATAATAAACCGGCTAAATTTAATACGTAAAGTTCAGAAATTCGTTCATGATATTGTGAAAACAATTTTTTTAAATGTTTCTTTTATTTGTATAAGTAATAAAATTAACATTACTACAAGCACTAAACCCAAATATTAAAATAATATTTTACAAAAATGGGTCTACAGTATGATTTTTATATTTAAAAAGGTTTCTCCTTAAAATATGATCTATTGAGTTTTTGAACGAATCTGTCAGTAACTTTGAAGTAATTTACCTTCTTTATTTGGTCGCATAATTTCTTATTTTCTGCGAAACAGTGCCATCTATATTACTTTTTTTTNAAAGTCACTTTTCATATTTTCTTCTAAGGAATTTATATTGGGTATGAAATTTGTTAATACATGAGTAAAACGACTATTACTCTTGAACAGTTAGTTCAATCTATCGATCAAGTTCGATCTATCTTAACCGCTATAGTTTTACTTGAAAGTTCATAAAAAGCACTATAATCTTGAATTTTTCCAGATTTATCAAGCCAACAGTTTAGTTTTTAGCGGGGGGGAACGCCCTACTCGGTAAAAATTGGCACTTTAAACTTTAACATTTTGCAAACGGATCCCTAAATCGAAAAATGGTCTTAGAAACCCCTAAGCCATTTTAAAAGACCTATCCAACGATACCCTACACGATAGGGTAGAAGATGAAAAAAAAAACATCCCCACTTTACATGTAGGGGAAACTAACCTAAAAAAAATTTTTTTTTTCAAAATTTTATTCTACCGTTTTGTCGGCGTGATTAATATACATACCTCTACAAAATTACAGCTCCCTAGTACCAATAGTTTCCAAGCAAAATCTCGGACCTATAGGGTTCCTTGTCAGGACTAAAAAATGATAAATAATATTTATATGATGATAATGTCATTTTATTCTATACAGTCTAAACAAATAAAACTAAAAATGCTTCCGTCTGCATGTGTGAATACTAAAATGCAGAATAAATGACGAAATTAAGAAAATTATAAAACAAGTTCTTTTTTTATCAAAATCGATTTTGCCAGATTATTAGTGATTTTGTAGAAAGGAACAATTAGACTTGGTACTTCTGTAAAAAAAAACAATGTGACCCTAGTACTAACCGCTGGATCTATTAGTAATCAGTGGGCTTAGTGCGACTTTACACAATCGTCATCCGCTAGCGACTGCGTAAAAAATGACATACATTAAATGTATGATGATTGTACAGCGTCCCTAGCAGATACTTTCAAGAACTAAAATCTTTAANTTTGTGGATTGTTTGTGAATACGGGCGTTAGTCTATTAGTCATCACTCAAGACAACTGAACGAAGTGTCATCTGCTATTCTGGGGTCACTCAGTCAACAACAAATAAATCATTATAGGTAGTAGGTATGGATTGATGTTATTATGTAGGTACTACTTTACAAAATACTTCACAGACCAAACTTACATCAACAAAATAGCACTTATAAGAAGGTTACCTTTATGTCAACAACTACACAAGAAGACGCGGGTAAAATCTTCTTTAAGTTAAATTACACGATCTAAAAATAGATCCCTGCAAGTCATCATAAGAAAGCCTCCCACGCTTTTTTCACCAAATTTGTATGCGCACTTATGTAAACACTACAGTAGATTCATCAATAATATTTTTAAAGCTATTATAAATATCTTTAAACGTTTAGGAAAGCTGTAAATTGTGAAAAATATGAATAAGTTGGAACGAAATTCTAAGCGACTGCGACACAAAATTTCAATGCTTAAAAAAAAAACTTAACGAGTTTTATGTATAGCTTGTTTACATTAAATAATACAGCTTATGTGTTGGGCAATATCTTGTAATAAAATGCAAAGTATTAGGTGTGTTTTGACAAAAATATCGGCAAAAACATGGCATGACAGACCGGAGAGATTTTGCGCCGTAATAACAAATAATACTCACCGTTTATGTTAGGATCCACGGCGATGTTTTCACTTTCAACACGTGTAAAAATATGAAAATAACTACTTGATTGATATCATGAATGTTTACGATAGATTTCAGCAAGAAAATTCGGTAAAAACGAGAAAAAATCTTTTTCCGTCAATAATAAACCGGCTAAATTTAATACGTCAAGTTCAGAAATTCGTTCATGATATTGTGAAAACATTTTTTTTAAATGTTTATTTTATTTGTATAAGTAATAAAATTAACATTACTACAAGCACTAAACCCAAATATTAAAATAACATTTTACAAAAATGGGTGTACAATATGATTTTTATATAAAAAGGTTTCTCCTTAAAATATGATTATGAACACTATTGAGTTTTTGAACGAATCTGTCAGTGACTTTGAAATAATTTATCTTCTTAATTTGGTCGCATAATTTCTTGTTTTCTGCGAAACAGTGCCATCTATATTTCTGTATTGAAAACTTTTATTCCAAAAGTGTTAGTACGTATTCATAGATGGCACTGAAAGTTTTTTATTTCAAATCCATCAATGGTGGTTCAACAGTACAAAATGTTAAAAGTTACAGTAAATATTTATAGGTACGACGACACTTGCTTGTTTGTTATGTTATTGATTTGATTTCTGATAAGTACTGCATTTTTGAGAAATATCAATATTGTTCGATAAGATAAGATAAGATAAGAAGATAAACCGGATAAACAAACACATAAAAAGTGGGTTAAACATCGTAGAAATAGGGTTCCGTAGGGACATTCCTAGTTAAAACTTATTTAAAATATACCTACTTAGTTAGGGTAATTGCGCCGGTTTTCCGTCCAGCTCCTGTTTTCGTCCATTTGACCGNCACCTTTGACATTGTGGCAATGTTGTTTTCTTTTTTGGATCTTCGATTATTATCGACTGGTGATGAATATATTTAATATTTTTCACTGCTGCGTTGTTAGCTCCTGGTTCGATGTTAACAAAGAATGTAGAGGTTGGTTTTTTCTCTGGTCCAAATTTTGAGTTAATAATTTCTCCATATACTTTGTTCCCAGTGTTTTCAATTGCTTCTACGATTGCATCATGTGGAGTTGTATGGTGGAGATTTTTTATAACTATTCTGTAGCAGCGTTGGTCTTTTAAGTTAAAGGTATGTCCTATGAGGCCTTTGTTTCGGACTAATGTGATGACATTTTTGTATATTGCTGTGTCCGTACAGGTTATTCTAAGTTGGTTTCTGTTGACAATTTTTATTGTGTAGCTATTCTTGTCTGCTGTGGACTGTAGCAGTTCTACAAGCTTATTAACGTCATCAATGCCGTATAATATAATGGGTGGTGGCTTGCTAGGTCTTTTTTCTGTTGGCTTTTTGGCAGCTTCCTTGGGGTCGAGAGGTAATCCGCTAAAACTATTGCTTGTGGTGATTTTTTCTGGCGAAGGGGACTGGAGTTTCTGCCGTTTACGCTTATAGCCTTTGCTTTCAGGGACTCTTTGCCAGTCTGGTGGTTTTGGTGCTGGCGCGTCCAAGTTTTGTGACGGTGGTGTTGTAGTAGCCGCTTCTGACTGGGAAATACTTCCTAGCGATGAGCTTCTAGTCCTTGTAAGCAGATTAGGATGGAATACCTGCTGAACAAATCGTTTTCCATATTACTGTATTGAAAACTTTCATTCTAAAAAGTGTCTGTACGTATTCATAGATGGCACTATAAGTTTTTAATTTTCAAATCCATCAATGGTGGTTCAACAGTACAAAATGTTAAAAGCTTAGGTTAAAAGTTACAGTAAATATTTATAGGTACGACGACGCTTGTTTGTTATGTTATTGATTTGATTTCTGATAAGTACTGCATTTTTGAGAAATATCAATATTGTTCGAAGATAAATATAATATCTTTCGAATACCTATCTATTTGAATTCCTCATTGCAAAAAATAGTTGTTTGCTAGCGATAAGATAAGAAGATAAGCCGGATAAACAAACACATAAAAAGTGGGTTAGACATCGTAGAAATAGGGTTCCGTAGGGACATTCCTGATTAAAATTTATATAGGTACCTACCTACTTAGTTGTTGAGAAAAATAAAGGCACAAAATGTAGGTATTTAAAGGTGAATTACCCGAAAACCTATTTAACCTCTGTAGACACCTGCCCATAAAATAAATGATATTTAAATAATTACATTACCTACGTAGGTAGAGTTAAGTAAGAAATACCTAGCACCTACTGAGTACGAAGTAGTTGTTTTCACTGTTAAAAATATTTATATCTAATTATCTACATACTTTCCTACCGAAAAATAAAAAGAAGCAATCTTTTAACATTGACATAATATGTCTGCAAAATATGTTACAACCTATTGAATCTATTCACAATGTTTTGACTAAAAAATACCTATTTACAGATTTAATTAATATTCAAACAAGTGTAACGACGATAGACAGCAACTTATGATGACGTTTCAAAAACATAACCCTCCTTCTGGCGCAGTCAGGTAACAAGTAACTTTATTTTTTTGGTTTTGCACATTAATAATCAAGTAATATAAGTTAGCACTTGTCGAAATAAATTACATAAGGTGCCTCCTCCTTTTTTGAAGTCGGTAAAAAAAGTTAAAAAAATGGAACTTAGTAGGTATGCAGTGATTTCGTTGGAAGGCCATGCAGTAGTAAATAAAAAAAACACTTAACATTATGTACCATCTATACATTTTTAACTCTCACTACTTACCATTTCTGTGGATTTTAAAATTAAAAAGTTATATATGTACACGTGTATTGCTCTCTGGATATAGCAGAAGAAATCAGTAGTCTCGCTTACAAATTAAAACAGATAAAAATGCCCTGCGATGCTAAAAGAATATTCTGGCTTTAAAAACGAAATTGTGGGTTTAGTCACTTTTCGCAAATGGCGCCAGCTACTTACTTATTTAAGTTGGGTTATAGGTTATTCCCGCGACCTTTACCAGATCGTCGGTCCACCTAGTAGGAGGCCTGCCCACGCTACGTCTTCCAGCCCGTGGTCGCCACTCGAGAACTTTCCTGCCCCAACGGCCATCGTCTCTACGAGCTATGTGCGGCAGTGGGCGGGCACTGCCACTTGATTTTAGCAATTCTGCGAGCTATGTGTCGGTTACTTTGGTTCTCCTGCGGATCTCCTCATTTCTGATTCTGCGGGCAGCGCAGGACCGTTCATTGTGGAAAACCTTGGGGGAGGCCTTTGTCCAGCAGTGGACGTCATTTGGCTGAAACGAAACGAATAGGTTATTATCGTTAGTTTTATTCGGTTTATTTATTTAGTTTCAAAATCAAATAAGAGGGTCACCTGAAATGAAAATGGGAACAGTCAGCATGTTTTCAAACTAAGGGCTCATTATAATATTTCCCACTTCTTTTGCAACAACGAGTTTTTTGGCAGTAGATAATATTGATTAAGTACCATGAAATGGTACAGCCTGACACACTGGTCGAACACTGGCATATTTAATTAGAAGTCAGTCACAATTTTGACGATATTACGTAAAATATCTCGTTACATTAAAACAAAAGACGATACTTCAAATATTTTTTATTTTCTTTTAGCGGAACCAAAATTACATTGTAGAAAAAGCGCCATCTAGTGGGCTCGAGTTTTTTTTGCAGTATTTTAGTTTTTGAGAGCAATCATTATCTTTAGGTGCTACTGGATATAATTTAGCTATGTCAGGAGTGTACGTAGTCGACCTATCGCATATATTACTTCTCCGCTTGTGTGCGACAGTAAGAATAGTGTGGACATTTCAGAAATCTAATTAATGCTAAGTGTAAACAAAATGGTTGATAAATAATGCATTTTTGGGACTTCACACTTGTATTTTAAATAAAATTGTTTAAAACATTGTGTAAAGTAGGTACCTATATTCAAACGATTTGATAACAGTCATTTTAGTCCGAGACACAAGTAAATGTGCTATTTTTAGAGATAGTGATGAACCTTCTTGTGTTTAAAGTGCCTCTACCTGTTATCCTATCAGTTGAATTTATTGATTTCAAACAAATTGTCAATTTAAGCTGAGTTGCACCACCTAACTTTGACCGTAACTTACAAGATAACCGGTGTTTTTTGTATGGAGTTTGACAGATTTTTGACGTTTGTCAAAGTTAAAGTAAGATGGTGCAACCCAGCCTTAAATGTCCTGTTCTAAGAAATGTTTCCTTTGACATACAATACAATACTACCCTACTACTTGCCTACTCTACTGTGTAATGTGACATTCACCTATTTTAACAATAGCCATTTATAGTTTCGGAGTTGAACAGAACTGAAAATGTTTTTCGAAACAACGTCGTTCGCGACTATAATCAATATTTATAATCATTGAAGTCCTTTCGAAACTATGTGGCAGTGTGGAAAAAAAATTCGCTATAACAGCGTTCGTCGCTACAGCAGCATTCAAAACTGCAGCATTAGGGACCCTATACAGTGGTACAGTCAGCGCCTAATAGATGGTGACACTTTAAATTGGCCAAAAAGTTGACAACAGAACCTTATTCCAAACTAGCTTTCCGCCCGCGGCTTCGCCCGCGTGGAATTTTGTCTGTCGCAGAAAAACTTTATCGCGCGCGTCCCTGTTTCAAAAACCGAGATAAAAACTATCCTATGTCCTTTCCCGGGACTCAAACTATCTCTATGCCTTTCATCAAAATCGCTTCAGTGGTTTAGGCGTGATAGCAAGACAGACAGACAGAGTTACTTTCGCATTTAATTAGTATAGAAGTAGGTATAGAACTATAGATTGTAACAGACTCATGTTGCGAGCTTATTGATTGCTCACGAACTATTTGAAGGTGACTGTACACTTTCAACTTAAAAAAAAATCAAAATAGGCAAATTAATACAAAAATGGCGACCGCATCCACATTTTTATTTAGTCTGGTAGCTCGGGTATTGTACTTGATTGTGGCGCTGGCGTCGGCGGGCGGAATGCAAACTAAACTGCTCAGGGTCACCACAAAACTATATTATTGTTATTATTTTTGAATTATGCTGCATTTTTGCGTTTTTTAGGCTTTAAATTAAATGTAATGTTTGTAATTTGTGTTTAATTATGTTATTTTAGTTATTTCAAACGTTGTTGTGTTTTTAAAATCAGAAAATAATGGTTATTTACATGATAAATTATCTAAAAATTAATTAATAAGAAAACATTATTGTTAAATGCATTATTTGTATTGTACACGTATGTGAAAGATGTTTAAGTAAAATTATAATTAATAAAAAAAATTAACCAACTGAATAAAAGAGGGTAATGTTTAAAAATAGTTACATATAATAGTTTTTAATTTAAATTGTGTTGAAGGAATATAGTAAGATAGTAACTTATTGGTGTAGGTTTTTTATGTTAATTCTAGCAATTTCTAAATATTTTTATTAAACTCGCTCACTAATGAAAGGGAATACAAATGAAATGTAAAGTGATGTTTAGTAGAGCACAGTTTTAGTGTTCAACATTGTTACCCACGTTTCATTAGTTTTATACAACTTCAAAACAGCATATTATGAGTATTAATGACGGTGTTATTGCTAGGAAGAGACCTCTTCCAGACAACCCACAGATAAATCAGATTTTAAAATAAAATTTACCTAAAATTGTAATTTAATTTAATTTCCCAAAAACTATAAAATTATTATTATTACTCATCGTTTAAAATAGATCGACGGCGTGGCAACCCTTAAGGTTTATCAATACACACGTACACAGGCGGCTCACAAATACACGCACACAGACGCGGACACGAATTAGGGTCGACTCTATACGGAGACGGCTGCGTGGTAAACTTTGGTAAGTTAAATAATCGTAATTTTGGTATTTTTTGATAGTTTTTCTCTTAATTTCAAGAAAAAAATATGTTTTCTATTAAATCTAGTGCAGCATGAGTTGAAAATGGTGACAGCTATGTAATTAGCATAAATATTACGTATAATGAGCGTTATTGTGTGAATACACACTTGTACAAATATTTAAAAATTAAAATTAAATACAGATGTTTAAAGTAAATAATTATGTTTAAGAATGCATTACACAGTTTGGCAAGAATTTAATTAGTGTCTCGTATAATGATTAATTATTTGACATTTAAAAGACAGGCAAGCTCAAACTAATTAACTAAGCACTCGTTTTAAGAATTAAATAAATAATTGATTTTGTCGCACAGTGCTTATGATTTTTTTATAAATTATTTTGAAATGACTTTTTTAAACAACATTTTGAAATGTATCGTTGTAGCGACAGTTTGTTGGCTCAAGTATTTGCATATAAAGTAGGTAGGTACATTAAATAATTCGGTAATTTATGATAATTATGACCGATTCACCTCAGTAACTTTCAGGTCACACGTGTAGACATTATTTTATTTACTCTATACTTAATTACAGTGCACTCATAGGTTTAAGTATTTTGATATTTCATACCACATTTTTTATTTTTATTTATTTAAGTACCTATTGAAATGACAAGTTATTATATGAAAGTGATTAGAAAGAAAGAAATAGCACTTATTAATTAACTTTACTTTTAATTAAAAAAACAGTAGTTAAATTGAACAAGGCATTTAATTTTGATGATACTAAAATGTTTAAAAAATGTTTTTCTAAAACCGCACTTACACCCCTCTACGTACCGGCCCCCATTTTTTATTATACTCTCATGGTAGGAGTGTTTATGTCACAAAGACAGAATTTAGACTTTTTTTGTGTAAATTTAGTTAAGTTTAAACATGAAATACGCGAAGGATGTTTCACATTCATGAATTAATAATAAAAAAGCTTTGGCTTATTGATTTGATTTACAAAGTTTTAAATTTGATTATGTAGCTACTTAAATTGTCAACTCATAAACTAATAGTACAAAAAAAACGTCAAAAATGCATTTTAACACTCTAATTGCAAAAAAAACGACAAAATGCATGCTCCGACTCTTTCACTCATGTAGAGTTTAGTATCTATGCATCTCTTTCGGTCTTTAGTCTGTGCATTTTGGCCGGAATCGTAAAATTTAGCGGATAAAATGGAGTCTACTGACTCAACTAGAAAATATCATCCTTGGGAGTGTACTTTATTTAGAACGTTCTAGAAACAGGATAAGATTATCAATGTATAATCTTATTTAATAACAGAATAATGTTCGTTTTGTATTTGAAATGTTTTTTGACTTTGACTCTTTTGACTGAAATGATAATCCAAAGATACTAAACAAAAGTTTATAAATATTTTTAGAACGACTCTATCGAATATATATTTCGTCGCTATTACCCGTGGCTTCATTCATGTAGTTAGTAACAAAATTTAAAAAAGCTGTTTCTTTTTTCTGTAAAAAAAATCCTTTTATCCATATTATTTTTGAGTTTTTTAGACTTAGTGGTTTTTTATTTTGCATTAACAGGACAAACTGTTTTATTGGGTTAGTTTTTTAAAACATACAAGTAGGTAGGTAGGTAGATACTTTTGGACTTTCAGCCAGTATCTTTAGTTATTTAAGGTTTTGGTCGATTTTCTTTGTTTAGGACTAGATGGCACGATGGTCAAGGATATCCTTCCTTAGTTAAAAAGTTATTTAATTTGTGTTAAAAAGACTAACAAAAAATATTTTATTAAAAATGAAAAAAAAGTGTGAAAAAAATACCCATTACTAATCTATGCTACCATTTCCATAAAAAAACATAACAATATGTTATTTTTTTTACATTTCCTATCTTAGTGTCACCTATTTCAAATTTCAACTAGGTACCTAAATGCAGTATTTTTTACTTGGTGTATTGTAGTCTGTCTGTAAGTAGGTACATCTTACGCGTATGTTTTTATTGTTTATCTGTGACCTTCACATATCCTACATTTGTCATTGTTCACCAAAATTAGTAATCATAATAAATAATCATTTTTTAAACTAAGTAACATTAATTTCTAGTAAGTAAGTTATCTTAATTTACTAGAAAACTGGTCACGAATTTTCTAATCTAATTGCAAAGTTGTATCAAAATCTGTTCAGCCGTGTGTTGAATAACATGGAAAATTGAACCATATTTTATTATTGATTTTTTTTCTACCTGTTTGACAACGAACACACAAAACAAATTAGTTGAAAATATTTTTCTATAAAAAAGATTTTAAAAAGTGCGTTACGAATAGCTAAACGAATTTTGATAAAACTTAATTCTATTTCATTGCTTTTTATAAGTATTGCGTGGTAATATTTACGTAATCATTGGCTGCAGATTTCTTAATTGCTTTTATAATTAAATACATAAATAATTACATAGATTAGATATTGAGCCATTGTTTTTATAAATCTATTAGGAAAATACATTATTACATAACCTTTACTTATTTATTAAGGCTATATTTTGTAAATAAGACATAAAATCAATTGCGAAAGACGTTTCTTTGAAGAATATCCTGATTTTTATTCACAATTTCAATCAAATTGATGCAAAAATGCATAATTAATGAAAATACCTCACTAGATCGTTTACCCCACATTATATTCATTAATAACTAATTACAAAAATGTTGAATCTTAGAAAAATTAAAAAAATACACCTATTTCGTCTCATGAATGTTAACGAAGCAACGCCATTAGATTTTTCACTTTAAAGCATTGCAGTAAGGTGCATATTTGAATGGATTAACGTAGCTATATTTGTGTGTATTTGCGTGTTACTTACAGGACACTCACACAGGCGCATGTTGTTTATCTGACATTGTCAGGGATGGCACTTTGGGGCAGAGTTTTGCTTTTAAATCGGCAATTTTAGTTATTTTGTTTAGAAGCTTTCTGTTTTCTTTTATTTGTTGAAAAACAGTTTTTCAGTGCTATACAATACGTATTTTAAGATATTTATATAAAAGTTATGGATTTTAATAACCGAAACATAAATTGTAAGGCTGGGTTGCACTATCTAACTTTAACCGTAACTATAACGATAACCGGTGCTTTTTGTATGGAGTTTGACAGACTTTCGTTTGTTAATGTCAAAGTAAGATGGTGCAAACCCGCCTTAGACTTGCAAGTTGCAAGTGACGCATTTTTGGGCCTTAGTAAGTACTTTACCTCTAAAAATAATAATATAAGGGTTCGTTTTCTAAATAGTTTTGTGTGGACTGAGATACATTCTTTCTGGATTTAGCTGTTGGGACTAACAGCTTTTCTTTTATGTATTTGATTTATGGAGAAAAATTGCACTGTAAGCTCTAAAAACCTACAAGTAAATACCTAATGTAGTAAATAAATAGATCCTTTTCCAACAAAGATGTTGAATATACATATAAGTTTAATGCTGTCGATTAGAAAAACAAATATAATAATTGTTATTAAAATTAAAAAAAACATTCGACGCTTAGTACGTACGTAAAAACACTACATACTAACATCGTGAAATAAATACCTATCTAATTATCTATTTATCTAATCACAATACAATATCTATTTCACTATCTACCAAATCATCCTTTGTCTACAGAAACACAAAATTAATTATTAATCCTCACAACTCGCAGCCCTGAGTGCACTCACACATTGGCGCGTCACGTACACACGCACACACGCCTACATCGGATATATGAAACCGAATGCTTGTCAAACTAAATGGATACGGTGAATAGGGGTGGGAAAGTGTTTTGGATTATCGATTTTAATGTTTTGACCAGAAGGCTTAGTTAGTGTGAGTTTACATCAAACGCGCTCAATAGTGAGCGCGTAAAAAATGACATTTAATGTATGACGAATTGTACAGTGCCTCTAGCGGAAACGTTCAAGAACTAAAATTTTCATACATTTTTTAAGGCGCTCACTAGAGAGGACATTTGATATAAACTCACACTCAGCCTCAGCACACGGTATGAAAGCTCATAAAGGTAGCAGGCGCTGGATGCAGGCCGCTACCAACCGGTCATTATGGAAATCATTGGGGGAGGCCTATGTTCAGCAGTGGACGTCCTGTGGCTGAAATGATGATGATGATGAACGGTTAATCGGTTAACGGTTTATGTGATTTGAAAATGGACATTAGAGAGACCTTTGAGTATTTAAAAGGACAAGGGAAGTATATATTTAGACGGCATAATTAATTTAAAAAGTATCATATTAATAAAGTATCAAAATTATTTATGTGCATTTTGTAAAATAAATAAATTATAGACCAAAGAAATTATGAAAGTCTTCAAAATTGCAAACTTATATGTAGGTAATCATTCAAATTTAATTATTATGTTTCATATTATCTTCACATTGTAGGGTTTGCAAGTCGATTCTATAACTCCATTTTTTAAATGTGATTTTTTACATTTTACACTAAATAAATATGTATTTGGAAATTTGCAAAGAAAATTATTTATTGCTTTATACAATTAAATACTAATTAGGAAAATTGCATTTAAATAAACCTTAGTCTTGAATCACTATCTATTTAACAAATTCGCATCAAACAAAATCCGTTGCGTAGTTATAAAGATCTAAGCATACCTACAGCTTACATAGGAAAGGAACAGACAGGGAAAGCGACTTTTTTTCATACTATGTAACCCCCTACTAATAAAAAGTTACACAGTCGTTGACACTGTTTTAAAATAACATTTCCATACTAAACGTCACTTTAAAACACTGTTCAACGTGTAAGTTTTATTAGTAAGGGGGTAATAATATAAGANAAAACCGTATTTGCCAAGTATAGGGTTAAAACAGTGTTCAACAACTGTGTAACTTTTTATTAGAAGGGGGTAAGTTTTTCAAGAAGTTATTGATTTTGATACCTCAACACGTTTTATTTTGTTGGAATAACATTGTCATCAAAACCTACAAACAAGAGTACACCGTTAATGTAAACCTTTTACATAAAACTAGTAGTTTCACATTTTTTTATTATCTAAAAACATTGCACACACTACAAGCTATGCTATAATAGGTAGGTATACATAAACCTGTGTATGAGAGAAACTTATCGACCATTACCAACGGAACATAAAGATTAAACAAGTATTGTAACTTTGGACAATATCGACTCAAAATAAATAAAGAAAGAGAGATTTTTATTTAGTCCAAAATCCTTACCCCCTTACTAATAAAAAGTAACACAGTTGTTGAACACTGTTTTAAAATGACATTTCCATACTAAACGTCACTTTAAAACACTTCAACGAGCGTGTAAGTTTTATTAGTAAGGGGGTTAGACTACAACGTAGTTACGTACTTAATTTTATTTTGCTTATTTGAACAAAATGGCAGCCACTCAGCATATTGTCTTAGGACCTAGAGCATAACGCTGGTATTCTGTGGCAGCCATATTTAGTGGATAGACACTAACATTTAAAAGTTTTACACAATTTAACACAATGCTCTAAAAGTGTGTTCATAAAATTGTTAACTTAATTTAATAATGTTATTTATTCATTAAATAGCGAATAGTCCCAGCGACTTGGCCCACTTTTAACTTGGTCCACGGGCCAAATCGGTTGAATTTTTTAATTTTTTTTCTTTCTTAAAATCTGTGACAAGCTTTTCACGCGGGCGAAGCCGTGGGCAAAAGATAGTGTAGTCGAGTTGTGAGCGTTTAAAATACCTATATTTTTATCTAAAATACATTTGTGACGTCATTTACTACCACGTAAGAGATAACGTATTGATAATGAATAAATTACCTACTTAATTTATTGTTTATTTGTTATTTAGCATTGGTTCATAGAAACGTAGTCGACGATTAAATATGACAAGGCTCATACAAATTATCACTAAAAATACCTAAAGTATGAAACTGAAAATAAGCGTTAAGTAGGTATCTTACTTATACTTACAAATATTTTTATATCCCTATATTATACAGGGATATAAAATTATATCCCTGTATAATATTTATCCCTAAATAATAGTTAATTTTAGACTAATAAATTTTTTCCAGTTTTCTCATAATTCCATTTTTTTACTTATAATAGTTTTTTTTATAATCAGACTAATTCACTCGCAAATAAAAAATCACATTTTTGAGCCTAGAAAATTCAAGTTTACCTACTTATTTATTGTGTTTAAACGATTTCCTGTAAAGAACAAAAGGCTGACAAAGGTGACTGAGATTTTTCCACTTTAAGTGCGATAGTTCTTAGCAAGAACTGATTTACGCCCGTATTCACAAACGATGCTTACTTAAGTGAAGCAGCAAATCGAACACACAGCGTTGAATAGAGCTCTGTGATTGGTTCATGTGTCACTCCTGTGCGTCCACGCGCACTATGAGACTTCATAGTAATGTTTGTGAATACAGGCGTTATTGTTTTCCCGAAGTGGAAACTATATTTGGGGTATGGGTTCCCTGACTACACTGAGTTTGATGGATACTTTTTATCCCAGTAGTATAAAAATGCCTATAAAAATGAAATATTGGACAAAGCGAACAATATAGAATTTTATTCTTTGTATCAAAAGAAGATTTTTCTATACTATTCTACGTAGGATGTTATTTTACTTTATTTTATTTATTTAATAGAACAACAAGCAAGACATTATTTACAACGAATTTACGTATAGAAACCTATGTGTCAATTTTTAGACTTACATTTCTGCATTCTAAAGTTATTCCAGCCGAGCAAAGCCAGGGTAAATCGCTAGTTCACAAAGCTTTAGTCTATACTATTTATACTAATACTAGCTGA
This sequence comes from Ostrinia furnacalis, assembly GCF_004193835.3. Classification (NCBI taxonomy): domain Eukaryota; kingdom Metazoa; phylum Arthropoda; class Insecta; order Lepidoptera; family Crambidae; genus Ostrinia; species Ostrinia furnacalis. The sequence continues at coordinate 579,968 of NW_021131888.1, read as the reverse complement.
CCCGGCGAACTTCGTACCGCCTTAGCGTAGAGATTTTCTTTATATTTTTTTCCGTAAAAACCTTGTACAGAGTATTAGAAAACTACAAAAAAAAATCAGCCAAATCGGTCAAGCCGTTTTCATGTTATGTCGTGACAACGGAAAACGGGTTTCATTTTTATATATATCCCAACTAGTCCCATCCCATCCCAACTATCCCAACTAATATTATAAATGCGAAAGTAACTCTGTCTGTCTGTCTGTCTGTCTGTCTGTCTGTCTGTTACGCTTTCCCGCTTAAACCTCGCAACCGATTTTGATNTAAACAAATAAAGAAATTTTGACTTTGACTTTGACTAATACATAAATAATTACATAGATTAGATATTGAGCCATTGTTTTTATAAATCTATTAGGAAAATACATTATTACATAACCTTTACTTATTTATTAAGGCTATATTTTGTAAATAAGACAAAATCAATTGCGAAAGACGTTTCTTTGAAGAATATCCTGATTTTTTTCACAATTTCAATCAAATTGATGCAAAAATGCATATTTAATGAAAATACCTCACTAGATCGTTTACCCCACATTATATTCATTAATACCTAATTACAAAAATGTTGAATCTTAGAAAAATTAAAAAAATACACCTATTTCGTCTCATGAATGTTAACGAAGCAACGCCGTTAGATTTTTCACTTTAAATCATTGGAATAAGGTGCAGATTTGAATGGATTAACGTAGCTGTATTTGTGTGTATTTGCGTGTTACTTACAGGACACTCACACAGGCGCATGTTGTTTATCTGACATTGTCAGGGATGGCACTTTTAGGTAGTTTTTCTTTTAATCGGAAATTTTGGAGTTAAGATTTATTTTCATTTATTTAACAACAGATGTTTATTTATGTTCGTAAGTTCGTTAATTTTTAAGTGACCCGTATGAAAATAAAATTCCTGTTATGTGTTACCATAGTGCATAGGGGTCACTTAAAAATTAGGCATAAGTAATTTCTTTTACCTCTAAAAATAAAAGAGTTCGTTTTCTACACTATTGAGTGGACTGAGATATCTACATTCTTTCTTTCTGGATCTAGCTGTTGCGAAAAGCTTTGCTTTTATTTGATTTATAGAGAAAAATGGCACTGTAAGCTCTAAAATCCTACAAGTAAATACCTGTTTGCGCCTCAGACTAGCAGATCAGGTTCAGCTGGGATAGGTAGTACTCGTACTCAATGAATAATTTTATATTTGAATTTAGACTATAACGTTTATTTGACGTTTACAATGGTATCGAATGAAAGTTAATAAGTTAAGTAATGAAGTGAAGTAGACGAAATTTATGTCATCGCATTTTATACATGGAGGACAGCGCCATCTATCGGAGTACCGAAGAACTGTGCGGCACCGGTCGATGTATGTCTTGCTTAATCTGTGACGTGTCGTTTCTCCTCCAGTTGTCGCTGGATGGTGTTAGTGTTAACAATACCTAATGTATGTAGTAAATAAATAAAAGCTTTTCCAACAAAGATGTTGAATAAAAGTTTGATGCTGTCGATTACAAAAACAAATATACTATACCTAATTTTGTTAAATTATAAAAACACTCGACGCTCAGCAGTACGTACATACGGTACATAATAACATTAACACTACATAATACATACAAACATCGTCAAATAAGTACCTATCTAATTATAATTAGATAGTTAATTATCTATTTAATTTTATCTAATCAAAATATATCTATCTCACTATCTACCAAATCATCCTTTGTCTACAAAAACACAAAATTAATTATTAATCCTCACAACTCGCAGCCCTGAGTGTACTCACACATTGGCGCGTCACGTACACACGCACACACGCTTACATCGGATATATGAAACCGAATGCTTGTCAAACTAAATGGATACGGTGAATAGGGGTGGGAAAGAGTTTTGGATTATCGATTTTAATGTTTTGTCCAGTAAGGGCTGATTTTTTAATCATCAGTTAACTTTTAACTGAAAAATACATCAGGTGAGATACAGGCCGAGAGCTTCCTCGTTGTGGATAAAAAAAACTTGCCATTTTGACATATTTTATTTTCTATACTGAACGTGTCAATATGCCAAACTTCTTCTTCTTCAGTTGAAAGTTATCCAACGATTGAAAAATCAGCCCTGAGGCTCATAAAGGTAGCAGGAAAGCGCTGGATGCAACCAACCGGTCATTGTGGAAATCATTAAGAGAGGCCTTTGTTCAGCAGTGGACGTCCTATGGCTGAAATGATTTTGATTGCTTTTCATGTGATTTGAAAATATACATTAGAGACCTTTGAGTATTTAAAAGGAGCAGGGAAGTATTTAGATGGCATAATTCATTTAAAAAGACTGTTATTGGTTATCAAAATTATTATTTTTAATAATTAAATCAATTAGTTTTAAGACCAAAAAAATATGAAACTTCAAAATTGGAAGTTTATGTATCATTCAATTTCATTATTTTATTATGTTTGATATTATCTTTACATTTAAGTTTTCATAATTATCTACATTTTCAAATATGTTTTTTTACATTTACACAAAATAAACATGTATTTGGATATTTGAAAAGAAAATTAATTATTGTTTATTACAACTAATTAGGTATTTACCTACTTTGCATATAAAATCTTCCGCTTGTATCACGTACCTATCTATAAAAAAAACCGCATCAAAATCCGTTGCGTAGTTTTAAAGATCTAAGCATACAGCATACGACGTAGGGAGTAGGGGGGACAGACAGCGGAAAGCAACTTTGTTTAAAATAGGTAGGTACTATAATGTAATATAAGGTGTACCTACATTAATTATAATACAGTGCAAGCTTTTATGTACTTAAAATAAATATGCACTGCTAAGAGCAAAACAGATAACAAAATATAACTATCGACATCGCAAATCGACTATACCCCATCGGGCTGGCAGGAGTCGCGCTCAAGGTATGTTCGTATTATTATTAGCAATCGTAAGCTTCGCGCACACTGGCAGCTGTAATAATGTATATTTACGTATTATTTTATATCTTAACTTAAAAAATAAAAATTGTAGTTAGTGTATTTTTTTTTATGCTAGACAAGGCAGGTATTTGACCAAGGCAATCGCACCTGGTATTAAGTGAGATGCAGTCTAAGATTTTTTTAGAGTGTAGCAATCAAAACATTAATTAATTTTCAATTATTGTATAATTTTACTGTAAAACGCATTGTTATTAATTTTTTTGTACCTATTACTTAATTTACTTACATGTTTTTCTAAAAAATATGATGTAAATTAATGATTTTTTCAGTAACATTTTCAACATTCAACGTCGTCCGTTTTGTCTTTTTAATATGAGACGACTGATTAAAAAAGCATTTTTTTTTCATCTCAATAAGCTTAAAAGACAAGTTCGTAAGGTATCAAACGCTTTAAAGTTTTAGTTTGTTATTATGGAAGTTGTGTACCTACATAATGTAGGCCTAGATGATAGGTATGCAGTTTTAATGCATTTTCCATGTAAAAAAAAAGGTATAACTAACGAGAAAATTATTTTTTAATACAGAAAGTTAAATATTATGTTAAAAATGCCTACATTTTCCATGAAGCCATTTTATTTTTATTAGCTACAAAACTTGCACACACTACAAGCTACGCTATAATATACGATAACCTGTGTATGAGAGAAACTTATCGACCATTGCCAACGGAACATAAAGATTATACAAGTGTTGAAACTTTGGACGATATCGACTCAAAATAAAGAAAGAAAGAGAGATTATTTTTATTTAGTCCAAATTCTTAGCCTACAACATAGTTACCTACTTAATTTGCTTATTTGAACCAAAATGGCAGCCACTCAGCATGTGTTATGCTCTAGGTTAGGACCTAGAGCATAACGCTGTTATTCTGTGGCAGCCATATTGGATAGACACTAAAATTTAAAAGTTTTACACAAATTTAATACAATGCTCTTCAAGTGTGTTAAAAAAATTGTTAACTAAGTAGTTTAATAATGTTATTTATTCATTAAATAGGTTGGAGTCTTCCAGCCATGGCCCACTTTTAGCTTGGTCCACGGGCCAAGTCGGTTGAATTTTTTAACATATTTTTTTTCCAGAAATCTGTGACAAGCTTTTCACGCGAGCGAAGCCGTGGGCAAAAGATAGTATAGTCGAGTTATGAGCGTTTAAAATACCTATATTTTTATCTAAAATACATTTTTGACGTCATTTACTACCACGTAGGAGATAACGTATTGATAATGAATAAATTACCTACTTAATGTATTGTTTATTTGTTATTTAGCATTGGTTCATAGAAACGTAGTCGACAATTAATATATGACAAGGCTCATACAAATTATCACTAAAAATACCTAAAGTATGAAACTGAAAATAATCTTACTTATACTTACAAATATTTTTATATCCCTATATTATACAGGGATATAAAATTATATCCCTGTATAATATTTATCCCTAAATAATAGTTAATTTTAGACTAATACATTTTTTCCAGTTTTCTCATAATTCCATTTTTTTACTTATAATAGTTTTTTTTTATAATCAGACTAATTCACTCGCAAATAAAAAATCACATTTTTGAGCCTAGAAAATTCAAGTTTACCTACTTATTTATTGTGTTTAAACGATTTCCTGTAAAGAACAAAAGGCTGACAAAGGTGACTGAGATTTTTCCACTTTATGTGCGTTCTTAGCAAGAACTGATTTACGCGCGTATTCACAAACGATGCTTACTTAAGTGAAGCGACAAATCGAACACACAGCGTTGAATAGAGTTGATAGCTCTGTGATTGATTCATGTATCAGAGCTCTGGGATTGGTTCATGTGTCACGGTGCGTCCACGCGCACTGTGAGACCTCATAGTAATGTTTGTGAATACGGGCGTTATTATTTTCCTGAAGTGGAAGCTATATTTGGGGTATGTGTTCCCTGACTACACTGAGTTTGAAGGATACTCTTTATCCCAGTATAAAAATGCCGTCTAAAATATTGGACAAAGCGAACAATATAGAATTTTATTTTTTGTATCAAAAGAAGATTTTTCTATACTATTCTATGAAGGATGTTATTTTACTTTATTTTATTTATTTAATAGAACAACAAGCAAGACATTATTTACAACGAATTTACGTATAGAAACCAATGTGTCAATTTTTACATTTACATTTTTGCATTCTAAAGTTATTCCATCCGAGAAAAGCCAGGGCAAATCGCTAGTTCACAAAGCTTCAGTCTATAAGAAAGTAACTCTGTCTATCTGTCTGTCTGTCCGTCTAGCTTTCACGCCTAAACCACTGAACCAATTTTGATGAAATTTGGCAGGGAGATAGTTTGAGTTGAGGTTTGAGTCTCAGATCATCTATGATCTGAGGTTTGAGTCCTTTCCCGGGACTCAAACTATCTCCCTGCCTATGTCCTTACATAGGATAGTTTTTATCCCGGTTTTTGAAACAGGGTCGCGCGCGATAAAGTTTTTCTATGACAGACAAAATTCCACGCGGGCGAAGATGCGGGCGGAAAACTAGTCTAGTATTAAAATAAAACAAAGAGCGCCCAACTAGTGAGTTAGTGAGCAAACGTAGTCAAGGCTAACTTAATCGATTCTGAAAGTCGATACCTGGGTAGTAAGTTATTAACTGCCTCTGTGGTCTAGTGGTAAGACCACCTGCTTCAGACGCAGAGGTCCCGGGTTTGATTCCCAGTGCGGGCATTTTTCTGTTCGGTTTGGTTGGTGGTAGGGCTTGTTTTAAGTCCGCCTGGCTAGCTACCACCATCTTACCGTCTGTCGCCATAACAACAATGTTAACAGCATTGTTGTGTTCCGGCAGTTAGAGGTAAGATAGCCAGTTCCTCCGGAGGATTCCGGGTGAAGCTCGCTTCCACCTTCGGCCTGATCGTCACTTACCATCAGGTGAGATGCAGGTCAAGAGCTTCCTCGTTGTGGATAAAAAGAAAATAAAAAAACGTACGACAGCACATGAAGGTATACATTGTTATTGCAATATCACCCTTATTACAACTCACGTAAGATGCAACAGAGTCAAGGTTGATGTGCTGTGGCAAACATCAGTTTTCATCGGCCGTGCGAAAGAAAGTTCATTAATATCTAGCGTAATTAATTAATTAATTTTATTTATCTAATAATNTATATTCGAAATCTATGTATAACACCAAAATATTACCCTTTGTTTTTGTTCAGGCGCTATACAAAAACTAATACAAAATGCCTATTTATCACCAAAATTGGTAAATGTATGTACCTAAATGTCTATTACAGCTGCTATGGAATGTATCTAGGTGACCTGGAGATACAGCCGGATTATACAGGGTGGTTATACATTATGGAACGATAAGTGATCTCACTCGATTATTTCTAAACTATGCAAGATATCGAAAAATTAGTTACTGATTCTGAAAGTGCTTCACGAGCTCTTTCAAATGGTACCAATAATAGGTTACAGATTATGGAAGCTGGTAACATTGAATTTTTGGATTTTGTAACTTCTCGTTTTCACCCTGTATAATCCGGCTGTATCTCCAGGTCACCTAGATACATTCCATAGCAGCTGTAATAGACATTTAGGTACAAACATTTACCAATTTTGGTGATAAACAGGCATTTTGTATTAGTTTTTGTATAAAGCCTGAACAAAAACAAAGGGTAATATTTTGGTGTTATACATAGATTTCGAATATAAAAAATATATAATTTAACTAATTAAGACATGACAAAAAAACTGAGGTAGCTATGTCTCGTTTCTGTCGGGCCTGGGTCACAGATGACCGTTCTTCTTTGGCATAGAGATAGTTTGAGTCCCGGGAAAGAACATAGGATATTTTTTATCCCGGTTTTTGAAATAGGGACGCGCGCGATAAAGTTTTTCTGTGACAGACAAAATTCCACGCGGGCGAAGCCGCGGGCGGAAAGCTAGTAGATTATAAATGCGAAAGTAACTCTTGTCTGTCTGTCTCGCTTTCACGCCTAAACCACTGAACCAATTTTGATGAAATTTGGCAGGGAGATAGTTTGAGTCCCGGGAAAGGACATAGGATAGTTTTTATCCCGGTTTTTGAAACAGGGTCGCGCGCGTTAAAGTTTTTCTGTGAAAGACAAAATTCCACGCGGGCGAAGCCGCGGGCGGTACCCAAACTAGTATTAAAATAAAACAAAGAGCGCCCAGCTAGTGAGTTAGTGAGCAAACGTAGTCAAGGCTAACTTAATCGATTCTGAAAGTCGATAACTGGGTAGTAAGTTAGTAACTGCCTCTGTAGTCTAGTGGTAACACCACCTGCTTCAGACGCAGAGGTCCCGGGTTCGATTCCCAGTGCGGGCATTTTTCTGTTCGGTTTGGTTGGTGGTAGGGCTTGTTTTAAGTCCGCCTGGCTAGCTACCACCATCTTACCGTCTGTCGCCATAACAACAATGTTAACAGCATTGTTGTGTTCCGGCAGTTAGAGGTAAGATAGCCAGTTCTTCCGTGGTTGAGGATTCCGGGTGAAGCTCGCTTCCACCTTCGGCCTGATCGTCACTTACCATCAGGTGAGATGCAGGTCAAGAGCTTCCTCGTTGTGGATAAAAAGAAAATAAAAAAACGTACGACAGCACATGAAGGTATACATTGTTATCGCAATATCACCCTTATTACAACTCACGTAAGATGCAACAGAGTCAAGGTTGATGTGCTGTGGCAAACATCAGTTTTCATCGGCCGTGCGAAAGAAAGTTCATTAATATCTAGCGTAATTAATTAATTAATTTTATTTATCTCATTTACTACTGATTCTTGCGGATTTGTGCGGTTTTTAAAACTGAAAACACCCGAGTTTCTAGGCAATGTTACAATCGAGACGGTTAATTATGTTCATGAAATTGCTTCACTTATAGAGTGAAGTAACTAGAAAGAACACAAATAGAACAAAAAAAATATGGTTTATTAGGTGTGAGTGTGAGTTTAAAAAAAAATGTTAGGAATTTAAGCCCTATATTTACAAATATGTACCTTTAATTATTATATGGCCCCAACATAGGTATTTTTATTAAAAAATACAGATTTTTTTTAAAATAAAAATAGAAAATAATTTTAAAATTATATTTTTTCTGTTTTCCCACTTTTACCGCGGCATGAACCTATAACCGTCAACCGTTTCGCATCACTAATACATACACACATGCAAAGGACATCTTTATTGTTACCTACACACATAACTTGTCAAAACTGTAGCCATTGGATTTTCAGTTTTAACAACTTGCAATAAAAGCTGTTTGACCGTTTCCCTGGATGCATTTTGGATATTGCTTAACCAATTTACTTGGACAATTCTGAAATAAAAATTTGACCCAATTTTGGACTCTATTGGTTTGTTATAAAGGCTAAATAACAATTTTAGGACCGCATTTATAGCGTGGTTTGGATATACACGTACAAAATGGCGGACAATTCAAAGTGGCATCTAAAATCAACACAATTTTGATTTCGAAGTTACGCTATAATATTTTTTATTATATAAATAAGTAGAAATAAATAATGACCATAAGTAATAAGTATTGTCTCTTTATTTGACGTAATTTGGTAATTTCGGTTCATTTAAGTGCAGAGACATAATTTAATGGCACGAAAAAAAAAATTTTGTAGGGTTAGCACTTACATAATAATTTAAATTTTATTGCTGTTATTAATGATTGAAATTATTTGAAATATTTTGCATTCTCAATTCTTGTTCGCGTAATACCAATATTATCATTTTTTTAAAGAAAATACGTTATTAAAGATTTAAAATCTCCAAAACAACCTATCTATCTAAGGATAATTATATATCTGAGACTGAAAATCCTCACTGTGTCGCTAGCTGGAAAACAACTTACACACTAGCAGTGGCCACTGACACAATATTGGTTCGTTGCGCACTAAGATTTTCCGTTTTGATACTTTAATCGATTTAATAAGGTTTGGAATAAAATAAATGACTTTTTTTGTCAAAAAAAACATTCTTTCGTCACCCAGCTTAGCGGTATTAAATTTTTTTGATACTTCATTAATCGATCTGTATTTTAAAATTTTAACAATTAATAATTTATGAATAAAAAAAATCGACGTCCGAATTAAACTTAACGTAGTTGGACTTAGACTGAGCTTAATTTTTTGTTAAACTCTATTACGATTCCACTATCTTTAGGGCATTAATTTAAGCTCCATTGTAGGAGCACGACCCTCTCCCGATGTTCTAATAAAAATACACAGAGATGTAGAGGTAAAAATATAGGTATGTACGCAGAAGTTATAATAAATAATAACAGCTCAAGTATCAAAGCGTCGCAAGTGGCGTATACGCTTTCAGTGTGTTAGCGCTAAACCGGGTAGTTCGTCTTGAATTATATATTTTTTATGAACACATTATAAACTGTTATCGTTAAGTTTTTTGTGCAACGCGTTCGACTCAGAAATATGTTTTTATTGGTGTTTTGTTTCTTATTATTGGATTAAATGTATTGATTATTGTAAAGTAGCTTATTCTTGGACTTTGTGTAGTTTATAGAATCTCTTTGAAAACTGTGTGATATTTTATTTTAACAAAAAAATAGGAAATATCCCGTTTTCAAAAAAAATTATTGGACTAGTAGAAAGAAGCTGTTTACATTTTTTTACAGCTTTTTTAAAACAAATTACTTAAAAAACTAGCCAACAATATCTCTTTCCAAAAGTGTATGATTTTTTAACAATTTAACCATCATTAGCAAATAACAGGCAAAGATAAACAAACAAGTATTTTTCTACTATCTTTGATCCACAATAATATTAGAAAAACGAAAGGTCTTATTTGTTTGTAAGATTTCTCTAATCCAATGCCAGGACTCGTTATAAGGGTGGCATAGGGGAGGAAGGGTCTCTCAAATACTCTCAATACGTCCGTATAACGGTAAAACATCCTAACTGACTCAGGTTCAAGTTTTCTTGATTTTAACAATGCTCCTTTCGAGCTTCGAACCTGTTCATCATCATCATCATTTCAGCCATAGGACGTCCACTGCTGAACATAGGCCTCCCCTAATACTTTCCACGTTGATCGATTGGTAGCGGCCTGCGTCCAGCGCTTCCCTGCTACCTTTACGATGTCGTCGGTCCACCTCGAACCTGTTACCCACTCATAATCTACACTATATTATAAAGTAAATAAATATATAAAGTAACTCTGTCTGTCTGTCTCGCTTTCACGCCTAAACCACTGAAGCGATTTTGATGAAATTTGGCATAGAGATAATTTAAGTCCCGGGAAAGGACATAGGATAGTTTTATCCCAGTTTTTGAAACAGGGACGCGCGCGATAAAGTTTTTCTGTGACAGACAAAATTCCATGCGGGCAAAGCCGCGGGCGGAAAGCTAGTCATGCATAAAACCTATCAAGACTATCTAAAGCACGCATAAAGTATTAAAAATGTAGTTTTCAAATCAAAAAGCCGTTAAAACTAAAACTAATCAGCAAAGAATGCTAGAAAAAAGTATTTTTACAACAAATCCTTAGAGATATGGTCCATACAACGTTTTGGACGGACTCATGCAAAAAACAGAGGTGCGAGCGAGATGGCAAGCTAATCGTTAGACGATGGGATTTTCTGCCACAGAGTTGCGACAAATAGGGCAAGCGAATGGATTACATTCATTGAACTGAAAAATAATCATTTAAAAATTTTGAATATAAATTGTGTATAACTCTACCTACTCATTGCAGAATTAATAATACTGAAAATAAGGCAAAGTATTTGGGAATAAAAAATTACGTTAATTACTAATAAAAACAATATTTTTGTAAGACAAAATTAAATTAATAACGTTGATAAGAGTGTGAAAAAAATTGAAGAAACTTTTTACAAGCTTTATATTGACTTCACTTGTTAGTATGTGTGGGACAAATCTTGCAACTGAATTTAAGACCAGTTCTTCTCAACCGATTGAGCTGAAATTTGGTATACCTATGTAATTACGATGACAATGCAATGTTATGGTACCATTGAGCTGGTCTGATAATGGAGTCAGGAGGTGGCCATAGGAACTCCTAAACGAAACAGCGGAAACTTATTGAGTTTGGGTTCGTTGGATTCGACTTCTCGAGCACTTTGGTGCTAAATGATGACCAGCAGGGCCCAGAGATTGAGATACAATTAAAAAGTGTAAAATAAAATTAATAAAAAAATAACTTTTTAAAAACAAGCTTTATTTCGAAAGCTTGTAGCGCAAACAGAAAAAAAGAGGAATAAATTCCATGCGCGATACAAGCATTCGAAATAAAGCTTGTTTTTAAAAAAGTTATTTTTTTATTAATTTTTTATAATATAAATAATAACTTCAAGAATACCTAATCAATTCCTTAAAACTTACCACTTTCAAAAAAAGGTTTGATAAATAATAACTTACATAAATAGTAGGTACTCTTTTGAGGCAAAAAAATAATAATACCATAAAAAATGTTGCAATAAACAAAAAAGTTGCATCTCTACAGCGCAATATTATAGCGTTTCGGGGAGCGAGCGAGAGGCAGCCCTGAGTGCCGCGGGAGCGACAGAGACGGCGATATAATTAAAAGTTTTGTCGCGAAGGCTTGCCGGGAAGGGATGGGTGGAACAGAAGTGTTGTGGAGTAGCTTAAAGTAAATAAAACTTAGAATTACAACTGGCCATCGAAAGTGATGATCAGAGGGCCGAGTGTGAGTTTTCATCAAACGCGCTGTTTCATCTTCATCAAATGTATGACGGATTGTACAACTCCCCTAGCGGGAAAAGTTTAAAAAAAATTTAAATTTTCATACATTTTTTGAACGCGCTCACTAGTGAGTGAGCTCGTTTCATGTAAACACACTCTCAGACCATAGGCCGAAAGTCAAAGCCTTTCTAGTACAACAAATTTCATCCTATTGCACTGCGCACTGGAGGGAAGTCGAACCTTAATTTCGAAGTCCTAATAAGTTCTTCTGATTAATTTCGTTGCGGGTCCAATGACAGTTTAACTATTTTCCCCCGGGACAAACTTCACTTTCATTGGTTGGATTTTTATTGGCGGTCAAGCTGTAGATCCTGGCTACACAGGAGTTGCAGCGGGGGGAACGAGAGGTGGGAATAGTCCCGTTACCGGGTGATGAATGCACTCGAAAATTCTGAAAGAAATCAACAAATCAAATCCAAATATTGATACAAGCCCGCGTCAGACAAAAATTTATTGAANTTATTAAATCTATAAAATCTTTACTTGCAAGACGACTCCACAGCTTCGCTGTTCTGTTTTTACGGGAATACATTTCAATGAATTCCGTCTGTAGGACTCTACCCGATCGCACAAAAAAGTATTGTGTGTTTATTAACTAAATTATTACGAGTTAACGGAGAAAATGGTTTATCTTTTGAATGGATGTTATTACCTATAGAGATAGTGCTGTTGAGTTATTTTAAATTTATTCTATTTATAAGTACCTCTACTAATCTACTTAAAAATGATTTTCATAACAATAAAAAATAACACTAATATTATAAATGCGAAAATGTGTCTGTGTCCTCTTCAATTCTTCACGGTTTAAACCGCTGCTGAACCGATTTTGATGATAGTTTGAATCCCGGGAAAGGACATAGAAAAGTTTTTATCCCCGGTCTTATGCCCGTTTTCAACATTAATCCCTAATTTTTAAAGTGCTATGAAAACGAAATTCCTGTTATGTGAGTGTGTAGGGGTCACTTAAAAATTAGGGACTTTTTTAGGGATTGATGGTGAAAACGGGCATTAGACACTTAGGAACAAAATATAAGGTATAATGGTATGCTTACAATTTTAAGGGGACAGCTGCCCTCCCCCTCCTCTTACGTCCATGAACAAAGAAGTATTTGAAAACACTACCCTCCTTCTGGCAGTTGGGTAAGAATTCTGTCAATTTTTCTTTTATCTTTATTGATTGTGTTTATCTTTAATTCTCGATAATGTTCTGATAGCTGAATACGTGCTATGTCAATAGTTTTTCTAAATGTAGGTATTAACAGTAAAAACTATTTATAATCGACTTCAACGCCATTCTTGTGGCGGAGATTTGGGCCGACGCTGTGTAGGTTTGTTGTCGACACGACAAGAAAAATAATCGACTTCAAAAAAAAGTGTGGAAGAAAAAAGGAGTTACTTTCTATAAATTTGAATAGGAAACTCCAGTTCTAGACTTTAAAAATAAAAAAAATAATAATACACAATTTTAAATTATTTTATTACCAATTTGATTTTTTTTATTATTACGTTTATACACATTAATCATAGGTAGTTCAAAAAGAAGTTAATACCTTATTTAATTGAAAACTTGTCTGTGGTTTCTCAATGGCATAACTTAANTAACTTTGACCCGTTATAATTCTTAAACTACTGGTTCAAATTGAATGAAATTTTAAATGTACCGTGTCTTTACAATGCCTGCATAGCTAATGAAAATTCAGCCTTCTAGTTTTATCCACAACGAAGTTACAGGCAGTCGAAAATGGCCTGAATTGCTTCGAGAAAAGGATGGTACGGCCGTGCCGCTTTTTTGCTCGACTTGGTGGGAGATTTATTCAATTTCCAAAACATTTACCTATGTTAAAAATCTGATGTCTAACAACATTCTTCATACACATACCTACCTAAAATGTATATTCGTACTTCATGTTCATTAATATTAAAGTAATAAAAGTAAAAAATTAAATAGTATCAAGATCGTTTATTCCAATTTCCCCAGTATTGCTCTCAACAAAGTTTATTTTCCCTATTTGCCATGAGATTCTGGTACACCTATAATATTTATTTATTTCATTAAAAATAAGTACAGTCGACCTTAAAAATTACAATATTTTGAGCACTTAAAACTCGAAAGATATTTTTTGTAAAACATCAGAAAAGAATAATTTTAAATATATGTTAATTAAAATTCAATACAAACAAAATAAGTCACTAGTAAAAAAAACATTGTAATAAATAAATACTGTGTTACAAAAGTTTTTCTGATATTATTTTTAAATATTTACGAAAAATACCCATGTACTATTGTTGACATATTTTATATTTGTTACATTTTTATCTTAGAATCTAGATCAATTAACTACTTAAATGTCTTAAAAATGAAAAAGGGCAATAATTATCAACAGTAAAATGACGTAACATAGTTTATTTACTAACTTAAATTAGTGTTAACGATGTATCAATGCAAATTTATTTCTATTATACATAAATAACTTGATAAATTGACTGACTGCGGATGTATAAATTTGATGAAAACGAGTTCTTTAAGTTATAACAATGACGTAACTGAAGGGCCGACATTCGGCTGGTTTTGTTGATGACTTAAAATTAGGCTATAATTATTTATCTATTTAATGTCAGTAGTAATTTAATAGTATTTTAATTTTTCTGAATTTTCACTTCATACAATAGCGTTAGTTCTACAGGCAATTGTTAAGTAATTTTACTTTTTTTCAAATTATTCTCGTATTTTTTGTTTCAGTTTTTTACATTTACAAGTGACCACAGATCTTAGTATATTTACTGTCAATTTTAAATTGTTATCTTCCAGAGATCTTAAATTATTACAAGCAAAGGTAAATATAATAAGTCGGCCAATCGTCAAACGAATAATTGAGTTAAAAAATTAGGGGTCCTTATAAGCTACGGAACCTTAAAACAATTTTTTTTTAATAATAATACAGCCCTTATGATAATTCAAGCTCGAGTATAACGCCGTATTTTATCTGGAAGAGGCGGTTATCGACTCATATCGCGTCATGTCGATAAGAAAATATCGAAAATACCTAACTTGTGGTCGCACAGACTAAACAATATTTTTCAAATTATTTTTATAGTTAAACTTTAACACATGATAGATAGGTCCTTCACTGGTTGGGTTATTGGCGGTCAAGCTGTAGATCCTGGCTACACAGGAGTTGCAGCGGTGGGAACGAGAGACTATTCCCACCTCATGTGCCCAACACCGCACGGTAGGTATCCCGTGAAAAAAAAATAGATAGATAGATAGATAGGTACCTACTAAATTAAGTTAACTTTCTGTTATTGTTTTTTACTTTTCATACAAAATTAAGTAAAAGTAAGTACCCAAAAAAATAGGTAAACGAAGTTTCAAACAGAAATCAAATTTTATGTAAACGGTATAATGTAATTTTTTATTTCTTTATTCGCTATTTTTTCGTAAATGGCTAGACCGATTTGAATGCAGTTTAATTTGTTCTAATAACAATCAATAAAGCGATTATTTAAAACAATTATTATTAAATTGTATATTTAATTTTTAGTCTTTAGTAAAAGGTTAATAAATAATTATTAAATAAGTACATAGGTACCTACCATACGATAAATTGTATGATATAAGCCTAAGTAATTCTAAGATTACCTACTATTGAAACATCGTTAAACAATTTAAATAAATTAAAAAATAAATTAATAATATTATTTAATTTTAAAATACAGCATTTTTTATAATAAAATTAAATCTACTACTTATTAATGAATAGCCCTGACCCCTATACTTGACCCTGACTGTACTTTATTATTATTTATTCTCCTTTGTTCATCCAGATTTAAAACATTCGAAGTTCAAATATTCAAACACCAAATAACTTAACAGATACAAAAACATTCACGTTCAAAATTCAAATGAATTCGAAATTCAAAAATTAAGCACGGCCATGGCTAGGGTTCCCAACCCTCCCGGATTGCCCGGGAGACTCCGGAAATAATGGTTAACCTCCCGACCTCCCGGAGAGCAATATTTTCTCCGGTATTTCTAAAAATTAAATGCATCTATTGCTGCTCGTACTTGTGTATAAATTTTATCTTTAAAAGAACCAATCACATGGACCAGCATTACTAAACTCCAGGAATTATTAAATACTAGCTGACCCGGCGAACTTTGTTCCGCCTTAATGGCAATAAATAAGCAGACTTTTTTTTATTTCGAACGGGATAAAAAGTATCCTATGTCATTCTCCTGGCTCTAAACTACCTCCCTGACAATTTTCAGCTAAATCGGTTCAGCCGTTCTTGAGTTATAAGCGAAGTAACTAACACGACTTTCTTTTATATATATAAGATTGACATAGATAGTGGCAAATTGTACGATGAGGTTGGACTTTTGCGTGAGGTGCAACCACATCTNGGAGTACAAACAGTAAATCACCCCTGATCCAGCCAGTGCTGTTGACAGGTTATTTTTTTTTAATCTAGCAATTTATAATTTTTCAGCTAGGGTCACTCAAGATTCTTTCTTAGTAAAGAAGCCATATACAAAAAGAACGGCACCGCCTATGTTTCAGTTCCACGCGAAAATATGTAGGTAATATAAATAATTTATTTCTCAGACATTTCTTGATCGATTTAAATAAAAACTTCACCGTCTTTTTAGTTTTGGTATATTAATCCCATTCAGCGAAATATGGTGTTTTAACATCAGGAACTTCTCCATTAAAATGCTGGAAGAGCAATTTATCTACAGTACCTCTTTATTTTCAATAAACAGATGATCAAGTCATCTGTTTATTGAAAAACAAGAAATGCAAGTGGAGTTTTAAGAATCGTTTTCTAGTTCTGAATGAAGTGATAAGTTAGAAGTATGATGCATAATAAAATTAGTTACTTAAAGTAATATACGATTTATTCAATTTCCAAAACATTTACCTATGTTAAATATCTGATGTCTAACAACATTCTTCATACACATACCTACCTAAAATGTATATTCGTACTTCATGTTCATTAATATTAAAGTAATAAAAGTAAAAAAATTAAATAGTATCAAGATCGTTTATTCCAATTTCCCCAGGGNAGTGAAAGTTGACGCAGTTTTTGGGAAAACGACAGTACAACTCCAGATCCCCCCTTTGCTAGACATTTTATAAGTCGCGGGTACCTTTTCATACACCCGCAACCCTTTTCTTATGAAAATAGTGGATAGTTAATCAAATAATCAAATTAACGATTAATGATTATGATTAATTAATCTTAATCAAAATTTTTGATTAATGATTAATTAATCATAATCAAAAAATTTTGATTATGATTTTAATCATTAATTTTTAATCATTAATCAGATTAACTTTTTGCCAACACTGCCGTAAAAGTTAGACTTATGTTATACCATAAAAGCTTATTTTTATGTATAATAATTCACCAACATTATCTAAATATACATATAAAAGGAGAAACTGACTGACTGACTGACAGATCAACGCACAGCCTAAACGGCTAAACGTAGGCACTTGAAATTTGGAAGGAACGTAGCTTAGGTACCGTAGAGGTGCACTAAGAAAGGAATTCTCGAAATTCCCACGGGAACGGGAATTAGCGTGAAAAACGGGATTCACGCGTACGAAGTCGCGGGCGGCCGCTAGTATCCTATACAAACTTTCAGCTTTTATAAAATGACGTAGGTCTAGCGTTCACTAGCTCTTACGTATTCACGAACATTACTATGAGGTCTCACAGTGCGCATGGACGCACAGGGTGACACACGAACCAATCAAAGATCTCTATTCAACGCTGTGCGTTTGATTTGCTGCTTCACTTAAGCAAGCATTGAATAGAATAGAATAGAATATATTTATCCCAACTAATATTATAAATGCGAAAGTAACTCTGTCTGTCTGTCTGTCTGTCTGTCTGTCTGTGCTAAATTTTAGCATACAAATATTCATTACAAAATTAATAAAATGTCACACTATTAAATTACATTACATTAGAGATTGATTATTTAGGAATTCGTCAATTGTATAGAAGACATTTTGTATGAGCCATTTTCGTAATGTCGACTTAAAACTAGTGTAAGGAAGCTCTTTCATGCAAGCAGGTATTTTATTAAAAATCTTAATGCACATTGCGTAACAATTTCTTTGAAAACATGCAGTTCTAGGTGTTATGTCTAATATGAGTCTATGTGGATTTCTTGTATTAGTCCTATAATAGTCCTTTGCTTCAGTAAATAGTTCATGATTTGACTTTACGAATTTTGCTATCTCCAAAATATAGATGGAGGCTAGTGTTAATATTCCCATAGTCAAAAAGTGTGGTCTGCATGATACGTCAGGGGCAATCCCACATAAAGCTCTAACACAGCGTTTTTGAGCAATAAATACTTGCTTTGCTCCAGGGCTGTTTCCCCACATTATGATNAAGAGGGTTATGTTTTTACCCGACTGCGCCAGAAGGAGGGTTATGTTTTTCGAGTGTATGTATGTATGTATATTTCTTTGGCACGGCCTACAGCCTAAGATTTTAGCGTGAGAGGTGTCGTTAGATTTGTCTTAATCGTGAGTGAGAGTGACACTGGCTATATTAAAATTGAAAAAAAAAAAAACAAAATGACGGATATTAGGCGCCATAAGTCTTCAAAAAAAATTTTTTTTCTCAAAACCTATCGAGTGTGGTATCAAAGCCTATTATTGTAGTCTCTTACCCTTATCCCCTTCGTGATGACTCTTGAAAGATAGCAGGAAGGCGCTGGATGCAGGAGGCCTATGTTCAGCAGTGGACGTCCTGTAGCTGAAATAGTGATGATGATGACTACCTTAGTAATAAAACTTACACGCTCGTTGGACAGTGTTTTGTACTGATGGTCAGTATGGAAATATCATTTTTAATAATAGTGTTCAACAAGTGTGTTACTTTTTATTCAAGATACAAAAAATAACACGATACCTTGTTTTTTTCATTTATTGTCCCCAAGCAGTGGTACTGGGACTTGTAAAAGTGCTTTTTAAAGGCTTACTTGCAAAAATAAAATAAGTTTTGTGAGTCTTTTTGATTTTAATGTAACTCAACACTATTAGAATAATAAACTGTAAGATATTTTTGAAGTGACTGATCCATATTAAGGTATTTTGAACCACAAATTATTCTTGTTATAACAAAAAACATTATTCTATTGCAATTAAGTGTACTTTAAATTGACACCACAACGACTGCCAAATCGCTTGTTACACAATCGCACAGATTAACAAATTAGCAAAGCAATTACTTGACAATTATAATAATAATAATTTTTAAATGAGAAAAACTGGTTTCATACCCCAAACTGTGGGTGTACTATGACACTGCCTGTGTTTACGTAAAAAATGCTGTACGCACGCTTTGTTTATGTGTGAGTGAGCGGCTTTGTGTGCGTGGCACGGAGTCAGGGCCGCCACCGATCGATACTGATATTTATTAATATTTTTATTGTAAATTTTTTAGACTTAGTTAAATGTAGTATTTCGCGTTGAAATTAATGTGTAATGTTTGTGCTATATGAAGTTGACAAATAGATTTGTTCAATAACAAGTAATTTTGGTTTTAATTTTAAAATTATTATGCATGTAGGTACTTAGTACCTACTGCTATTGATGATTTTATCTGATATTATTTATAATGCAAAATTATTTAACATAGATAATAATAATATTGTTATCACTGTATTCTACCTGGTGTAAAGGTCCAAAACGCCACAATGCCAACATTATAAAGTAAAACTGCACCTATTTCTTAAAAATTACCTCATCCGAAGATAACAATGGATTTATAACAACTTTTGTTAAAGAAGTGACAAATGAGAAAGTCTATTTTGTTGTTAACAGGAACAGGACTAATGTTATTTACCTACAACGATTATTTTTTGTCTCAGTGTATAAATTTTAATGTATAAATAAAACCCATAATATGGGTTAGGCTTATTTGCACAAAACTAAAAAACATAATGTCTAGACTCTTTAGCAATAGTATGTAAAATAAGATAATAACAGTTACAGCATCATAATAACTATAATACTAAAAAGGTTTTTTAGATTATAGCACTTTAACCATTTTATTATTANAGCCTAAACGGCTTGACCGATTTTAGCGTGAGTGAGAGTGACACTGGCTATATTAAAATTAAAAAAAAAAAAAAACAAAATGACGGATTTTAGGCGCCATAAGTCTTCAAAAAAATTTTTTTTTTTCTCAAAACCTATCGAGTGTGGTATCAAAGCTTATTATTGTAGTCTCTTACCCTTATCCCCTTCGTGATGACTCTTGAAAGATAGCAGGAAGGCGCTGGGTGCAGGTCGCTATCAACCGGGCGATGTCGAAGTCATTGAGGGAGGCCTATGTTCAGCAGTGGACGTCCTGTGGCTGAAATAATGATAATGATGACTACCTTAGTAATAAAACTTACACGCTTGGACAGTGTTTTGTACTGACGTTTAGTATGGAAATATCATTTTAAAACAGTGTTTAACAAGTGTGTTACTTTTTATTCAAGTCTACAAAAAATAACACGATACCTTATTTTTTTCATTTATTGTCTCGAAGCAGTGGTAGGGTTAATACTGGGACATGTAAAAGTGCTTTTTAAAGGCTTACTTGCAAAAATAAAATAAGTTTTTTGAGTCTTTTTGATTTTAATGTAACTCAACACTATTTAAACTCGTTTAGAATAATAAACTGTAAGATATTTTTTAAGTGACTGATCCATATTAAGGTATTTTGAACCACAAATTATTCTTGTTATAACAAAAAACATTATTCTATTAAGTGTACTTTAAATTGACGCCCAACGACTGCCAAATCGCTTGTTACACAATCGCACAGATTAGCAAATTAGCAAATCAATTACTTGACAATTATAATAATAATAATTTTTAAATGAGAAAAACTAGTTTCATACCCCAAACTGTGGGTGTACTATGACACTGCCTGTGTTTACGTAAAAAATGCTGTACGCACGCTTTGTTTATGTGTGAGTGAGCGGCTTTGTGTGCGTGGCACGGTGTCAGGGCCGCCACCGATCGATACTGATATTTATTAATATTTTTATTATTAATTTTTGATGATTTGAGAGTTAAATGTAATATTTCGCATTGAATCAATGTGCAATGTTTGTGGGATATGAAGTTGACAAATAGATTTGTTCAATAACAATTAATTTTGATTTTAATTATAAAATTATTATGCCCTACCTACCTACATAATAAGTAGCTTTCCTCTACAACAATCATCTGAGGTGATAATATTAATAATGTAGAATTGAACATAATAGTATTGTTCCTGTACTACTTGGTGTAAAGGTTCAAAATACAATAATGCCAACATAAGAAAGCAAAATTATGCCTATTTCTTTAAAAAACACCATAACTGGATACCACACAATGCTTTCATAAAACCCTTTGTTACAGAAACAAAGGAGAAAGTATAACTTTTATTGTTTTATAGGACTAATGCTATTTACCTACAACTATTATTTTTGTCTCAGTGTATATTTAATGTATAAATAATAATACATACATACTTATTTGTACAAAACTAAACGACTTAATAAATCTACTACGAGTATAAGCACTCTAGACTCTACAGTTAGCATGTTTGGCATAAAATAGGATAATAACACTTACAGCATCATAATAACTATAATACTAAAAAGGTTTTATAGATTATAGCACTTTATCAATTTTATTATAANTATTATTATTAACAACAACAAAAGAACTTAATTATTATTATTAAACAACCCGTAAAATCGGCAGGCAACCCTAACGGTCTATGTGTGCGTGCAAGAAAATACAGAGTAATGTTAACTACATTCACACAGACAACCGTCGGCCGCGGGCTGAGACGGGCGTGTGTATCGTCGCGGGTCTTATTTTTGTCATCGTACGCCATATTGTGTCTATTGTCAACCATAATTCCACCATAAAAATCCACATTACCAATTTCCGATTTACACGCGACGCGGTGCAGTTAAAAAATAACAATCAACTAATTTAAGTGCTTATTATTATTGTTACGCTATCTGTGGAGATAATTATTTTAATTATAATCGATTTCGGAGTTCCGTATCCTAGTGAAATTTAAAAAGTGATTGTTTTTTTTTCCGGCGTGTTTCTTGTGTTGTGCCAGAATTAGCACGTGAAAAAAATAACTTGAGAACAGTCAGTGTGTTAAATATAGTGCAATGTCTACGCTGAATGTTAAAAATAAAATTGCATTTGTCTTCGTTGTGTGGACATGATGTTAAATACATTTGTTATGTACAGTTTCGGTGTTTCTGTTAAGTTAAAGTGAATTACTTACTGGATTGCCAGCGCCTTTTTGGATTTTTTCGGAAATGGAGAAACCTACTTTCAAGGTACCTCTTTTGGTTTTTATTATCTGTGTTTTTAAATTCGTCGACGGAACTTGACACTTATCATTATCATCATCAATTGAGTGACTTTTAAATGAATATAATTAACAAAAGAACAAATTAGAAATTAAAATAAATGATTAAAATGAGATAATAATCGAGATGACAATGAGCTTAAATGAAAACATTAAAATTGAATCCTAAATGTTATGATTCTACTTTAGTTGGTGACGTCATCCATTGTTTCCGACTCGTAAACCTGTGTACACAATGAGTGTTTTTTCTTTACGTTTTTACATAATCAATACCTACTTACTTTTCGATACGATTTGCCTAAATCGATTTCTTAGTATGTTTATGGAATAATTTCATTAATAATTCAATTCAAATCAAAGTTGTTTCGAATGAATTAGAACGATTGATCAGGAATTAAAATTGAAGAACGTAATTATTATGAACAAACTCAACCCTGCTCCGCCATATCAGCAGCGCTAGTGATGGGGGCGCGTAGCTAGGATATCGATATCGATGATTTGTTTTTTGTAATAATAATATTAGTACGACATTTCACGAATTATTTCATTTTTTTTTTAAGTAACTGTCCTCACCATAGGTTGTCTGGAAGAGATCGCTTCATAGCGATAAGACCGCCTAGTTGTACCTTGTGTGTTCCTTTACTTTCTGTTCTTATCTTTGGTGTGCAATAAAGTGTATTTATTATTATTATTATTATTATTATCCAGTCATAAACTTTTACAAATAATATTTAAAATTGAATGTTACTTTTGTTTTAGTTTATATTACATAAAAAAAATTAAAAGCTTTTTTGTTAGATGCATTTTTTTGGTAATGTCGCTTCGTCTGCATTTAGATTTGTTAAACTACGTAATGGATTGTAATTCAGCAATAATTAGTGATTAAGAGGAAGGTTTAATGCATTCCACTCGTGTGAAAGAGGTAGGTCGAAATAAAATAAAAAAACTTTAAAGTGACATCATGACGTCCATAAGAATCCAAAACTCCAAACATATTATTTTCTAATATAAAATATGATTCCAAAACCAATGTTTCTATTATTGGAAGTTAATTAAAAGTAAAAAAAAGGTCGTCATTACGTATTTAATATATTATTTTTATTTTAAAACGAAATAAAAAACCATAAAAACTGACTTATTATTTATTATTGAGACGACCAATTTTAATAAATCAATATAAAAATTCACACAAATATTTTTTTTTATAAGTTTGGCTTGGTTATCGATAAATTGAATTAATGAGTATTTTAGAAATGTGAATCTTCACTAATAAACAGTAGTACCTTGTGCCGTTGTAACAAAGGCGATTATGCAACAAAAAACGTCCGTCCGATGCGCGTTGGCTTATGGCTAGTTAGCAGAAAAACGTGTCAGGGTCATATTTAACACTAGTGGAGTTTAGAAGTAGTTTTTTGAGATATTATGTTTTTACATAGGGCTCGTTCCCATTCCCACGGCTATCCAGTTTTGCGGGATTTGCAGGATGCTGATCGATTTAATATGGTTTTCTGACCAATTATTTTTGCTGATAGTTTTCATTTTTCTGCTCACTAAAAAAATAATATTGCTGACTCTATAAATAAAACCCATTACTCACTTAAATAATATGTTTTTTTACTGTCGATGATTGTGTCGATAGTAAACTGCAGCTTGAACTCTCTACTGAACTCAGTCCCATATAAATTAGGGGTCGTGGTTGACTGGATAACGATTTCCACGCTTACGGAGTTGCGAGCAAAGCTGTTGGATATCCATACTCATATTATGCGAAAGTAAAATTGTCTGTATGTTACGTCTTCATGTTTATGCAGCTGAATCATTTTTGATAAAATGTGNTAATTGTATTGGAATAGAAAAAAAAACAAGAAAAACTTATTTTCACAAAAAAAAACTTAATTTTAATTAAAAAAATAAGTAAGCCACCAAAATAGAGATGGATGGAACTTCAGGAGAAGGGCAAGCCATTGATTTATCGATAAAAAGGGTGAAATAGAGGATGGAAGTTTTATGCTTAACCCCTTTTCTCTTGTGTAAGCAATAAAAAAAAAATTATAAGCTTTTGTAATAATATGGAGTTGTGCAAATACGTGATTGCTAATTATTAATGACATAATTAAAACGGGAGTGAAGCTACAAGCAAAAACCAGTTTAATTAATGATCATTAAGCCTGTGATAATGTACTAACAACGTTCAAAACTCGACTCAAGTCTTAAACTCAAGATTGTGATTGTTCTATTTCATATTTGGACCAAACTCAGTCTCAAATCTGTTCTTGAGTAGATTCGAAATACAACCCTTATCAGGTAGATAATAAAGCCTTTCGTAGAATGTTCGCGAACGTAGACCAACTTGAACAGGCATGCGCAGTTGGTAACCAAACTAAGACTTTATCTACTCGGCTTAAAGTCTAGTTTCACGAGAAGTGACGCTTCCTTTGTGATATAATAACTAGTTAGGGGTCGTGGCTTCACCCGTGTGGATAAAGATTTTTTTGTATCATTAGAAGATTATAAATAGCTGACCAGGCGAACTTCGTACCGCCTATGTTCATCAGAAATATTGTAGGATTCTAATGTTACAAATTGGTCCAGTAGTTTTGGAGCCTATTCAATACAAACAAACAATCGAATCTTCCCTGTTTATAATATTACAGAAGACAAAAATGCTGTAACTGCCTAGCTCTCATCAATACGGTATTTAACCCTTGAAAAAGAGGCTGACAATAGTGACTGAGTTTATTACGCAGCTTCTCAGCATTAGCCCATATTGTTGTCCCAAAACAATAAATTAATCAATAAAATGTTTTATAGCGCTTTTAAAAAGCTAAAAATAAAATTACATATTTTTATAACTAAATTCAAACGTCACTACAAGTATAACATTCGCAATAAAAAAGTAGCTCGTATTTCGATTAGCAATAAGGACGATCTCAAGGTCACTGTACTAGATCTAATCTACTCTTGTGAGTACGTTATTAATTGTTTATAATAGTTTTTATTATACCTGTTATTGTAACAAAATGATGATCATAATAATTATTAGTTTACTACTCAATTTACAAGTGTTTCACACGAAGCGTATTCGACTTTGAGGCTATGATTCATAAGGTATAGATGACCCACGCTGAACTGTCCCACCAAACTCAATGACAGGGGGGCGCTACCATCGTTCAACTTTATGGTTTCCAACATGGCAAAAATCGGAATCAGCGTTCCGGTATTGACGGTGGCGCCCCACTGTCAATGTCATGCATAGGACAGTTCAGTATTTTGGAAGTATACCTATTTTTTGCAATGTCAACTACCCTGAATATTTTGACATCTGCCACGTCACAAATATGTACAGTCGTCAAGAAATTAACTGACCATTAAAAATAAACGATTTGAACTTTAATACTTCGGCGTAAGGTTAAAAAACAATTTTATTGAGATAAGGAGATTGTGGAGTGGAATAGTAGGAATATTGTACAGTTGTTTTGGTTTTGAATTGAAACTTATTGCATTAATATTTTTTATGAAGTATTGTTATTATTATGCACCGCCTTCTCAAACTCTGTTTGGCCTAAAAGTTAACTGGTAGAGAGTACCACACGGCATTAATATCGCCTTTTGGAATTTTTTGTGTGCAATAAAGATTTTACATAGATAAACAAATAAACTTGAATATCTAAAAAATTTTTCTTTCTTTCTTTAATTAGGTGAAATAATGACTGTGTGTTTGGGAAATCTATTATTTTTTTATTACAAACATAATAACATAAAAAATCTAGCATTGGTAATGAATATTAAAGATTTTCTGAGACAAACAGAAATACACACAGTGCAGCTTTTGCATATTAATTTGTAACTATAACAAGCAAAGCCACGGGCAGAAGTGAGTCTCACAACTTCTCGAGAAGGTAATATTAAACCAACAATAATAACTCGGTTACGTGAGTCATGATGACGTTTCAACGTGTGTTAAATGTATCGAAAACATGGTGTCGTATTGATCGGTTTATCGTTCAATAATTAATCTTAAGCTTATCTTTAGTCTGGGAATTTGATTGAAATTAGCGCATAACTTAGTATTAAACTGGATACTGGAACTTAGTATTAAACCTAGAGCATTTCACGGACTTACCCCATTTTTGCAAAGTAACGTTAAGTAGTATACGTGTTTTTCATATTACCGTTTGCAGTCTCTCAAAAAAGCCGATCCGCTGGAATTCGGGATTTAGTTTTGTCATTAAACTGGACCAGCAAAAAATAGGATCTAGTTTAATATAAAGTATTGTTTAATAGAAGTCTTCCCACCAGCGTCATCTTCATGCGTAAATTTTTTGCAATCACTCGTCCCACAAAAAACGGGTCACTGGCATGTGAACACACAAATTCAGTTTTGCGGGATCTAGTGCAGAATCCTGCAAAACTGTTTGCCGTAAGAAAGGGGCCCTTAAAGAATCATAGGTCTAGTAGGGAAGAGATAGGTACTACTAACTTGTATTAGCTGTTACAATTGAGTTGATTAACACTAGTTACCAATATAATTGAGGCTACAATAGCTACAGTCAGTTTCGGACTGCCCTCAATCGAGGGTCAGTCGGGGCTTGCTCCTTGTCCGTGGGATTATTGTGGTGTACTCCCTAACACGAGCATGGAGGGGTTAACGGGTCTATTTGTATTGTTTTGTACAAGTCTAATATTAAAAAAAACGCATAAATATCTAAATAACACTCATAATCCTAAAAAAAAACTATTCGTTTTGTTTTAAACTGGATAAGGGCTTCCCAAACTTTTTTTAATGTGGCCTTTGACCTATGACTACTGTACCCTTGGAGGTTTGCAATGTTTTTATGCGACACATTGCACACAGTTTGGGAACCCCTGATAGATGTAGATTTAATTATTTTATTCAATGAATTCAACTCAATTCAGTAAACAAAATTGATGTCATAGGGTTTTTTACTGTAATAATCTTTGGGGAAATCGTGTTTGACAGATCACATACGATTTATTTAAATTGATTGTTGTAAGTAATAATAACTACTCAATTTAAAACGGTGTTAATTTATTTTTTGTCCTTTTTTTATACGATATATTCTTACTTCTCTCCCAAGCAGCTTTCGGCTACGGTAACTGCGACAAATTCTCTCTAGTCCGCAGTATAAAGTACGAGTAAAAGTAGTAATTTTCTGGATGTATTCTTATTAAATTATAATAACGTAGCGGAATTTAAACTGGAAATTGTCAAGTAAAAAAAAATCCGCAAAGCCAAACCATTTTAATCTAGTTACTGCGTGCTATTTCTAATCCAAATGTGTGGGATTTTTGCCACACACGAAGGTAGCGCTGTGCTGAAGTGTCGTTTTATAATTACACTTAATTAGCTGACCCCGCAAACTTCTTAGCCTAACAGTTAATAAATATCACGTTTTAGATTTTTCAATATTTTAACAGTTGTTTAGCGATACGGGGCAAAGATGAACTCAACATTCAGAGAGCATTAAAATCGGTTCAGCCATTCTGAAATTATAAATGATGTAATTACCCCAACTTTTTTACTGTAAGGGCAACCCACTAGTCATTATCTACTACACTTTTGTTTATTGTGTATTTGTGTCTTTCTTTGGCCTACAGACCTAGTTTCTGAATTGAGATTTTTGGCTTGAGCGTGCTCATTTTCTCATGTAGTATGAAATTTCATATTAAATTCATCCTTGAGTAGCAGATGCGCACGTCCAAGTTGAAAATATCAATTCGGAAACCGGGCTTTTGTCTCCATTTATCGATATCTTAAAGTCGCGGAGCAGCACTATTTTTTGACATTAAAATATTTCAAATTAAGAATACAAAAATTTCGCAAGTCTCGTCCTGTATGAATCTCTGCTACTGTACTCATTTTTATCGATATTGTAAGGACACGGTGCAGGCTTCAGCACTATTTTTTGTCATTGTCACATTCAAATTCAAATAAAGAACACAAACTTTTTAAATTCTCTGTACGGATCTCTGCCACAGACTGTACTCAGTGTTTACTGTTTATAAACATTGACTGACCACAGATTTGGCAAGTGCCCAAGACCGTGTATATTTTGTTCAAATATGGGCCATATCTCTGGTGGTTAAGCACTAAAATTACTCTTGAATATTTGGGTTGATTGATTGTCAAATTCGATTTATACTTTGTCATACGTGAAGTTAGTGCGACGCCATTTTGTGTAAACGTCAGCGTACAGTCGGTAGAACTATTTTTGTTAAAATAACGTAATATTATGATAAAATGAGTATTTTTACTTCAATTTCTACTAAAGTAAAAATAAGTAGGACTAGGACTTAGTTAAAAAGGCAAGCGTGAATCGTCGACCCACAAGGTGGACCGACGACATCATAAAGGTAGCAGGAAAGCGCTGGACGCAGGCTACTACCACAAAATATAACCGGGCCCGGGCAACATGGAAAGCATTGGGGGAGGCCGTTGTTCAGCAGTGGACGTCCTATGGCTCAGGTGATGATGACTGGTCGCTCATAGGAATCGAACCTAGGACTTCTAAACCATGAAGTCTTAATCTCAAAACCACTAACTCATATTTATTTACAAACACACAACTCCTATATTTTACTAGCTTTCCGCCCGCGGCTTCGCCCGCGTGGAATTTTGTCTGTCACAGAAAAACTTTATCGCGCGCGTCCCTGTTTCAAAAACCGGGATAAAAACTATCCTATGTTCTTTCCCGGGACTCAAACTATCTCTATGCCAAATTTCATCAAAATCGGTTGCGAGGTTTAAGCGGGAAAGCGTAACAGACAGACAGACAGACAGACAGACAGACAGAGTTACTTTCGCATTTATAATATTATAGTTGGGATAACACTCTCAGTAACCCATATAGCTCGGGTATATTTAGCTGGGCTATTTATAAAACGTTTTGCGTTACGCGCTAGGACTGCTTGTTTTATCTTTAACTTTATTTTGGGGAACAGGTAGGTTATGAAAGGGTTCAGTCAGTTATTCATCATTATCAGTTCAGTCAAGGGATGGCCACTATTGGACATAAGCCTCCCCCAATGATTTCCTGGCCGGTTGGTAGCGCGGCTGAACCATTTAAGAACCTAGTAAGGGACACTTTTTCAGATTTTCGTTTTTTGTCATAAATCACCTTAGAATTAAGGTCTCCACAGGATGTGAAGAAAGAAATCGCTCTATTACACTTAACACCGGAGAAACGCGTTGCTAAAAACCTAGTAAGTCGAATTCAANTCATATTCGACTTTGATTTTGATTTTTACGAGGCACTTTTGTCAAAAAAATAATTTTTAGTGTTAGTAAAGAGCATAAAACTTGCAATTTTTAACTAAATATATTCTTTTATTCCATAAAGTATACTTTAGTAACTAATCTTTAATATAAACATCGGAAGTTATCCAAATCTTTAAGCATCTTAGCAGGGCAAATGAAAATGCGTTTTTTCGCTCTCCTGTAAAATTTGCTCCGCTGCACTTACTAGGTTCTTAAATGGTTCAGCCGAGCGGCCTGTGTCCAGCGCCTTCCTGCTACCTTTATGATGTTGACTCGTCATCCACCTTGTGGGTGGACGTCCCACTGCGTTTTCCGATGTCCTGTCACTCCATTTCTGAACCTTGCTGGAGGATGATTGATTGAGAATGTTTCAAAATGTTCTGCAAGAAAGAAGAAGAAACTCGTTCCCACGGCAATGCAAAGATCCCGCAGAACTGGACTGTCGTGTGAACACACGCTCATCATAATGAGGGCTATCGTTTTAGCGCTCACCAGTTGGCGCCACTGTAGAGTAAGGTCCTGTCACTTGCTAGTAGCGAAGACAGTAGCACCAACTTGTGAGCGCTAAAGTGGTAGGAGGATTATCGCATTTGCTCTCATCCAGAAGGCGCCACTGTAGAGTAAGGTCCTGTCAATCGCCAGGGGTGCCAACTTTTAAGTATAAAAACGATAGCCCTCATTATTTAAAAATGCTGTCAAGTCAACAGTACTATTGATATCAAAAGTTGTCGAAGTATTGTATTATCGATAGTTATGCAACACTACTTGACTGTGCTTGCTCTGTGGGCGTAGTGTGAGTTTACATCAATTCATTAAAAATTAGGGATGTCTCCGTAGGAACAAGTCCTTACCTACTTTTTCATGCAAAAACTACTGAACGGATTTTGATGAAACTTTACAGTATATTATATTCTTTATTTCTTCTTAACAATGTTTAGACATCAGAATAACACATTTATAATTTATAACAATATTGAGTTTATAACCCAAATTACAACGATAAAAAAATGTCAAGTAAAGGTCTTTCTCACAAATTGAACGTCACGCGGGCGAAGACGCGAACTAAGACTAAATCTTTAGAAATAAGTCCGTTAGATAAACCACGATTTCAGATAAGTTACTGATAAAATTTATCATACACAATTGCAGTAGATTTCTCTCTGTATTTCATTTTCAAGGTCGTGCAATTCGCATTTCTTAATCGAAAAAATAACTGTTGAAATTGGAGTTATTTATTAATACTGAGTTTGTTGCGGCGCTTCTTCTCAGCACTTGCCAAATGTTCGTCTCGAAGCGCTGGTAGGGCAAAAAAAGAATGAGACATGAATAGGCTCCTTAAGAACATTACGATTTGTAAGTATGGTACTAATTTAATTAGTCTAAACAAATAAAGTTAATTTTGATTTTGATAATAGGGAAAGATTTATATTTTTGTATGTTTGTCGCGAATTAACTCAAAAACTACTGGACCGATTTTGAAAATTCTTACATCAGTAGAAAGCTACATTATTCCTGTCCTGAGTAACATAGGCTTAAAATATTTAGATATGTTTGTCGCGAATTAACTCAAAAACTACTGGACCGATTTTGAAAATTCTTTCACCATTTTAATGCTACATTATCCCTAATTAACATAGAATATAGCAGACCAAATTTCACGAGGCGGAGAAGCGGGCAAAAGCTAATCTTTATTTTAAAGGAGTAAAGTTTTTTGCAAGTATCTCTGGAACTACTGGCCCGATTTGAAAAATTCTTTCAGTGTTAGATAGCCCATTTATTGAGAAAGGCTATAGGCTATACAACATCACGCTACGATCAATAGGAGCAGAGCAACAATGAAAAATGTTGCGAAAACGGGTTTTCACGCGTACGAAGTCGCGGGCACAGCTAGTAAATTATAGATTTTATCTCGTTTCTGTAAAGTTCATTATAACTTTATAAATCGTCGACACAACACACCTGCTCTACGAACAGAGCATTGTGTTCGTTAATTTTCAAGAATCTAATTTGCATTGAGGTAGGGTGACCATTGTTTTAGGGAAATATGGACAGTCCTGACAAAAACCTGTCAAAAATTACAACATAACAAAAATAAATAAGTAGCTGAAAGGGCACATACTCTCTCGGCATTGTGTCGAGCTCGAGGTGCCAAAAACGAAGAATTTCGTATAATCGTTTAATGCTCAATCGAATGCCATGTCAAACAAATGCTATGCAATTTTACTTTTAAAAGCTTTATAAAAAAATATCCCTTTAAGAGCTTTCATTATAAAGAAACAATGTACAAAAATACATAAAAATCTAAATAATTAAGTCATATAAAGTTTACAGTAAGGAAATACAAGTTAACGAGTAGGGATTTTTGTTCCCAACGAGTAAACAGTTACCTACTCCAGTAATAGACTATTTGAGACCATTCTACAATAATTCGAAATCACACTTTTTAAAGATACCCACTTCACTCTGATCTTAAAAACATCATTAATTTAAAATAACCTGTAAATTAAGATTTTCGGTTGCATTGTAATTGAAAAAAGTAGTTAAATTGAGTTGACAAAATAGTGCCATACAAAATCTATGGGAGAGTCTCGTTTTGACAGTTTTAAAAAGTACGTCAATTGATTGGTGGTGTCAACGTGTCTATTGGCAGTATTGTCATTGGAAAAAAGGGATTATTAATTATTCTTCGGAAGGCTGATTATTATCCTGGCAAATTTCAACGCATGGTGAACCTACAGATTTCAATATTTCGGTCCGAGCAGAGGCATTTTCATTAAAAACGACTGCGCAAGGTCAAAAGTCGAGACGTGTCATTGACAAGCTGCTATTAATCCATACATACAATACCGGCGAACTTCGTACCGCCTATCATCAGAAATAATGCAGTATTCTAATGGAGAAAGAATCTTTCAAATCGGTCCAGTAAGTTTCGGAGCCTATTAAATACAAACAAACAATCAAATCTTTCCTCTTTATAATATTAGAAAGTTTTCGTGAACCTTAGCCTAGGCGCAAACCACCGAATTTTAGTTGGCCGATAGTTGTTGTGCCTGATTCTAATTTGTATGAAGAATCGGCCGATACCAAATCGGCGTAATGTGCGCTCTTTCATACATCTCCATTATTCTCCATACTGATTAACAGCCCGACTAGGGTTGCCAGGTCCAAAATCACAAAAGCCGGACGGACATTTTAACCTAAANCAACAAATCTAATGATTTTGCCTTGTAGGAAGAAAATTGAACAAAATTTGTCTTCTCAATGTTTATTTTAAGGTTGTTTAAATGGAGCCACTCTATCAGACTCTTTAAGGTTTCATTAATATCGTCATTAAATTTGTTTTGGTCATTACATTTTATCAACACAGTGGTATCGTCTGCAAACATAAAACATGTATGTTTTGTTACCTTAGGTCCAGTAATAGACTATTTGAGACCATTCTACAATAATTCGAAATCACACCTGTTAAAGACACTTCACTCTGATCTTAAAAACCTCATTAATTTAAAATAACCTGTAAATTAAGATTTTAGGTTGCATTGTAATTGAAAAAAGTAGTTAAATTGAGTTGACAAAATAGTGACGTCACTTGCTTGTCCATACAAAATCTATGGAAGAGTCTCGTTTTGACAGTTTTAAAAAGTACGTCAATTGATTGGTGGTGTTAACGTGTCTATTGGCAGTATTGTCTTTGGAAAAAAGGGATTATTAATTATTCTTCGGAAGGCCGATTATTATCCTGGCAAATCTCAACGCATGGTAACCTCTCAGATTTAAATATTTCGGTCCGAGCAGAGGCATTTTCACTAAAAACGACT
Source organism: Ostrinia furnacalis (assembly GCF_004193835.3). Taxonomy (NCBI): domain Eukaryota; kingdom Metazoa; phylum Arthropoda; class Insecta; order Lepidoptera; family Crambidae; genus Ostrinia; species Ostrinia furnacalis. Next base: position 546,693 of record NW_021131888.1, on the reverse strand, counting down.
GCGCAAGGTCAAAAGTCGAGACGTGTCATTGACAAGCCTGCTATAAATACATACATACTATAACCCGGCGAATTTCGTACCGCCTATCATCAGAAATAATGCAGGATTCTAATGGTGAAGGAATCTTTCAAATAGGTCCAGCAGTTTCAGAGCTTACTCAATACAAACAATCAATCAAATTGTTTCTCTTTATAATATTACTAGCTTTGGGACCGCGGCTTCGCGAATTTTTTCTGTCACAGAAAAAAATTATCGCGCGTGTCCCTGTTTCAAAAACCGGAATAAAAACTATCCTATGTCCTTTCCCGGGACTCAAACTATCTCTATGCCAAATTTCATCAAAATCGGTTGAGTGGTTTAGGCGTGAAAGCGAGACAGACAGAGTTACTTTCGCATTTATTTATAATATTAGTATAGATATAGATTGCCAGTTTCTTAGTTCAATGTTTTGATTTTGACAAGGTTATTTGGAATGTCATTACCAAAGGAAGGAATGAATCATTACAGACAGAGTGTCTGCAGCCCATAAGACAGATTGAATCGAGTTTGAGCGTTTTGTAATAGGCCCTTAAGTTACACGTGTCTTCGATTGAAGTCTAGCTTTGGAATATTTAGGTCACCCGCACTGAAACTAGGTTGAAAACAAAGAACATAATATTCGTATTTCGTACCTAGAATTTTGTCGATTAATTTTTTTATCGCGTGAAAATCTTTTGAATAATTTTGCCCTTCCTAGCAGGAAGGTGCTGGATGAAATGAAAGCCGCTACCAATCAGGAAATCATTGGGGGAGGCCTATGTTCAGCAGTGGACGTCCTGTGGCTGGAATGATGATGACGATGATGATTGCAACATTTTTCGTTGATAGTAACCTATGCCCGAAGATTGTATTCGTTTCAGCATTCTTCCACTAATGTTTGAGTGTTATCGGTACACGCTAAATTATCTACAATAATGACGCTCGGATTGCTCGGATCAAACTCCCCGCACCCCGCGCGACCGAGACCAAACATTGGTGGGGCGCGTCTTCGTAGAAGAAACGATCTACTTAAGTTTCATATTAGAACAGCCAAATCTCACTGTTGTGGTGTGTCGCGTCGATCCATCCATTTTTGAACAGAGCGTTCACCCTTTCGGGGTGTGGCGTGCCGAGAAAAACTATGAACGTGAGCAAAAACTGACAAATGAAATGGTAATTAAATCAAAGTATTAATTAATTGCGATATTGATTAATTAGGTAAAGTTTAGGTAAAATGAGGAAAATTATTGGACATAAATCCATTATTTGTAATAAACTTATTGAATAAATTACTAGTCTCTGGAAATTCACTGGATAGGTACCAATGAAAAATGGCGGTTGAAAAATCTATATCCTTAAATGTACCATGTTATAAAACAAACATACAGGAAAATCTACGCTTTTTTATTTTACATTATATTCAATATAAAAAGCTTGCCTTTATTTTTTATTTTATACTTTAGTCTTTATTTCATAAAGTTAGGTTCTGTTTATGTACCAAAAGTTATGTGCTTTTAAAAGGATATTTAAGATTTTTTCTTTGCGGTCCAGTGTAGCATGAAGCCATACTAAAAAAAAATACATTTGTATTTTTTCAATTGGTTTGGCTGGCATGTCTTTGTATGTATTTTGTTTGTATGATAATAATCGAATCTACAGCCAATCAAAAACAATTAAATAGAAAGTGAATTGCATGAAAATAAACGTTACTTAATTGGCAGCCATTTTGAGAAAAACGAAACATACTATGATTGTCAAAATCTAACAGATAAAATAATTGTAACTCTTGTGTGTGTGTTCTAATATTATGTATCAAATTGTAAGTTCAAACTGCTGAGCCAATTTTGATGAATTCTGGTATAGGCTAGTCTTTAGAAGGATATTGGAATAAAGTAACAAGTTCTAACATTTTACATAAAAAAAAATGTTTTACGATTAAGTTATTTTAATATTTTTCCACATTTGAGGTCAAGTATTGTAAACCCTGGTTTTCATGGTCGTTTTATGCTCTGGGGAGTTTTACACTCGTATTCACAAACGATACTTGCTTAAGTAAAGCAGCAAATCGAACGCTCAGCGTTGAATAGCGCTCTGTGATTGGTTCGTGTGTCACCCTGTTCGTCCACGCGCACTGTGAGAACCCATAGTAATGTTTGTGAATACGGGCGTTAATTATTTAAACTTTTAGGCCCATTATTTTTTTTAAACTTAAAAAAGAATAATGGACCTAAAAGAGACGATCCCTAATTTATCATAAAGTTTATTTAATACGGAACCCACTCGATGCCCGACGGCTCGCGCGTTTAGAAACGCAAGCGGAAGTTTTGGCTCAGAGACAGGTACGGAAACGGCTTAAGTGGGGTGTCCACACGCCATGTGGGGGCAAGACACAAAGGACTACAATAGGCGAGTTTCCTAAAAAAAATTTTTAGTCCGTCAATTTTAGTATAAAAATATATTGGACACGTATATTTTTAATTGTCAATCAAACAAATAATTACAAAGTTATAGTGCGTTGAAGTTCCGCGCGACGTTACAAAGTGCTGCACTTTTACTCACTCACTGACGTCACGGGCCTTTTCTTTAGAACTTTGACACGCTTTATCTCTTCACATTTTCATTAGTTTTAAATAGTGAAAAATACGTGTCGACTAGTTTTTGATAAGCTAACTGACGGACTAATTAAAACTCTTGCTTTTTTACCCAGGAAACATCCCTATTTGACAGTCAACTTACACCGCTAGTCAATTGACATACTTTTTAAAACTGTCCAAACGAGACTCCCATAAATGTTGTATAAGCCTGTGACGTCACTATTTTGTCTGACGTACTTTTTAAAACTGTCCAAACGAGACTCCCATAGATTTTGTATGGCAATACTGGTAGTAGTGACGTTACTATTTTTTCAACTCAATTAAACTACTTTTTCAGTTACAATGCAGCAAAAAATCTTAATTTACAGCTAATTTAAAATTAATTAAGATTTTAGGACCAGAATTGTCTTTTAAAAAAGCTGTGCTTTAGAATTATTGAGAACCTCCTATTTTTAAAGTCGGTTAAAAATGCAAAAAGTTCCAGTTTTTAGAATCAAATCTAATTTTACAAAAATGAAATTTTTACTGTTGTACCTAAACCTTTGAAAAAAATGGGTTATATAAAAATTTCACAGTAATTTATTTTCACAGTTAATTCAGTNTTTATCACTTTGACCGTAACATACGCATACATAAGCCTGTGACGTCACTATTTTGTCTGACGTACTTTATAAAACTGTCAAAACGAGACTTTTCCATGGATTTTGTATGGCAATACTGGTAGTAGTGACGTTACTATTTTGTCAACTCAATTGAACTACTTTTTTCAATAACAATATTACAAATATTACAATGCAGCCAAAAATCTTAATTTACAGGTAATTTGAAATTTATTAAGATTTTAGGGCCAGAATGAAGTGTCTGTTTAAAAAAGTTGTGCTTTAGAATTATTGAGAATCCTCCTCCTATTGTTAAAGTCGGTTAAAAATGCAAAAAATTCCAGTTTTTTGAATCAAATCTAAATTTACAAAAATGAAATTTTTACTGTAAGTACCTAAACTTTTGAAAAAAAATGGGTTATAAATCTCACAGTATATTTTCACAGTTAATTCAGTCAATTGATTACTAAAAATAAATTATGACATGTTTTTTTACATACCTACTGTATATTTCGACGAATATTTTAGTGTATGTATGTATTTAAATTGGGTGCATTGCATTTGTGTGATTCAATATTACGTAATAGATAGATTTTAAGAAGTTTTGCCTAGTTACGTGTCTACCCAATATGGTATGACTGCTAAAAATAATTTATTTTATCATTCCTCAACCTCATACCTATTTCAATTTACCAAAATAAATCGACTTATCATTTAACTTGATAAAATTATTAAAACAGTTTTCCTTAATGATGGTCACAGTTAGAAGGCGTGTGTTGCCGTCCCGCTCGCTCGGTACCGTTTCGCTCGCACTGCTTGTATCAATTTTATACTTATTGATTCTGAGGTCGTTCGCGTACGGTCGGCATACAAATTGGAATTAATTTAAAATGTTTTAATTTTGTTTAGTCAATTGACATACTTTTTTGAGCTGCATTAAGGGATGTGACGTCATCAAGTAGCCAACTCAAAGAATTGTCAATTTAATTTGATACTAAAATCGAATTTAATTTAATTTTAGTTAGCTAGAACAAAGTTATTTTTAAGAGAGTGTCTTAGATTATTTGAGAATTTAAGAAACCGGTGGAAAATTCGAATTTGTTGTTTTTAAACTATTTATTCAAAATAAAATGTTTTAGACAATACAAAACTTCTTTGAAAAACACTTCATTTTAGTCCTGAAAACCGAGTAATTTTTTATGTGTGTATAATATTTCAATTTTTGGCAAGTAACCGTCTAATTGAATTCCTATATTTCCTTTGTAATGACGGGTAGTATAAGTAAATAGTGCACATCAAATTTTACCATTGCAGAATCGAACATTTTAAATTACTAACCATCTATAGCGTTAGTTTCAGCCGAAAGACGTCCACTGCTGGACAAGGGCCTTCTCCAAGGTTTTCTACAAAGATCAGTCCTGCGCTGCCCGCATCCAGGCACCTCCCTTATTTATTATTTATTATGTATGTTAGCGTTATGTAAACATTATTTTGTGACGTGTATAAATGCCCTGAAAAGGGCATAAATACTATTAAAGAATGTTTTGTTCATTCGCACGTTAGACGGCTCTGTTATTTTTTCCCGCCTTTTTTGCTGACGCTACGTTTCAAAATGGCCTCATCCGGCGTGATTGTTGCCGGGTGCACACTTCATTAGTTGACTGGGATTACTTACGTTACTAACGTCGGTTAACTTATGTAGAGTTGCTTATCTGTCTAAAGTCGACTCGAACTCTATAGAATTCAGCAGAAATGTAAACAAATATGCCCAACTGACATTAACGTATTTTAGTCTATGCACTAGCGATGGGACAAAACCTCGTGTTACTTACGTACCTACTCGTAGTCGTACCTATAGATAGGTATAATAAATCATTAGATTTATTAGTACTACTATTCATGTTTTTCAAAATCAAAAATATTTATTCAGTTTAGATCACAAATGACACTTATGAGCGTCAAAATATAGTAAATAATAAAAAAAGAAAAGGTAGCCCTTATGGGGCTTCGAGACAAACATGGCAAGTGGTGCTGAGAAGAAAAGCCGGAACAAACTTGAAGTTCTACCTACCGTCGAACTCTTTATTCGACTGAAGAGGCGTGCGGTGCATCGTAGGTTCTTACCTGGCAAATGGGTTTACTCCCAGCATACTACACTACAGACTTTTAGTGGAGTCTTCCAGCGACTTGGCCCACTGTTAACTTGGTCCACGGGCCAAGTCGATGGATTAATTTTTTTTAAATTTTTCTTCCGGCAATTAATAATATTTTTGTTTTAGAAATCGCCAAATTCTTAATAAAATGTTATTTTTTTGATTTAATTTAATTAATAAACCTAATTATAAAAAAGTTGGTTTTGTTGACCATTACCATGACCATAATGTGCCCTACCAGACCAGCTATACTTCCAAAACTATGTGAGGTACACCACCGCAATCTATTTATAAGTCTAGCACTTTAAACTAGTATGAGGTCTCACAGTGCGCGTGGACGCACAGGGTGACACACGAACCAATCTTACGCCCGTATTCACAAACGATGCTTGCTTAAGTGAAGCAGCAAATCGAACGCACAGCGTTGAATAGAGCTTTGTGATTGGTTCGTGTGTCACCCTGCGCGTCAACGCGCACTGTGAGACCTCATANCGGTACCGTCTCGCTCGCACTGCTTGTATCAATTTTATACTTATTGATTCTGAGGTCGTTCGCGTACGGTCGGCATACAAATTGGAATTAATTTCAAATGTTTTAATTTTGTTTAGTCAATTGACATACTTTTTTGAGCTGCAATAAGGGATGTGACGTCATCAAGTAGCCAACTCAAAGAATTGTCAATTTTATTTGATACTAAAATCTAATTTTACAGTTAGGTCCCTAGAAAAAAGGGATTTAAGAAATAGTGTTTGAGATTTTGAGAAACCGGTGTACAATTCGAATTTGTGGTTTTAATTCCAATCAAATGTTTCAGACAAGACAAAACTTCTTTGAAAAACATTTTATTTTAGTCCTGAAAACCGAGTTATTTTTATCTGTGTGTATAATTCAATGTTTGGCAAGTAACCGTCTAATTGAATTCCTATATTCCCTAAGTAAATAGTGCACATCAAATTTTACCTTTGCAGAATCGAACATTTTAAATTACTAACCAACCATCTATAGCGTTAGTTTCAGCCGAAAGACGTCCACTGCTGGACAAAGGCATTCTCCAAGGTTTTCCACAAATATCAGTCCTGCGCTGCCCGCAATCAGGCACCTCCCTTATTTATTATTTATTATGTATTTTAGAAGAACCCAAAAACCCATTATTAAATTAAAATACTTTATTTGATTACTTCCTAGGCATTTTGCAGACATTAGAATGATTTTAGAATTTATTTTGTATTACATCCAATTATTTCATATTATTTATTATTTAATTTAATAATGGGTTTTTGGGTTCTTCTAAAATACAATACAAATACTAAAATTGTTGCAATAACTATTTAAAAGTAACCAAAAATCGTAATTAATCGTATAAAATACAATATAAATTCTAAAATCATTACACGTGTTACGGTGTTACATAAATGCCCTGAAAAGGGCCTAAATACTATTAAAAAATGTTTTGTTCATTCGCACGTTAGACGGCTCTGTTATTTTTTCCCGCCTTTTTTGCTGACGCTACATTTCAAAATGGCCACATCCGGCGTGATTGTTGCCGTGTGCACACTTCATTAGTTCACTGGGATTACTTATGTTACCATCGGTTAACTTATTTGTAGTTTTTCTTTACTGTCTAGAGGCGTGCGGTGCATTGTATAGGACTTACCTGGCAAATGGGTTTACTCCCAGCATACTACAGACTTTTAGTAGTCTTCCAGCGACTTGGCCCACTGTTAACTTGGTCCACGGGCCAAGTCGATGGTTTGAATTTTTAATTTTTTTTTCTTCCAGCGACTGGGCCCACTCTTAAGATTCTAGAGTAGATTTTGGTTGATTTGGTGTTTATTTTATTAAAAAAACATTGAAGGTGGGCCTAGTTACTGAAAGAAAAAAAATATGGAAGACTTGGCCCGTGGACCGAGCTAAAAGTGGGCCAAGTCACTGGAAGACTCAATTTTTTCACTCATTCCCGCTTTTTTTGCTGACGCTACGTTTCAAAATGGCCTCATCCGGCGTGATTGTTGCCGGGTGCACACTTCATTAGTTCACTGGGATTACTTATGTACTATCGGTTAACTTATTTGTAGTTTTGCTTATCTGTCTAACTAAAGTCGACTCGAACTCTATAGAATTCAGCAGAAATGTAAACAAATATGGCCAACTGACAACCTTTACCTGGTAGTGGCAGAATTGTTGCCACCATATTTTGAACCTTATTGACAAAACATAAGGTACAAAACTAATTAAAAATATTTTTCTCTATACCAGTTAAAGGGTTACGTACATTTTTATAAGATTTTAAACGTTCGCGTTCCATTTCAACTAAAATAGTGAGACACGGGTCTTAACGCGACTTTTATTGATGAGGCTTGACGTATTTTTAGTCTATGCACTAGTGATGGGACAAAACCTATCGTTACTTATGTACCTACTACCTATAGATATTAAAAAATCTTTAGTTTTATTTGTCATGTTTTTCAAAATCAAAAATATTTATTCAGTTTAGACCACAAANAGAACTTTTGTCATTCACTTAAGTTAGAAGTGTTTTATAAGTTCGGCGATTTTTGTTTGTTAGGAAAAATGGATAAAAAAATCAAAATCAAAAATATTTATTCAGTTTAGACCACAAGTGGCACTTATGAACGTCAAAATATAGTAAACTAGCTTTCCGCCCGCGGCTTCGCCCGCGTGGAATTTTGTCTGTCACAGAAAAACTTTATCGCGCGCGTCCCTGTTTCAAAAACCGGGATAAAAACTATCCTATGTTCTTTCCCGGGACTCAAACTATCTCTATGCCAAATTTCATCAAAATCGGTTGCGAGGTTTAAGCGGGAAAGCTTAACAGACAGACAGACAGACAGACAGACAGAGTTACTTTCGCATTTATAATATTAGTTGGGATAATAAAAAAAGAAAAGGTAGCCCTTATGGGGTACTATACATATGTCTCCTTACCTTTTGGGCCCTACCATCGCTTCGACACAAACATATGGCAAGTGCTGAGAGTTACACTGAGTATGTTTGTGAATAAGGGCAATAGAGCTCTATTCAACGCTGTGCGTTCGATTTGCTGCTTCACGTAAGCAAGCATCGTTTGTGAATACGGGCGAGTTAAAGAGCTAGATCTATAATAGTATTTAATCAAAACATTAAAACGGCTACAATACGTATTTTTATCCACCTGTAACAAGAGTAGGTCAGCCTTTCGTAACGTATATTTTGCTATCTGTACGATCCAAAATGGCGGCGTCCTCCGTTGCTATGCAGTTCATTAGCTCATTCGGACACAACGGAGGCGAATACAGTGGGCACGGTTCAACTCTTTAAAGTTTAAACCAATGATTTTTTTTTAACCTGTGGGTCGCGAAGCCTCTAAGCGAGAGGTCGTAAAAACACCTCAGTAAAAAAAAACAGTTAAGTTTTAAAGATAGGTACATATATTTATCCGAAATCTAATTATGCAAATCAATGCGTAAAAAAAATGTATGGATTGAAGTATTCGGACCCTACAACATATTCTGTAACATTAAAAATGCATGAAAAAAAACGCAAACAGTCGGCGGGGGGTCGCAAAATATTTTTTCATACTAGGGGGGTCGTGCGTGTCACGAAAATGAAAATGGTCTGAGTTTCTTCCGCCACTTCTTCTCAGCGCCAGCTCATGTGTCAGTTGTCCAGCAGTGGTGGTAGGGCAAGCTATATTCGGGACGTGTATAAGTGCCCTGGAAAGGGTCTAAGTACTGTGTGCTTGATTAACATGAGTTTACGTTAGGTATGCTCGCTAGCGAAAATGAAAAAATGTACGTCAAAAAATCTAAGAAGATTTTATTTCTTGAAAGTAGCCGCTAGGGGCGCTGCACAATATGTCATACATTAAATGTCATTTTTTTACGCAGAATGTTATTTCACTTTATAGACCTACTGCTTCATCTATATTGTGAGAGATGCAGTCGAATTGTAATCACCACTTTAGGCTGAGTTCCCAATGACGCGCTGAGCACAGCAGAGCGGACTTTACATGCTTTGCGCCCTGGTTTCGCTCGGGTTCAATAGACATCCTTCTGAAGGTCTACTGTCAACGAAAGAAAAGCAGCTGAACACCAAGTTTAAAATGACGAATAAGTGTCTGCTGAAAGCTATGCCTATTTGGACAGTACAGTAGGTCAAAATTTACATTGACAACCTGGATATCATGGTCTCCAAGCACCTTTAAGGCTAAAATGCAAAAAATAAAATATTGGGACGTGTTAGCCAATAAAAGTGTTTTTAAAAGCCAACTTATTATTTTTTATGACCTTTATTCAGCGATCGCCGAGATCGAACTAACGACTTATTAAACTGGTAGTAACCCTACTACCAGTTTAATAAGTCGTTAGTTCGATCTCGTTTAAAACTAATGCCGGACATTCTTCTACTTCTTCTTGTCGTGTCGACAACAAACCTACACAGCGTCGGCCCAAAACTCCGCCACAAGAATGGCGTTGTCAGTAGCCTTCATTATATCTTCCTGCGAGCAGTTTTTTGGGCACGCAGGGCACGACATCATGTGCTTCGTCGACTGGGGAACAAAACCACACCTGCACCACAACTGCACTCCAAGTTTGAGCCATCCAAGAATTGAACAGAAACATGAACAGATTGTCCTTACTACGGCCGACCTGCGTCCGAGCATTGCTAGACAACAGCCTCCACACTAGAATTCCCCTAACGAACTGTCCGCATTTCCTCTCGATTTGGTGGAAAAAATGTTGCCCAACAGTATTTTCCGATGTCAAATGAAATAAGAATATTTATTCAGCACTTAGGTTCTTTCCAGGAAAGTACTCGTCCCAAACATAGCTTGCCCTACCACTACTTCGGGACAACATATGGGCTGGTGCTGAGAAGAAGCATTGTCACTTTTTCCGTCTTTGATATTTAATTGGTCCCATAACTGTAATAAATGTTTCTTTCTTTCTTACTTTCTATCTTTTTAACTGATTGTAATTTTTCTCCAACAGTTGGTGGGTTCCCCCTGCGGTCACCACGGCCAGTACACCTTCTACAAAGCCATCAGACTCTGCGGAGAGAAGGACCGCATCATTGCTATCGGAGACTTCTTCTTTGTCAGGATATGGCAGGACTCTGAGCTGGTCTCCGTCGGTAAGTGCTGCAGTATTCATAAACATTACTAAGAGGTCTCACAGTGCGCATGGACGCACAGGGTGACACACGAACCAATCTCAAAGCTCTATTCAACGCTGTGCGTTCGATTTGCTGCTTCACTTAAGCAAGCATCGTTTGTGAATACGGGCGTAAGTCTCCACTGGAGAAGACCCTCTATTTGTTAGAGGCAAAAGAGAGGATTTGATCTGAACTCAATACTCATCCTTAATTTTTAAGTGACCCCTATGGATTGGAAACACATTATGGAATTTTGTTATCATATTGGTCACTTAAAAATTTGGGATTGATGGTGAAAACGGGCATCAGACTCCTATTTTCTACCTCTTGTTCTCACCGCTGCAACTCTTAACTCCAAGTCAGGATCTACAGTTTGACCGTCAATAAAAAACCAACCAGATACGACCAAGTTTGGTAAGTACTCGTAAGTACAACTGTTGCTACATTTTTTCATCTCATTGATGCCCGTTTTCTCCATCAATCTCTAATTTTTGAGTGACCCCTAGGGTATGGTAACACATAACAGGAATTTGGTTTTCATAGTGGTCAATTATAAATTAAGGATTGATGGTGAAAACGGGCCTTAGTCTCCACTTCTGGAGGACGATCCTTTCTATTACCTTAGTTTGAGGGAATATCTTCACCTTTTTTACCCCACCTGCACCTCACTTGATGGATATGATTAGGCCGAAGGTGGAAGCGAGCTTCATCCGGAATCCTCAACCACAAATGAATTTTCCTTCCAAGTTTATCTTACCTCCTATTGCCGAAACATTGACTTAGGTAACCCCAATATTTCCTTCTTCTTCATGGATACTGATCACAGTCTTCCTTACAGGTGAACTCCAGCTGTTGTGGACCGACAGGATCTCCGGCCAGACCCTGGTCAGCCTCCGACTGTACTTCCTGCCAGAGAACACTCCTGACGGGCGCAGCCAGCATGGAGAGGTAAGGAAACAGCTTCTAGTCTTAATTTAATTTTGACAGAGATTTCGCATTTCGCAAGAAATACTAGTGTTTTGAAGAAACCTTTTTGAAACCAAGATGAGCAAGTACTGAGAAGAAACGCCGCGAAGCCAACCATTCTTTGAGACGAAGATGCGGACGAATTCGCGGTTCTGTTTCAATGACCCTGGAGGATACCGCCGGGTTTTAGTGGGTATATCTCCAGGCTCGCCCGATAGTCCCACATACATAACCCATTGACTGTCGCCATTGGCCTGTGGGTATGCGCAAAGCGTTTCCCGATGGAAAAAAGAGGCAAACCATTATCGCCTCTCGTTCCCACCACTGCAACTCCTGTGTAGCTTGACCGCCAAAACCAAGGCACAGGAGCGTTTTGACAGTAATGTCAAACTGTCACAGACCGAATATCACACGAGCAAAGCAGGGTACAAAAGCTAGTATAGTCTACACTAAATTGTATAGAGGAAAGATTTCTTTGTTTGTTTATATTGAATAGGCTCTCAAACTACTGGACCGATTTGAAAAATTCTTTCATCATTTGAATCGTACATTATTTCTGATGAACATAGGAACGAAGCTCGCCGGACCAGCTAGTTACCAATATGGTGTGACGTGTATTGTTTTGCTCCCGGCGAGGTTCGAACCCGCAGACGCTAGTCTGTGGTTTAATAAGCCATGATAAACAAACATGGCTGACCCGTTCCATCGAAACCAGTTTGTCAGCATGATTTATTAATCAAATAAATATTAGGTACAGTTGTTTGATGTGGTTGCCAATTTGGATGATTTCAAACTTAGAGAATTAATGATTTCAAATCATCATGATCAATTATTACGAGTTAGTAGTGTATTAATTAAGCATTTACATAATGTGAATAATTAATTATGTATGTTTGTCAAATATTCACGGTGTAACCGCTGAACCGATTTTGATGATTTTTTGTGTAGAGGTACATTGGACAATGGAAAAAGATATGAGGTACTTTTTGTGGCAAAAAAACATGTACAAGGGATTGAAATAGGGGTTGAAAGTTTGTATTATAGAAGCCATTCAGGTTGGGGGCTTTATGTTTAAGAATTTGGTTGGAAATAAAGAATTTCTAGAGTAACTTAGGTTAGTTTAGATTTTACGACCACTTGATCGCACAAGATAAGAAGTCTTTATGTGATATTTCCTAAAAGTATGCAGACAAACCCGCAGGATTTAAGCTAGCAAATACAGTAAAAATCGTGACCTCGTTAGGTAATTAATATTTTTATTACTGTAAGCAATTTTGTTTAGAGGAGACGTTATCTGGCCAAATCGATCATGAAGGTCAATAATACGTGTATGTCGACTCCTTTGTAACAATACTCAAAGTAATTTAAAAATAAATGTGCAGTATCATGTCACCTCTTTAATCTATTATCGAAAACTTTAAAAAAAGAACACAAACATCGCGCGGAAACCTCAAAAATTGAGTGCGGTGCGAAGTGCGCGTTGCCGTCCCGCTCGCACTTGCGAGGTTCGTCGCGCCGTCTCTTTCTAATCCCTATTTGGTAACGCCAACTATTTTCATGGATGAAATTACGGGTAGGATTTGGCGGGAAATATAAGCGATAGCGAGTTTACTTGCGGTCGCGATTCTTAGAAGTATTGACTTTTTGACCTACTTTACATAAAATGTGACACAGGAATTTGTGTTCTGTTTGATTATGTTAGAACTCAAGTTTGTTTGAAACACAATGATAAGTATGAGGTATTTGATTCACCGTCCGTCGATGAGTCATTAATTATTATTATGTCACTGTATTATTGTTTAGTAATGACATTTTTAGTTTTGCATTTGCATCGCAATTTGTAAGGTTGGATTTTGTTGTTACTTCACTCTTCACTCTAAAATGAGCGAGCGGATTTTGATGAAACATCATTTTAGAGAAATAGGCAAAATTTACTCAGGCTTCTTTTTTTCGAAATCGAGTGCAAATCTGAGAAAAACATTTAAACGTAACAACAAAATAAAACCTTCTTTTTTATGCAGAAAAAGGCAGGTATTTGACCGCAATCGCAGCTGATGTTAAGTGAAATGCAGTCTAGGATGGTATTATCCTACTAATATTATAAATGCGAAAGTTTGGATGTCTGGACATTTGTCACTCTTTCACCCAAAAACTACTGAACGGATTTTGATGAAACTTTACAGTATTATTGTTTATAACCCAGAATAACATATACCTAGGCTATAATTTATGACGATCTGTGACAAACGAAATTTCACGCGGGTGAAGCCGCGGGCAAAAGCTAGTGGTACATATTTTTCTGTTTGTTGTGGTGGTGACATACATTTTTCTTAACTATTTTCCCTAATTCACAGTATATCTATGCAAAACACATTGAAAACGAAAGCCACAGTAACCTTCCCACTTTATCTAAATATATAAAAGGAGAAACTGACTGACTGACTGACAGAAGACTGACTGACTGCACTTGAAATTTGGAAGGGACGTAGCTTAGGTACCGTAGAGGTGCACTAAGAAAGGAATTCCCGAAATTCCCACGGGAACGGGAATTAACGGGAAAAACGAGATTCACGCGTACGAAGTCGCGGGCGGCCGCTAGTTATAATAATCTCGCCATAAAAACCCATAACACACACTTCCAGCTTAATTTTAAAAATCAAATTATTTACGATCCAATATAAATTTTCCTTGGACCATACGGCAATACCTATGCTGCAGGATGCAAGCTGAATTGGACGTTGTGTGGTGGCAATAACGGCGGGAATCGCTTGGGTAGTGCGAAGAGTAATTTTGTTGAACGCTATGGGATTTTTGTAGCGCGCGCAAAAGATTTTGAGTATTTGTTGATTATTATTCTTTGTTTGAATTTTTGTGAATATTTGAATGTTTTTTTTAGGATTGTTAACAATTTTGTTTTAAATAATGTAATTTAACTTGTGAATGAAACATTGTAAGGTTATTGCAGTACAATTCAATAGTATCTTATCACTGTAGAATAAAGGTATGATTTGCAAATCACGAGTACCTACTGTTAGTCGAGTATAATTTAGAATAATAAATTGTTAAGTATATCAACGCTATTTATTTATTCGTGAGAATTTATGTAAACAGGAAACAGTTAACAAATGGGTACAAATAGTTTGATGTTATTATCTTTAAAAATAACGGTAATAATTGATACTTAATTTATTAAGATAACCTATCACCCGACCTCTATCTAACATAAGCATTTAGCTTAGCTATAAAATTATAGTAATTATTACTAAAAGATACTATGTTCACTACAAAATTAAATTACTCACTCTCTTAAAAACTCCACTCTTTAAAAATATTTATAATTTATTTTTTTAAAACTGAAGTAATTTAAAAGTAATAATAATAGCAAGTACCAAGACCGTTAACTCCGGTACACAATACATTCGCTCTGCGACGCGCCATGTGACGACTTCAGAATAGAGGTGCAGTTGAGTCGCCGTGGAATACATTTTTTTATTACAATTAAATTTAAAATGCATTTTAATTTGAATAAAGGCAGCATAGATAAGAGGGTTTTAGTGAAAAATGGATAGTTTTTATGGGAAAACACACGAAACATATAATTTAACGACACAATTTTAGTAATTTATTTGATTTTACTTAAAATTTATCTAGAATTTGGAATATCAATTTTATAATATTTTGCGCACTATGCCTATTATTAAAAAGAATGCAATTAAATTTTTTAACGTGTAAATGAATTACATTGTACGAAATGTTCAATATTTTTTATTTGTTTTTGCATCTAATTGAAATAATGTTAAAATATCAACTCAAAGTAAGGTTCCTTAATCATTGGGGTATTTTCTTAATTTTATCAAAATGATAAATTAAATAATACTCCATGATGATTAAGACTAAATAACATAACCATGTCAATGAATCGATAGCAACTTCCTATTAATTATTATGATAAGAAACATAGATAATGATGTAATTAGTTCTAATCATCTCTTATCGGTTATTAGAACATTATTTATCGATTGAAAAAATAAACTGCCTCAGGCTTACGCACGACCTTTCGTTTATTTCTTTTCTAAGAAAATGGGGTTATCGTTTTGTAAGTTCTTTGTTTAATTAAAATAGTAAGACACGGGTCTTAACGCGACGTTTATTAATGAGTTACATTATGTACTCACGGCTTGACGTTTCTACTATTTTAATTGATGTGGAACGCGAAAGTTAAAATTCTTTGTTGAAGTTATTGTTTTGAATGTACGTTTTTCCATGTGCGTATGGCAGAATCATCCATTGTAGAATTGAATCTTCACGTGGATATCGTAAGAGTGGTTACATGTAAACATTTAGGCCTCCTTAACCCGTGTGGCCAGCATGGGGAGTGTAGGCCAAATCCTCCATTTGTATTTAGTAAATTATAGACGGTTATGTTCCTACAGTCGAGAATAAATGAAAAAATCCATAAACCAACTTTAAAGCAGGTTAGGTTCATGTTTTGTTGGTACTTTAGTTGTGTACCCATAAAATTTTGACTTCGCCTTTTAAAAAAACAAACTTTCTTTTTTTTACCATTTTGTTTATCACCAGCAAGTTTGAGAAACACTGCCAGCCTGCACGTAGGTATTTGAGCGCGTTATCGCGGGTTCATTCCCTGTGTAAATAACTGATAACGCACCGGACTGCTTTAGTACAGTCGAATGCAACAGTTTTGTGATCGCTGCGATAATTTCGCCGATGAACGAATTAACTAAGTTATATTTTGGTATATTTTTTTATATATTTTTATTAGAAGAGCTATTATATTTGTTAAGTATGTTTTCTCATTATACATGCTTTGCTTGAATGAAATAGAAAATAAATCATTTTTGAGGATTATCAAAGATGTTTAAAACAAGTAAAAATTAGTCTTTGTAGATTTTTTTTAATAGAAGCCCTTGGCTGCAGCCTGCATCTTACCTTCAAGTCTGATTGGTTAATTTCAATATTAATTTAAACTAATCACAGGTCATAAATATACTTTCGTCATCCTGTATTACTGGATCCAGCAAAACCTGACTGCGGTGGAAACGTGCAAACGAGCCTTTGGTTCGGACTTTGAACTAGCTTTAAAGCAAGGACTGTTATCTTAATAGACAAATAGTTTTGTATTTCGCGCTCACTTGTACAGAAAGTAATAATAATCGTACATTGTAAGTCATTGGTACAGAACACGGTTTTTAAATATCCATGTCGATAAGCTGCTATGTATTACTATGTTTCTCAAACTTTGCTGTTTTGGTGACAGGTAACTGTAAAACAAAAGGTCAAATTGTTTACTTTTAAACTTATTCCCTACATTTTAGGTGAAGTTTCACATTATGTACTAGGAATTTTATATTTTGTAGAAGTTTGATATTTAGGTTTTTCTGTTAAAACAGAGATTCGTGACTTGAAAGTCTCCCCTAAAGTGAATTTTTATGAAAAAAATATGTTCATGTCGTCGTTTCAGCCAAATGACGTTCACTGCTGGACAAAGGCCTCCCTCAAGGTTTTTTGACAATTAACGGTCCTGCGCTGCCCGCATCCATACATTTTCATAATAATTATGTATTTACTTGTATCGTTATAAATTTTTAAATGAAATAAATCATCGAAAATTTAATCAGTATTTAACATAGTACATAATTAATTTATCGTCATTTAACTGCATCGTTTAATCAAATCATTAGCTTAATATTTAGAATACTCAATTATTTTACATTATTGTTTATTTTAATTAAAACTGATAAAACGTAGTTGAAGTTCATTCAACCCAATGTAATTTGCTTTTAATTTCCAATCTGTAATCACTGTTTGCATAATTAATTTAATTTAAATTAAATAAATACCAGGAATAAATTATTCTATGTTCTAAATAGTCTAGTCTCTACATTATACATTTATTACTTAATTTACATATCTATACTAAAATATAAATGCGAATGTAACTCTGTCTGTCTGTCTTTCTTTCACGCCTAAACCACTGAACCGATATTGATGAAATTTATAGAGATAGTTTGAGTTCCGGGAAAGGGCATAGGATAGTTTTTGTCCCGGTTTTTGAAATAGGGACGCGCGCGATAAAGTTTTTCTGTGACAAACAAAATTCAACGCGGGTGAAGCCGCACATGGAAAGCTAGTCTACTATAATCTGATATTTATTATACTATTAATTGAAATATTTATAAACTACATACAGTATATTATAACAGTTATGTGTCTTGTGTTTACTCATTCAGTACAGGAATAATAAACTGACAAACATTCCGTCATTAAAAAACAAACACCGATTATTGTTTTATTTAATTGGACAATGATAGTGATTGCATCAAGTAAGATTTGTGTTTGAAATAATAATTGTATTTCACATTTTTAATATTAAAGTGATTATTTGTACCTCGGTACCTACATGTTTTAACCAAAAATCGAAGATGTCATTTTGTATAAGTAAAAATATACACATTTCTATTATCTATATTTGCGAATAATTCGTTTAAATATGTGTATAATATGCACCAGCGTGGATTTTGGATCTTTTGAAATGGTTAAGAAATTAAAATAGTAAGACACGGGTCTTAACGCGACGCGAAAGTTTAATTTCTTATGGTTACTAAATATTATGTTACTTTATTTTCAGTATAATTTTCTGTATTTATTTCTGACTGAATCTTTTACTATAATGTTGTTTTTAACAACTAAAAGGTCACAACAACTCACAAAATCTCATGTGAGACTTTATAAGCCACTATAGGTGTCTGAATTATCTATCAAAATCTATTCCAATCATAATCATGTAAAAATATCGATTTTATCTATTTTTAGAATTAAAACTCTAAATCTGTTTCGACTCCACGGATTCTCAGTTAAGCAATTATTTACCAGTGAGCCAGTGACGCGGCGGCCAGGGCTGCCAACCGCGCGATTATATTTTTAATGATACCAACATTTGAATATTAAGTTTTGTCAAGTTGTCTATTCTTTGTGACGTCAGAGTCAGGTCACTCAATCAGCTGTTATAGTCAAACTATTCTGAAACTTCAAGTGGCAAAAATGGGAATTAATAACCCAGTTTTGATAAGTGCCCTCCTGTAAATGTCTAAGGTTGTCTAACGTGGCAAAAGTCGGAACAAATATTCCAGTATTATTGATAGTAGCGCCCTCTTGACTATGTCATAGCTGGGTCGGTTCAGTTTTGACGACAACTAAGTATGTATACCGATTTCAGTACTAGCTTAGGCCCGCGGCTTCACCCGCGTAAAATTTAGTTTGTCACAGATTGTCATAAATTATTATTGTGTTATTCTGGGTTATAAACAATAATACTGTAAAGTTAGATCGAAATCCGTTCAGTAGTTTTTGCGTGAAAGAGTAAAAAAACATGTTAACATCCAGAAATCCATACAAAACAGTAGGAGGAAGTATAAAATCTATCTAAAAAATAATTTTATACTTGAATGAATGTTAAGTTTTATCAAGTTATCTATGACGTCAGAGGTCACTCGATCAGCTGTTAAAACAGTTTAGTTTGACTGACGTAGTTTAGTTAATTGTTTAGTTGTTAATTAATGTTTTTGGAGTAGTAATATTTATTATGCAAGAGCCTACCTACTAGTCTACAAGGCTATTAACATTTATATAAATTACCATTATAAAGATAAAACCATTTTGATATAATTTTATTACTACTTGAGTTGTTCGGAGGGATAGTTTTTATCCTGGTATAAAAAATATTTTTTAGTAATAAAAAAACAGAGTGAAATTGAAATGTTAAAATGTTACATACATTATTATTTTTTATTGTTGTTGACCTTGCATATTAACGTAAAGGACAGTCAATATTGGTAAATATACTTCTTTTGTTCTAATAACACTTATGCACACATTGTTTTGTGTAAGTGAAATTCTGACATTGCTATTCACTTTTTGACAAATATTACAATACAATATTTATAATCTAACCTTCATGCTTATTAATAAAAATAAAAGTCTCAAGTGTTGGGTCTCTTTTTAACACTGGCCAGTAGGCTTACTTTTTAGCGATAAACCCATACTTTTGTCGTCTAAAATCGTCGATAAAGTTTTATCACGGCGTGCATCCTAGCCCGGCTGCAGTTGCTTTATAAACTGCGATTTTTGGCTCTAATAAAGTATGAACTTTTTATGTTAAATTCATACTTGAGTAGAAGACGACCACACTCAAGCTCAATTCAAAAACATAACCCTCCTTTTGGCGCAGTCGGGTAATCGGGTCAAATGAACCAATGTTAAGTCAGAGTGTCTCCTTAGCATTCAATAGGAAAAACTATGTAGGTACATAAATGTTTTTAATTTTATAAAGAAGTTAGTTTCTAGGTATTTTGAATGTATCGATGCAGCAATGCAACATAGTGTAGTGATATCCATAAGCTTGCCTAATGTTAATGATTTTAATAAAGATATTTTACTTTTATGAGTTATAATAATAAATTACATTGTATTGTAAGTTTGTAGGTACTTATTTAAATTCACATAATTGAAGGTTAAAAGGTTAACATTAAGTTATATGCAAAATTTTTGTATGATACCGGTCTTATGACGAAAATTGATTTTTGATTGACAGACAGATACTGTTTATAGTAATTATCTTAAAGACGCTGGCCTGACAGATTGGGGAAGCCTGCTGTTCGCATATTTGTCCCTTCCTTAGTACCTTTTACGACACGACGAGACAGGTGGGGGTGGTTCTATTCTACTCTGCTGGGGAACCAAACTATACAGATATACTCTTTCTTTTGCGCCTACACAAAAACTGATATGTTATAACAGAAACTAGAACTATTTAGGCATTTTTTAAAATTGATTTTAAACAAAATATTTTTTATTTGTTTGTTAACTTGTCGCTAACACTGAGGACACGCCTTCACCAGTAGAAAGTGGCATGTGACCCGTGACGTTGCTGTCATGCGACAAACCACCAAACTGGTTTTAGATGAATGGCGGTCCTTAGGCGATGACGGCAAAGTAATGACGTTTAATTTTCAACAGGGATAATTTTTATCCCAGGATAAAATTTGTTTAAAACTTCTTGGAGTAGTTTGAAAATTACTTTATTGCATTTTCAATGGGAATAGACATTACTTTTATCCTGGTATAAAAAATATTCATGATAGAGTAAAATACATATAATTTATTAACACTTTTTTTCCAATGAAGCCTAGCTAGACTGCAAACTGTTTGTATACCTATTTCAAATAAATAAAAATAATCACAATAATAATCAATCAAATTAACCCAAATTGACGTCATAATAAATACCATTTTGCTGAACTACCAATTTTTTTGTTAAAAAAAAACTATTTAACGTATCGCCTACCTAATTTACTTTTGATTTGTCGAAAAAAGTTAATTACGTTGGCATTGACAGGTAAATGCAGTAAAAAGTGTTCACTTGAAACTCATTTAACGCTTTTTTTTTTACTCTACACTTAGGTATAGACGACAGCATATCCAGGTAACTATAAAGCTTATTAAAATTGTTCACAATAAAAATGTGAGTTATGAAGAAAAAAACGAGAAAAACAAAGGATAGTTTTTATCCCGGTTTTTGAAAGGGGATATTCACGCAAAGTGCGGAGAAAATGAAATAAAATCAAAATATTTATTATATTAGGCCTTTTTCAACACACATTCAGCACTCACACACGTGCCAAATATTCTTAGCTTGCCGCACGAAAACCTAGTTTATTTAAAACTAGCGGCCGCCCGCGACTTCGTACGCGTGGATCCCGTTTTACCCCCTTAGGGGTGGAGTTTCGTAAAATCCTTTCTGAGCGGATGCCTACGTCATAACATCTACCTGCATGCCAAATTTCAGCCCGATCCGTCCAGTGGTTTGGGCTGTGCGTTGACAGATCGCTACGTCAGTCAGTCAGTCCAAAGGTGACTGTGTGAATATTATCTTTATACTCTAGCAATATACTATTATAGTTTGATTGATTTATCTTATAAATAACTTTACACAAGTCTCTATCGCTTATTTGATCTTGATAGTTATTCTATAATAACAATATCTAGAACTCGTTTCGTTCCATTTTAATTAAAAATACATTAAAAACGAATAAAAAAATTGTTGCTTATAGAAGCGCAGTTTTTTTAAAAACGTTTTTTTTTGTTTAAAATATAATAGGCACAATAAACTTCCTTTTTTTTAATTTTTTGAAAAAGAAATTATGTAAACTCAAAATCCACTGGTTTGAAATTGAAACTTCTAGGTGTAAATCAATAGAAAAAATCGAATGGTTGGTTTTTTGAAGGACACGATTGAGTTTTGATTTTAAAATTTATTTAAATCTTTCTTGCATATTGAAAGGTCAAGTTGCGTTAAAAAATTATTAATGAATATGATTTTGAAGTAAAAATGTCTATCATGTAGAATGTTTTTTTTATCAAAGTGATAAAAAATTTATTACGTCAATTCATTGATTTAAAATCCCATATCAGCGATATCGCTATGAAGTCGTAATGATATGGAAAAATCTTCCTAATACATACTGACTTTAAAAAAAATAGCAATGTGTAAGTAATATATTTTTAATGATATTTCCTGAAGTAAATAAAAGGCTGACTGCCAGTTTTCACCATCAATCCCAATAATTTTTTAAGTGACCTAGCTATAAATGGTAACACAACAGGAATTTTGATTTCATAGGGGTCACTTAAAAAATTATTGGGATTGATGGTGAAAACTGGCATCAGTTTCTTCCGCCACTTCTCAGCACCAGCCCATATGTTGTCCCGAAGTGGTGGTAGGGCAAGCTATATTTGAATGTATATGAGTGCCCTAGAAAGGACCTAAATACTAAGAAAGAATTGTTTTTTTTAAGGATTAAAAGTTTTTTTTTAAAGGACGAAGGTAACAATTTTCATAAAAAAAAAGAAGAAAAAAAAGAATATAAAAACTATTTGAGTGAAAATAATTCATTGAGTATTGCTAAAAAAGGAATATAATAAAATAATGTTTAGAATAATACACTGTTAACTAGATTCAATCAAAAACTTCCTTTA
Source organism: Ostrinia furnacalis (assembly GCF_004193835.3). Taxonomy (NCBI): domain Eukaryota; kingdom Metazoa; phylum Arthropoda; class Insecta; order Lepidoptera; family Crambidae; genus Ostrinia; species Ostrinia furnacalis. The sequence continues at coordinate 524,154 of NW_021131888.1, read as the reverse complement.
ATATTTATTTTATAAAATTTTCATTATTCCTTGTTATCAATAGAAATAGAAATACACATTCTGTGGCAATTTCAATCTGTCTAGTACCTAATTACGTTGCTGACAATGGAGGCATAGTAATGGGGTCCCATTGGCACCCTTTGCTCAGGGAACCTTAAAAATTAGTGGTTTATTGATAAATAATACCTACTGCATAGTAAGAAATGCCAAAAATCTATGCCATCCAGCATTAGTCCGCCACAGTGCATTGTTAGTATGTGTGCTAAAAGTTTAAATAAATAATAAGAAAAAAAAATACATGCAGTCGAGAACCTCCGTTTTTGAAATCGGTTAAATACTCTAATCATAAAGATAGGCCATAGATTAAAATCGACAAAATAAATACTCCTCAAAAATACGCAAAGAAAAAAAACTTATAACCGAGTTACGTCAGCTGTATTTATACAATCAAATGACCACTTAATTTCTTATTTAAATAAAGGCCAAAACCGCTTGAATGTAATTTTAAAGTCGCATAGCTTTTTTTCTGCCTTTTATCTTGGAGGATAAGGTTGAATATCGCTTGGACGGTTCGGAAGATTCGACTCACGACCCATGTGCTTATATCATTACGGCGATTCCAAATTCAAACAGACTAATAGAACAACCTGTGCAGGCGAATTTGGGCTGTATTGCTGGAACCTTAAAATCGATTTTCCGTTGTGGTTAAATGTACGTTTGTGTTTGTGCCCGTAAAATTAGTTTTGCCTGTGTGCGTATATTAGACCGATGACTGTTGTAGGGTTGCAGCTCGGTTTCTAAATTATTTATTTGTTTAGCGAAATCCTTCTAAGTTGTACGCGTGGGAATTATTTTAATAATTTTACTAGATTTTGCCCGTAGCTTTGCACTGGTGAAGTTTCATGATTAAAAAATTCAAATTATGAACTTATACACTTTATGGTGCGAGTTTTTAGAACTTTAATGTGAAAGAATATCTTAGTATGAAAAACAGACATTTTATACCTTTGTTCCACTAACATTTGCTTATCAACTCTGTAAAGTGATCATAAAAGCGACAATGACTAGGAACCAGTTTTGCAACTCTTTGAGTGCATTAATGTGACTGTGAACTATGTACTTTGTAACATTAGGTATTAACTTTATAAATACCATGTTTTACTAAAAGAAGATCAATTAGTAACCCAATTGCAATTAAGAAAACTTGACGAAAACATTACTAATGATATAAATTCACATTACCAAACGTAAAGTCCACTATCAACAACAAAAATGCATTTTATTTCGTATCGTACAAAATTTCCTGTGTAGGTATCGGCGTTTCCGAGCTGCGACCCGAGGGGTCTCAGTGGCATAAATATCAATACAATCGGGGTAATTTCTCTGGCTATATCGGGCTTAAGGCGGTGTGTGCACTGACGGTGCTCTGTAAAGTCGTGACTACACCGACCGTAGAAACGATATTTAGGTGTAAATCTAGACTTAGGAATAGATTTAAGGCTATGATTGGTCTAAATATACAAATTCAAACAAGTACAGACTTTAATCTTGAGTTTCGATTGAGTTTTCAACGATATTTCCTAAGTTTTTCAAGTCTTGAGTCTGTTTACTAAATTAATCTTATAACTCGATTCAATACTCAAGCATACATTGAGATCTAATTGGTCTAATTTCAATATTTATACCAATCCTAGGACGAAATCTATGACTAATTTTTATTATTTTTTATTTATTTATTTAACCGACTTTAAAAAGGAGGAGGTATGTAGGAGGTATTCGAATGTGAGTCGCTTTATAAGGAGACTCATACNATTCATACAAAAATATCTAAATATTGCTTATTTTACTTAGTGTATAAACTTCCTAAATGTCATACGTGTGCAAAACACAATAGTTATGTGTGTTTTGACCCAATTGATAACATTTTATGTACTGCTCGGTTACGATAAAGTTTAAATTGTTTGAGTTATGAAATTTTCCAGGTTAGTAATGGATTTGACTAGATTTTTATAATTGAAAAAAAAAAAAAAAGTATCCCTGAGATATTTTTTTTGGTCGTTTTATTTATCTGTTTATGTATTTTTTTTATACCGGTATAAAAATATTTTTCGATAACCCAAAAACCAGTCTCTAAACTAAGTTTCATCATCATCATCATCATTTCAGCCATAGGACGTCCACTGCTGAACATAGGCCTCCCCTAATGCTTTCCACGTTGATCGATTGGTAGCGGCCTGCATCCAGCGCTTCTAACTCGCAAACTAAGCTTAAATGAACATAATTTACACTAAGAAATTTTTAATCTAAAACTCTTTAGTGAGGAAATTAAAACAAGGAAAACCTACTTCACCGATTGAACTAACCACAAAAAACTTGAAACCACGTCATTTCTTCCACCAAAAACCCAAAGCTCTATGAAAAACTATTTTCCCAAAATATAAGTTATCCATATCCAGCGTAATCTCGCAAGCAGGTAATAAGTATTTAAATAAAAAAAATGCTGCGACTATAAAAAAAATGGCGTCGACGGTCACATGGTCGCGCTGTGTGGTATGTAGCCGGGTGGAAGGTTAGTTTTTCTATTGCTATGTATTTTTTAAATTTCTTATGATTGAAAATTTATCATTTATGACAGTTACATTAGTTTTTGTTGGAAAAGTATATTACTTGTTCTTATTCGCGAGGAAAAGTTTTTATGCTGCTAATCGTTGGTCAAATATTGATCAAGCATTAGAAAAAAATACTGTGCCGGAAGTATTTTAAATTTTTAAAGGTATTTTTTTTAATTAAATTTTATTAAAAATAGTAACATTATTAATGTCGCTAATTTTTTTTACTTAAATTAAATGTTTTTTTTTTAATAAATCTGTCCAATGTTCATGCAAAGGTACCTACTTATTATTATTGAATTATTTATTTATATTAGGATCAACATAAGTTTACAGCGCAAATTATAGTATCCCTTTTTCTTTAAATAAAAATATGTATTTGTAATAGATCTAAATAAAAACTAAAAACTGCTTACTTAGCGCTATCTAACTGCTTACTTAGCGCTATCTAACTGCTACATACCACACCGCACTGAACCCTTGCGCGGGGGGAGGGGGGCGAGGTGGAAGCGAGACAGCAATATTACTTCCAAACGAATTCTATGGAGTAGTTTTGTTTGTTGTTTTATTTGTTGTTTATATTTTCAACATCAATTATACAATATTTTCTACCTAAAATACATTTCAATATAAAAAAATAATAAACAATTAGAAATTATTAAAACCAGTAAGTTGCTTAATGTTTTATTTACCATTCAATAAAAATAATTGTATAATAAATAAAATAATTAAAGAAATCACTTACTTGCACTTAAGTACATGAGAGAAAATCGAAATGATACACGATTATGAGTAAAAGTTTTACCGAAATAAATACGTTTAATTGTGCATGAAAACTTAACAAATGTTACGTTTACAGTCTTTACAGCGTGTTAATTAATATTACAAATGTAACATTTAACTTCCTAATACTTAATTTCTCAATTTGAAATAATTTCGATAACCGCCTCTGTGGTCTAGTGGTAAGACCACCTGCTTCAGACGCAGAGGTCCCGGGTTCGATTCCCAGTGGGGGCAGATTTTTCTGTTCGGTTTGGTTGGTGGTAGGGCTTGTTCTAAGTCCGCCTGGCTAGCTACCACCATCTTACCTAAGTCTGTCGCCATAACAACAATGTTAACAGCATTGTTGTGTTCCGGCAGTTAGAGGTAAGATAGCCAGTTCCTCCGTGGTTGAGGATTCCGGGTGAAGCTCGCTTCCACCTTCGGCCTGATCATCACTTACCATCAGATGAGATGCAGGCCAAGAGCTTCCTCGTTGTGGATAAAAAAAAAAAAAAAGATTTTATTTTCAACTAGCTTTTGCTTGCGGCTTTGCTCGTATGAAATTAAAATTGTCACAGATCGTTATAGCCGATAATAATTGTGTTATTCTGATGTACTCGTATAAACAAAAATACCCACTGTAAAGTTTCATCAAAATCCGTTCAGTAGTTTTTGCGTGAAAGAGTAACATCATACAAACTTTCGCATTTAATACATTAGTAGGATTTAATTCTAGTTACCAATAAATCTTTGAATACTAAACATGTTTAATTCTGTTTTTTTTTTTATAAGTATTTCAGTCAGACTTCTAAATATAAATCCAGCTCTAATAAATCTTCATTCCGTTGATTTATGACGAAATTATTTCGTGTGTATAATTTTCGGTTGTTTTTACATAGAACACTAGAATGGTTTGATGCAAGCTGTTTCTTTCCGTCAAAATAAAATAAACGAAACGCACAGAAAAATGTCAAACAATAAATTCAAATTCTAATTCATTGTTTGCTATAAATAGGGTTTCAAAAATGATAACACAGCATGCAAATTTTCGTCTTAAAACGATTTTTTATAAATTACAATAAAGTTTTAATATAAAATTATAATTGCAGTAGCGACTCCATTGCACTCTGTGCGCGGTGAAAAAATATCGGCCGGCGCACACTCGCTGTGGCCAGGGCTGCCGCGAGCTTTAGTATTATTATTACATTTTGTTTTTTAGATTAATAATAATTATTATTTGTGATTTTATTTATTACTAGCTGACCCGGCGAACTCTGTTCCGCCTTAAAGGCAATAAATAAGCCATCGCAATTTTTCCTTATTTGCTCACCGTTTAGACCTACCCTGGACTATGACAAACATTTTAAAACCAAAATCAGCTCAATCGGCCCAGCCGTTCTCGAGTTTTAATCAGACTAACGAACAACAATTCATTTTTATTTATATAGATTTATTTAATATCTTTGCATTTAAGTATTGTACAGTAGCGGAGTTAATGCTGGGTGACATTATCTATCAGTCAACCGCTTTTTATAGAAAAAATGCACGAAAAAAGATTTTGTAAGAAAATATTTACATATTTGGAATTTTAAGTTGAATGCATTTTAAAATTGAAGTTTTCAACTCTGATGTATGACTGAAAAGGAAATCTGGTTACTGGTATAAATATTATAAATAGGNATAATTAGCTTCCTTATTTCTTTTATAATATTCCTGTCACACTTTTGCCTTACTACCTATTTAAATACTTTATAATTTTGTATTTTTTTTTTTTTTTTTCGATTTAATACTAATAATGACTAAACTACAATTTAATCAACTTAGTTTCGTAATCCTTGATAAGTAATGTTTGTGATAGCGAGAAGTAAATTTTACATTTAATAGAACGTTTCTCGATAATTTCACATTTTAGGTGTAGAAAAAAAATAGTTATAATGTTAATAAATAATACTTACCTACACGATATGATTATTAGTTAGGAGTTAGGACTACATAACTCGTCTAAAGTCCAAAGATATTTATTTGTAACTAGCTAGCGGCCGCCCGCGACTTCGTACGCGTTTTACCCCCTTAGGGGTGGAGTTTCGTAAAATCCTTTCTTAGCGGATGCCTAGGTCATAACATCTACCTGCATGCCAAATTTCAGCCCGATCCATCGAGTAGTTTGGGCTGTGCGTTGATAGATCACTATGTCAGTCAGTCACCTTTGAGTTTATATTTATTTATTTATAACATTTGTTATTTATTAAATTAAAAAATAGTGATGCACAAAATGTAAATAGGATATTTGTGTCAGCCCTGTGCCCTCGGCCCGCTTCGTTTGCTTGCTTTACTTACGGCGGGCCACACGCACAAGGTGGCAACTGGCAATTGAAAAATCACGAAATTATTATAAAATTAAATTTGTCTTTGGACTGGACATTTTAGGTAACCAGGCAAGTTCAAGGTAATTGTTACAGATAGTTTTGTCAAGGATTTATTACGTTAAAATATTATGTGTGCTAAAAATAAAATCGACTATGGCTACGCTATGTTAGCGAAAACAGTAAAAGGTTATTTAAATTCAAGAAAAAGACAACTTTTATCGAGTTTTAAGACTACGCTGATTTATGTTTTTTTACGTTATCGTTGTTTATTTATAGAAATCTGACTTCAACTATGACTTCTTTATTTAATAAAAGGTAAAATAAAGGCAGCCTATGTTTTCCAGTTTTTTTTGGTCCATATTTTTGTAATGAAATAAAGAATATTTTATTTTTTACCCGACTGCGCCAGAACCCTAAGAAAGAGGGAGGGTTATGTTTTTATCACCTCACATTATCCTGGTTACCACAATAAATGCATTAATTAAAGCCAAAATATTAAAACTAAACTAAGACAAACTGCAAATTGCAAAAATCTGTTTTTTTTAAAATAGAAAATAAAAATTAGTTTTTTTCAATAGATCACCAAAATCGGAATTCGACTAAACCCAGCTACGTCCTTTTCCGACACAAGCGTAAGGACATTTCGTAAGCGTCGCGCGTTGTCGGATCCCGAGAGTGTAGCGCGACCGCGCCTCTTGATACTCGACGCAAATAATACTTTAGTGTTTTGATCGTTTAATCGTTTTCTAATTAATAAAACGTATTAAATATTAGTTTTTGTGGTTAACATTAGCGTTAGATTAATTTAAAATAGTATCCAAAATGTGCTTACAGAGTTGGAAAAAAATGACAAAAAATGTCCAAGCATCTAGTATTTAATATCATACAGTATCTCATATTTAATTTTATTGAGTAAGTTGAGTCAAAACGATGAACAAATCAAAATTATTGTCGTATTGTTTTGTTATTTTTATAATATTAAAATTGATCGATTTTAAATTAAAGTGAATGTTTATTCTTGAATTCCAAATCAATAATTGATTTATTTGACAGGAGAATTTATACTTTCAAATAGTCAACTTTCACAAGGAAATAAAATCAAATCAAAATTTCATTTATTGTGTGCTACACAGCACAATAAAATAAAATAGAACTATTTTAAATGATTAAAGACTACTACTATGTAACTTAGAGAAATCATATTGGCTAAGTATGAATATTAGTTCGCCTAATCGCAATTTGGTAAAAAAATACACTGTAAGGAAGTTTTATATTATGATTTAATTACTTATTAGTTACATGCTATACTACTTTGGCTCTTTGGCGGCTCATGAACTTTGACACGTGTCAAAAATCGTTCTACCTCTTTCACTCACCCTCGGATATCCGAATGAGCGAGAAAGAAAGATAAAACCGAAGCTTACAAACCCTTAGTGACGTCACGAGTCATTATCACTAACACATAATTACATTACCCGATTATTCAAGTGTGTGTGTATCCTAACACTAACGTAGCAAAAACCTAGAATTTGGAAGTATCGATTTAGTTTATTTAAAGAGCCCAAACATAGTTATTTATTAATATTGTCCGTTTTGTACGCCGACCAACACGCGTTGATACTTGATGCAAAGTTTTGGTAACAATACACGTTTTAAAAGGTTAATTGCAACTTCATTTGAGTTTTTAATAATTAAATATTCATTGGGGATTAATAATTTGTATGGTAAATTATGTGTACGGAATATTGTATTATTTTACCTCGATTTCATATGAATCATTTAGTACCTACAGTTATAATCAATCTATAGTTAATGTACATTTGTTGCGTCATATTGATACATTATAAAGATCTTTTTCGTATATGTAATTTTATTATAGTAACAGAACAATACATTATATTGTACTCTTTAATGTTCGTAGTTCTTCTTTTCGAATAAATAGGTCCTTATTATGAATTATAAAATATACAGTAACTACTAACTTAGAAGAATAATTACAGTGGGTTAATCACAGTTTTTTTAAAGACTTTTAAAGACTTTTAAAGACAAATGAATAAAATAAGCTGTGTGTAGTTTCGGCAGAGCATTCTGACTTTTCCCGTGGATGTTGTAAGAGGCGACTAAGGGACAAACATGCGAACATCAGGCCTGCCCAACCCGTCTGGCCAGCGTGGGGAGTGTAGGACAAATCCTGCATTTGCCTCTGGTCAATTAGAGGGTTAGTTTTCTTATTAACTGTTGTCTTAAATTTTTGTCATCCATACAAAATCTCCATTATAGAAATGTTTTGACAACTTATTAAAAACATCCGTATTCACAATCGATGCTTGTTTAAGGGAAGCGTTGAATAGAGCTCTGTGATTGGTTCGTGTCACGCTGTGCGTGCGTCCACGCGCACTGCGAGACCTCATAATAATGTTTGTGAATACGGGCGCAAATGTATGCCAATTAATATTGTCTGGAGATTGAGTGGTTTAAAACAAAAGAAAGACCTAATTAACACATTAACACGTCATTAGTAAATTGGATCATACTGTTGACATCTGGAAAACATGACTCACTTTTCCACAGTAGGTGAAAACGTGGGTAGTTTTTCCTATTGTTTGGTAAAAATCTAATAACAATATCTATTCATACTTGATACCAATCGATCAACATGGAAAGCATTGGGGGAGGCCTATGTTCAGCTGTGGACGTCCTATGGCTGAAATGATGATGATGATGATGATGATGATTCATATTTGAGTTGACACATTACATAAAATATTTTAGTCCTCCGCCGAGTCTGTTTGGAATAAAATCAACCACTATTGAACGGATTTTCATGCGGTTTTCACCAAAATATAGAGTTAAAGTCAAAATATACATATACTATATGAACGAAATATGAAGGTGGTACAATTTAGCAGCCGGTTCAATGTCTAGAAAAAACCATAGGATAGTTTTTTTCAGATTTTTTAATGCGGTAACGTGTTACGTGCGTGATAATTTTTTCTGTGACAGTCCAATACGGGCTTAAAAAAGCTTTTTATTTTATTAAAGTAGGACTGTCCGTTACCTTTCCACTCTTAAACCGCTGAACCGATTTTGATGAATTTTTCTACAGACTAAAACGTAGTGTCAAATGTGCTAATTTATTTTGAACCGTCTTTACGCTTAACTGCTGAACCGATTTTGATGAAATTTGCTATAGATGGCGGAGTGTAAGTGAAGAAATGATTATTTTTATTGCCTTAAGGTCCAAAAACAATGAAAATATTTGACTATGCTATGACTGATAAAGGGTTAAAATATTATTAAACCCGCTCCCCGCTCATCTCACACTTTACGCCAAACAACGAGTCTATTGTTAGAATATAGATCGATATACCGTGCTTAAATGACGTATGCCCATGACAGATACTAACTGGAATCTCGATATGTGTGCATCCGTAGTTAACGTAGATAATTTAACCGGAGTTACCATTTATTGGCCGAGTCTTCCAGTGACTTGGCCCACTTTTGGCTTGGTCCACGGGCCAAGTCGCTAGATTGAATCCTACTTCCTATCTATACTAATATTATAAAGCTGAAGTTTGTTTGTTTACTTGAACGCGCTAATCTCAGGAACTACTGGTCCGATTTGAAAAATTCTTTCAGTGTTAGAAAGTCAATTTATCGAGGAAGCATAAAGCTAAGACCAATAGGAGCGGAGCACCAATGAAGAATGTTTCAAAATCTAAGGATTTTTTTCCTTTTAAGAATATTATAAATGCGAATGCGATGTAAAAAGTCCCGTTTTTTATTGGTCCAGTTTTATGACAAAGCCGATTGAATTTTGTGGGACACTGCTAATGGGATGTTCGTTTAAATGTTTTGTATTTCTGCCTTCTTCCTTTCTTTTCTTTCTGGTTTCTGCCTTTACCAGCGTAAAGCCGAAGGCAGAAGCTAGTATTCATTAAACATCAAAAAGTTCATTTTTTATCCTTCACATTAAAAAACTAAACCGGTACAAAGATCCTTAGATAAGCAGATTACGTGATGTTGAAAAAACAAAGCAACAAAAAATAACAATACTTTAATAATAATGAAATAATTAAGGTACAGATAATTAGATAGCATATCCAGCTAAACTAAAGCTAAAAGCCACTGTGGAGTCTATTTAGTATCAATAGGTACTTTTGTAACAAAAAAATATCGTCATGATTTCAGCCATAGGACGTCCACTGCTGAACATCTATAGGCGTCCCCCAAAGATTTCCACCAAAGCCGGCGGATTTTGACCAAAAAATATAAATCACTGTAAATCAGAAATGTACTGCAATGTGCCTTCTCATGATTGATTGATTGATATTTTAAATAATTTTTCGCTTTTAAAAGTAAGTAAAATTGACTAAAATTAATAAAAGACAGTGAAGATTTTTTGCAAAATCAATTCTGGATTGGACTGAACTTTAAAAACTTCTGTTTGTTAATATTCAATTACTGAGATACAAGAAAAAAAAATCCTAGTTCAGGCACACGTATAATTTTACCTTTTGTAGCATAAGATTAGCCTAGAGTTTAAACTGTCAAATAAGTTATTCAATAAAGATTTTATTTATTTATTTATTAAAATAGTTTCATTTAATTAAAAGTAATTTATTTTCGAAATTAAGTCCTCAAATGGCACTATAGTGCACAATAACACATTTTTTTTAAAACTCTACCAGGCTTAACCTTTTAAAACCCATCAAAAATGTAAGTATTTTTTCAGACTATTTAATTAAAACTAAACTGGCAGCAAATGCCTTTAAGATATTAAGTTCGCCTTATGTACCAAATATGGCATTAAAGCTGAAATAAATAATTAAAAACCTTGTTTTCCCTAGTTCTTTGTTTTAAACTCAGCTTTAGAATCTAAACAAGCCACTATTCGGCACGACCGGAATATCGGAATATACACTTGCAATCTGTTCCATAAGATACCTGAAGCACCCTGGGGAATCACAACTTTACCGGGGTAGAAATGGGACAAACATATCACTTAATATACACACAGTTAATATTATTACTGTGTGTATATTAAGTGATAGCTATGGGTTTTTAGTAGTCTAAACTATGTATGTATAATAATAAAATGAATAAATGATAAAAGAGGTAAAAACGAAGAGAAGAGTGATTGATAAGATTTTTTTTTATTTCTTATCTTATTTTACTTATACAGTTTTAAAAAAAGATAACACACATTACTACAGCATAATATTATTATACTCGTATGAAGGACAATGAAGTTACCTACATAATAATATTTCCTATCTTTTAGTTTTTTTTAAGTTTTAAGCTAAGTTTTCTAAAGCTTGTAATCCCAACTAATATTATAAATGCGAAAGTAACTCTGTCTGTCTGTCTGTCTGTCTGTCTGTTACGATTTCCCGCTTAAACCTCGCAACCGATTTTGATGAAATTTGGCATAGAGATAGTTTGAGTCCCGGGAAAGAACATAGGATAGTTTTTATCCCGGTTTTTGAAACAGGGACGCGCGCGATAAAGTTTTTCTGTGACAGACAAAATTCCACGCGGGCGAAGCCGCGGGCGGAAAGCTAGTATAAAATAACTAAAACCTCACGTCAATCGCTTATAGCAACCTCTATAAATCGATTCAAATAAATGGGTCAAATTAAAATAAAGTACATAGTTATCCTACTAATATTATAAATGCGAAAGTTTGGATGTCTGGATCGATGTTTGTTACTCTTTCACGCAAAAACTACTGAACGGATTTTAATGAAACTCTACAGTATTTTCTTTACAACCCAGAATAACATACAGGCTATAATTTATGACGATCTGTGACAAACTAAATTTCACGCGGGTGAAGCCGCGGGCAAAAGCTAGTGTAGTATGTGTATCGATTCTAATACCTACNGCTATAAATAGGGTTTCAAAAATGATAACACAGCATGCAAATTTTCGTCTTAAAACGATTTTTTATAAATTACAATAAAGTTTTAATATAAAATTATAATTGCAGTAGCGACTCCATTGCACTCTGTGCGCGGTGAAAAAATATCGGCCGGCGCACACTCGCTGTGGCCAGGGCTGCCGCGAGCTTTAGTATTATTATTACATTTTGTTTTTTAGATTAATAATAATTATTATTTGTGATTTTATTTATTACTAGCTGACCCGGCGAACTCTGTTCCGCCTTAAAGGCAATAAATAAGCCATCGCAATTTTTCCTTATTTGCTCACCGTTTAGACCTACCCTGGACTATGACAAACATTTTAAAACCAAAATCAGCTCAATCGGCCCAGCCGTTCTCGAGTTTTAATCAGACTAACGAACAACAATTCATTTTTATTTATATAGATTTATTTAATATCTTTGCATTTAAGTATTGTACAGTAGCGGAGTTAATGCTGGGTGACATTATCTATCAGTCAACCGCTTTTTATAGAAAAAATGCACGAAAAAAGATTTTGTAAGAAAATATTTACATATTTGGAATTTTAAGTTGAATGCATTTTAAAATTGAAGTTTTCAACTCTGATGTATGACTGAAAAGGAAATCTGGTTACTGGTATAAATATTATAAATAGGCTTCCTTATTTCTTTTATAATATTCCTGTCACACTTTTTCCTTACTACCTATTTCATCATCATCATTTCAGCCACAGGACGTCCACTGCTGAACATAGGCCTCCCCCAATGCTTTCCATGTTGATCGATTGGTAGCGGCCTGCGTCCAGCGCTTCCCTGCTACCTTTACGATGTCGTCGGTCCACCTTGTAGGTGGACGTCCCACGCTGCGTTTTCCGGTACGCGGCCTCCATTCCAGAACCTTTCTGCCCCATCGGCCGTCAGTTCTGCGTACTATGTGCCCTGCCCATTGCCACTTCAGCTTGCTAATACGTCGGGCCTATTTAAATACTTTTTAATTTTGTATTTATAATTTATAGATCATAGGTATTACCAAAAATCTTGGGAAAAATGAAATCATTGATGTTATGACATTTTTGTTTAATCAACTTAGTTTCGTAATCCTTGATAAGTAATGTTTGTGATAGCGAGAAGTAAATTTTACATTTAATAGAACGTTTCTCGATAATTTCACATTTTAGGTGTAGAAAAAAAATCGTTATAATGTTAATAATACTTACCTACACGATATGATTAGTTAGGAGTTAGGACTACATAACTCGTCTAAAGTCCAAAGATATTTATTTGTAACTAGCTAGCGGCCGACCGCGACTTCGTACGCGTTTTACCCCCTTAGGGGTGGAGTTTCGTAAAATCCTTTCTTAGCGGATGCCTAGGTCATAACATCTACCTGCATGCCAAATTTCAGCCCGATCCGTCCAGTAGTTTGGGCTGTGTGTTGATAGATCACTATGTCAGTCAGGCAGTCAGTCACCTTTGAGTTTATATTTATTTATTTATAACATTTGTTATTTATTAAATTAAAAAATAGTGATGCACAAAATGTAAATAGGATATTTGTGTCAGCCCTGTGCCCTCGGCCCGCTTCGTTTGCTTGCTTTACTTACGGCGGGCCACGTGCACAAGGTGGCAACTGGCAATTGAAAAATCACGAAATTATAATAAAATTAAATTTGTCCTTGGACTGGACATTTAAGTAAACAGCCAAGTTCAAGGTAATTGTTATGGATGGTTTCGTAAAGGATTTATTACGTTACTTAATAATATGTGATATAAAACGACGATAGAGACGCTATGTATTATCGTATAAACGCTAAAAGGTTTTTTTAAATTAAACTTTTATCGAGAAATTTTGTTTTTTTATGTTATCGTTGTTTATTTATTGACTGACTTTAACTATGAATAGTTTATTTAATAAAAAGTAAAATAAAGGCAGCCCATTTGCTTTCCAGTTTTTTTGTCCCATATTTTTATAATGGATTCTGAAATAAAGAATATTTTATTTTTTAACCGACTGCGCCAGAACCGTAAGAAATAGGGAGGGTCATGTTTTTAGTACCACCTCACATTATCCTGGTGACCACAATAAATTATTAATTAAAGCCAAAATATTAAAACTAAACTAAGACAAACTGCAAATTGCAAAAAACTGTATTTTTTTAAATAGGTTAAATAAAAATTAGTTTTTTTCAATAGATCACCAAAATCGGAATTCGACTAAACCCAGCTACGTCTTTTTCCGACACAAGCGTAAGGACATTTCGTAAGCGTCGCGCGTTGTCGGATCCCGAGAGTGTAGCGCGACCGCGCCTCTTGATACTCGACGCAAATAATACTTTAGTGTTTTGATCGTTTAATCGTTTTCTAATTAATGAAACGTGTTAAATATTAGTTTTTGTGGTTAACATTAGCGTTAGATTAATTTAAAATAGTCATAATTTATTCATAATCCAAAAAAGTGCTTACAGAGTTGAAAAAAAATATCAAGAAATTAATGTCCAAGAATATTTCATTTAATTAAGTAAGTTGAGTCAAAACGGTGAACCAAAGAAAAGTATTGTCGTATTGTTATGTTATTTTAAAATTGAAATTGATTGATTCAAATTACAGTGAATGCTTATTCTTTAATTCCAAATCAATAATTGATTTATTTGACAGGAGAATTTATACTTTCAAATAGTCAACTTTTACAAGGAAATCAAATCAAATCAAAATTTAATTTACTAGCCTAGCACACAGAACAATATAATAAAAGAATGATTTTAAATGATTAAAGACTACTGTGTAACTTAGAGAAATCATATTGGCTAAGTATGAATTAATATTAGTTCGCCTAATCGCAATTTAGTAAAAAAATACACTGTAAGGAAGTTTTATATTATGATAATAAAATTATTTATTAAATTATTATTAAATGTAACATAAATATAATTTTATTACTTATTAGTTACATACTATAAATCTTCTTTGGCTAGCAGGATTTATGGCGCTTATGAACTTTGACACAATGACATGTCAATAACTGTTCTACCTCTTTCACTCACCCTCGGATATCCGAATGAGCGAGAAAGAAAGATAAAGCCGAAGCTTACAAACCCGCAGTGACGTCACGAGTCATTAACACTATCACATAATAATATTACCCGATTATTCAAGTGTGTGTGTGTCCTAACAGTAACGTAGCAAAAACCTAGAAGCAAGTTATCGATTTAGTTTATTTAAAGAGCCCAAACATAGTTATTTATTAACATTGTCCGTTTTGTACGGCGACCAACACGCGTTGATACTTGATGCAAAGTTTCGGTAACAATACACGTTTTAAAAGGTTAATTGCAACTTCATTTGAGTTTTTAATAATTAAATATTTATTCGAGTTTAATAATTTGTATGGTAAATTATGTGTACGGAATATTGTATTATTTTACCTCGATTTCATATGAATCATTTAGTACCTACAGTTATAATCAATCCATAGTTAATGTATATTTGTTGCGTCATATTGATACATTGTAAAGATCTTTTTAGAATAATATTGTATTCTATAATGTGATCATAGTGTGAGACATAGGGTGATCGCTATAGTAATTAGCCAATACGTAGTTATTGGCCAACTTGCCTAAAATGAAAAGAAACAAGCCTAATGGATGTTATTAAGAGAAGAAAAGAGACGAATATTTTTTCTGAGCAATATGCAGTCCAATGTAGTAAATATTTTTGTCTCTTACTTATTAACAATCCAATATGCCAATAACTATGTATAGGCTAATTACTATAGCAATCACCCTAGTCCCTTTTTTTCCAATACATTCGTATTCACAAACGATGCTTGCTTATGTGAAGCAGCAAATCGAACGCACAGCGATGACTCGAGCTCTGTAATTGGTTCATGTGTCACCCTGTGCGTCCACGCGCACTGGGAGACCTCATAGTAATGTTTGTGAATGCGAAAATGTATGCCAATTAATATTGTCTGGAGATTGAGCGGTGAAAAGAAAGATATAATTAACACATTAACACGTCATTAGTAAATTGGATCATACATGTCGACATCTGGAAAACATGACTCACTTTTCCACAGTAGGTGAAAACGTGGGTAGTTTTTCCTATTGTTTGGTAAAAATCATCTAATAACAACATCTATTCATACTTGATACCAATCGATCAACATGGAAAGCATTGGGGGAGGCCTATGTTCAGCTGTGGACGTCCTATGGCTGAAATAATGATGATGATGATGATTCATACTTGAATTGACACATAACTACATAATTTAGTCCTCCACCGAGTCTATTTTTCTGTTTGGAATAAAATCAACCACTATTGATCGGATTTTCATGCGGTTTTCACCAAAATATAGAGTGCCCTAGTAGCCATTTAAAGAATATGATACTTTACGAACGAAATATGAAGGTATAGCAGCCGGTCCAATGTCTAGAAAAAAACTATAGGATAGTTTTTATCCTGATTTTTTAAAGGGGTTCGCGCGCGATCAATTTTCTGTGACAGTCCAATACGGGCTTAAAAAAAGCTTTTTAGTAATAAATGCTAAAGTAGGACTGTCTGTTAATTTTCCACTCTTAAACTGCTGAACCGATTTGATTTGAACGCAGTGTCAAAAATGTGCTAGTTCATTAACCGATTTCAACAAAAGGAGGAGGTTCTCAATTCGGTTGGTATTTTTTTCTTTCTATGTATGTACACCGATTACGCCGGGATTTCTGAGCCGATTGGCGTGTCTTACGCTTAACTGCTGAACCGATTTCGATAAAATTTGCTATAGATGGCCGAGTGTAAAATGTTAAAATATTATTTAACCCGCTCCCCGCTCCTCTCACACTCTACGCCAAACAACGAGTCTATTGTTAGAATATAGATCGATATACCGTGCTTAAATGACGTATGCCCATGACAGATACTAACTGGAATCTCGATATGTGTGCATCCGTAGTTAACGTAGATAATTTAACCGGAGTTACCATTAATTGGCCGAGTCTTCCAGTGACTTGACCCACTTTAGGCTTGGTCCACGGGCCAAGTAGCTAGATTGAATCCTACTTCCTACTAATATTATAAATGCGAAAGTTTGTATGGTATTTTATGTTTGTCACTCTTTCACGCAAAAACTACTGAACAGATTTTGATGAAACTTTACAGTATTATTGTTTATAACCCAGAATAACATTATAGGCTATAATTTATGACAATCTGGGACAAACTAAATTTCATGCGGGTGAAGCCGCGGGCAAAAGCTAGTTATTAATAAAATTGGACCCGTGGACCAAGCTAAAAGTGAGCCAAGTCACTGGAAGACTCATTTATTGTTCCGAAGCGGTGGTAGGGTTAATACTGGGACGTGTAAAAGCGCTTTTTAAAAGTCTACTTGAAAAAATAAAATGAGTTGACAGATATAGTTAGTTTCTTACGGTACGGGTGTTTGCAAAAAAATGTACGCTGGAGCCTGCTAGGGGAAAGAAATAATCTGTATCCTGTTTTTACTGGTCCAGTTTAATGACATAACCGAATTCCTTTAAATTGATCGAATTATGCGGGACACTGCAAACGGGACTGAACATTGAAACGTTCAGTATTATTTTCTTTGCTGGCAAAGCCGAAGGCAGGAGCTAGTATTTAAACATCAAAAAGTTCATTTTATTCTCTGCAATAAAAAACTAAACCGGTACAAAGATCCTTAGATAAGCAGATTACGTGATGTTGAAAAAACAAAGCAGCAAAAAATAACAATACTTTAATAATAATTAAATAATTAAGGTACAGACAGCATATCCAGGTAAATTAATCCTAAAAGCTTTGGAGTCTTTATTTAGTACCTAACAATTGGTACTTTTTAACAAAAAAATATCATCATGATTTCAGCCATAGGACGTCCACTGCTGAACATAGGCGTCCCCCAAAGATTTCCACCAAAGCCGGCGGATTTTGACCAAAAAATATAAATCACTGTAAATCAGAAAAGTACTGCAATGTGCCTTCTCATGATTGATTGATTGATATTTTAAATAATTTTTCGCTTTTAAAAGTAAGTAAAATTGACAAAAATTAATAAAAGACAGTGAATTTTTTTTTGCAAAATCAATTCTGAATTGGACTGAACTTTAAAAACTCCTTCTTTTTGTTTATATTCAATTACTGAGATACAGGAAAAAAATTCCTAGTTCAGGCACACGTATAATTTTACCTTTTGTAGCATAAGATTAGCCTAGAGTTTAAACTGTCAAATAAGTTATTCAATAAAGATTTTATTTATTTATTTATTAAAATAGTTTAATTTCATTAAAAGTAATTTATTTTCGAAACTAAGTCCTCAAATAGCAATATAGTGCACAATAACACATTTTTTTTAAAACTTTCCAAGATTAACCCTTTAATTACCCATCAAAAAAGTATTTTTTTTTTCAAACTCTTTAATTGAAAACCTTGTTTTCCCTAGTTCTTTGTTTTAAACTCAGCTTTAGAATCTAAACAAGCCACTATTCGGCACGACCGGAATATCGGAATATACACTTGCAATCTGTTCCATAAGATACCTGAAGCACCCTGGGGAATCACGACTTTACCGGGGTAGAAGTGGGACAAACATATTAACTGTGTGTATATTAAGTGATAGCTATGGGTTTTTAGAAGTCTAAAAGAGTACATAGAAATGTATAATAATATGAATCTATATATATAAAAATGAAACCCGTTTTCCGTTGTCACGACATAACATGAAAACGGCTTGACCGATTTGGCTGATGTTTTTTTTGTAGTTTTCTAATACTCTGTACAAGGTTTTTACGGAAAAAAATATAAAGAAAATCTCTACGCTAAGGCGGTACGAAGTTCGCCGGGTCAGCTAGTAAATAATAAAAGAGGTTAAAACGAAGAGAAGAGAAGTGATTGATAAGATTTTTTTTTATTTCTTATCTTATTTTACTTATACAGTTTAAAAAAAAGATAACACACATTACTACAGCATAATATTATTATACTCGTATGAAGGACAATGAAGTTACCTACATAATAATATTTCCTATCTTTTAGTTTTTTTTAAGTTTTAAGCTAAGTTTTCTAAAGGGTACAACCCTTAGAATACTTGTAATATAAAATAACTAAAACCTCACGTCGATCGCTTATAGCAACCTCTATAAATCAATTCCAATAAATGGGTCAAATTAAAATAAATTACATAGTTATCCTACTAATATTATAAATGCGAAAGTTTGGATGTCTGGTTCGATGTTTGTTACTCTTTCACGCAAAAACTACTAAACGGATTTTGATGAAACTCTACAGTATTTTCCTTATAACCCAGAATAACCTAGTATAATTTATGACGATCTGTGACAAACTAAATTTCACGCGGGTGAAGCCGCGGGCAAAAGCTAGTGTAGTATGTGTATCGATTCTAATACTCAAGTAACCTAGATAAAGTACCTATTTATAAACCGCACTTAGTCTAACAATTCTACGTCACAGCTCACCTAAACCCAGGACTGCAATATAAATAGTCAAATAAAAACATGGCTTCCAAAAACCGAAAAAAAATATCTTCCTAATCTCCAAATTGTATATAAGCTACGGCATTAATAAGTTAAACAAACAACACTGCCAAAACGAACTCTAAGACGTCGAGTTAAAGTTCATTATGTTCCAGAATGGCGTACCAGATTTGGCACTTACGCTGTTTTGAGTGTTGCCAGTTTGAAAACTTTGTGAATAGTCGTGCAAATGGTTGGAGGGGTCTTGATACTTTATGTTTAATTTGTTTATACTGATATTCAATTGCAATTTAATGGTTTTTGAATTGAGTTCAAGGTAATAGGTACCTACTTATTGTTAGAACATAATTATTTAATTTATGAGACTAATAAAACACTAGGTTTCGCCCACGGCTACGCCTGCGTAAATTTGTTACAGGAAGACTTCCCTCCCCTTTTAAAAACCCGGAAAAAACTGTCCCGTTTTTTTTCTTGGTCTTAAACTAACTGTGCCAAATTTCATCAAAATCGGTTTAGTGATTTAATCGTGAAAAGGTATAATACATGTAGAGTAACTTTCGCACGTAAAATATTAGTTTGGATGGATATATCTATTATTTTTATATGTAACTAGCTTTCCGCCCGCGGCTTCGCCCGCGTGGAATTTTGTCTGTCACAGAAAAACTTTATCGCGCGCGTCCCTGTTTCAAAAACCGGGATAAAAACTATCCTATGTTCTTTCCCGGGACTCAAACTATCTCTATGCCAAATTTCATCAAAATCGGTTGCGAGGTTTAAGCGGGAAAGCGTAACAGACAGACAGACAGACAGACAGAGTTACTTTCGCATTTATAATATTAGTTGGAATTTTGACTATTTCTTCTTTTTAGTTATAAAATTTTAATATTATGATCTTAGAAACTTAAACAATAAAAGTAGGTATTTATTTAATTACTACAACAACTTCAAATATGCAAATATTAGATAAATGTACTAGGTATTGTTACAGCCTTTGACTCTTATTATTTTTCCATTGTTATTTTGTGTATCACACTTTGAACAAGTATTTTTTAGAGTCCCATACCTTAAGAGGAAAAAACGGAACCCTTAAAAACACGTATACTACTAAACAGTATCCTGCAAAAGCAGTTCCTGCAAAAAACGGGATGTTTCTATTGAAAGAGCCCATAAATAATCACTTTTTTCGTGTGTCGGTGTCTGTATTTACTATTAACTTCTTACGCACGTACCATTATTGTATTTACAAAGCAAATTGATGATAAAATTTAATGGACATGTTTAAATCGTCGCATTGCAATAAAAATGACATTAAATTGTGATGTTAAAAAGTCATTAAGTTGTTGGGTTGGGAAAGTATTTTTGCGGTAATTTGTCGTTGTTTTAAATTATGACTTTGACTTAAGGTTATTATTATTATTATAAACTTTATTATTATTCATCATAGATACAACTACGGAACGCAATTTGCAAATTATCACAGAACTTTAGGTTCTAATATGTTTCATGTTAACTTTTGAACTCATTATTTTTTATGCAAATAACCAATGTTTAGGATGTTTTTTGACATTGAAAATTATCGTTTGTTTATTAGGTATTTCAATTACATATTTGCTTTGATACTTTTTTGAAGGAAAAATTTTGAACATCGTATTTTTGGTAGTTAATAAATTACCCCCTTACTAATAAAAAGTTACACGCTTGTTGAACACTGTTTTAAAATGTCATTTTCATTCTAAACGTTACTTTAAAACACTGTTCAGCGAGTGTGTATTTTTTATTAGTAAGGGGGTTAGTATTTTATATCATACATGGGAGGATTAAAAAGAATGAGAGAGCTCTATCTTAAAATTTAGAGTGACTCCTCACAACATTTTTGTGTTATCAGACTGATTCTTCTCAGCACTGGCCTATTATTGTCCAGAAGCAGTGGTAGGGTTAATACTGGGACGTGTAAAAGTTATTTTTAAAGCCTAGCTACTAGCAAAAATAAAATAAGTTGAGTTTTTTTATGAGATTGTCTCTCCAAAGGTGTTGAAATAAACCTCCCTTGCCCACGACAGTCGAGAAATGAAGTTTTACTCGATTTTCCAAGAATATTATGTTATCTAAAACACCTAATTAAAGTGTACCTACAGCTTTCCTTCCTCCGTGCATAAATCTGCAGCAATTTTAATGTTAATCGACACAAATTATTGAATAAAATGCGAACGTAATGAGCGACTCCTAATTGGACTGGTGCATTGATTTCAACGATACTTAAGGGCAAGCTTATGGTTTTTATTCAAAAGTTTTGTTCAAAAGAAGCGATGATTTTTTTTGTAATTACTCTTTTTGTGAAAATCATTAGTGTTGATTGATTTCGAAGTGGTTTGCATTTTTAATTATTTTTATTTAATTGGGTCTAAAGTTATGTACGGAAAACGGGATATCAAGATAAATATGGTGGCATCTTATTATAATTATGTTCATTAAGGGTTATTTTGCAATAATAGTGTGTAGTAGTGTGATGTGCTGTCTACTGTACTTTTTGGGCGTATTCTTTTTTTATTGTAAACCTTTGCCTTGTTTTGGATGGTATTTTAACGAAAGTCCTGCCAAAATTGTGCTATTATTTCAAATTACAATAGGTGCGTTGTTGTTTTAACTTTGTTGTAAAAAAAAGTTATCCTAGCTACACAGGAGTTGCAGCGGTGGGAACGAGAGGTGGAAATAGTCCCGTTTATTTTGTGAATAAAAAGTTTCTATCCACCAAATTAAGGCGAAGTCATATTAAATAAAAGCATTTAAGATTAAAGATACAAGAATTAGACTCGGATTAAAATGAATTTCACTGAAGAAAGTTTCTCTAATCTCTTAGGCTTAGCTGTTCATTTAATATTAAAATTACGAACATGCATGCCTTATCTATTTTATGCTTGGTCTAGAAAATTCTTAGCTGGATTTATCGTGATTGGTGTTAGGTGTGAAGTAAATAGTCAAAAATTAATACACATTCAATAAAAATGTTCTGTCTTGTTTTAGTTATGGTCCTGGTATAATTATTTAAAAAAAAATTGATCACAATTTTATCTAAATGATTAAATAAAAGGTACAAGACTTATACATTTTCATTATTTAGATAATATTTATATTTAAATCCCTACACACTTAAATTCATTTTGAAATTAAAAGTTGCTTATCAGTTGTATTACTATTACCTTACCTTATTTTAATAATTATTATTGAAATAGTAGTTACATTTTCGTAGCAAATAAACGTTTCTTTCTTTTAACTTTATTTTGCCTCACCTTTTTTAATGTAACTTTGATCCTGAAAAAAATATTTAAAATAACATTAACATAAAAATTAATATTCTTTGTTACAACTCGATTATATAACAGCAAGGATCAAGCGGTCTCGGTCGGCGTACGAGACCGACTCTCATCTTTCTCTGTTTTGGGGCAGGGCCGCATTTGGAAGCAAATTTTAATGGTTTGGCGAAGCCGCTACTGGTTTTGTTTATTGTGAAGTAATAATAATAAATTAATAAGAGATGTTATTTATTTATTGGTGAATGTTTATTGGTACTTAATGCATCTAGCGTATTCAGTGTATTTGTGTAATACATTGCAAATGTAATGTAATAATAATGTATTTAGCATAAGGTTTCTTGGCAAAAAAATTAGTCCTATGTTTCTTATACATATTATGAACTTATTCGTAGCTAGTAATATTTTTGATGTAATATTTCAATTTACATGTCCCTCTCTTATTTTGTTAGATTTATTAAAGTTATTAATTGTCACAAGTTACAAATGTATCTATTACAAACAATCCCCTAATGACGGGTCTTCCTTCCATGGCTATCCGATTTTAACAAAATATTTATTTCAAGGACTAAAAATTTGACTTGCACACAGGTTATGATGCTCCTTTTTATAGAAACGTGGATGAATTCGCGGGCTCAAGCAAGTTTCGTAATAAAACAAGACTTTAAAATGAAGTAAAATAAAACTGTATTCATGTACAGTGAAATTAACAACAAAATAACAATTATTTTAAACTAAACTTGGAAAAAAATATGTCCTGCTAATATGCGTATCGAAGTTCTTTTATCAAAATAATCGAGATAATTCAAAGCAATAAAATTAAGGAAGTAATAATAATAATAATCCGTGCCCTTAGTCCGTGCCTGCGCCTCCCCCCGCCCCGCGCCGCCATTTCGTGTTATTGGGAATTTATGCCGGCCCGGCCGCGGCACACCGGGCGCGAGGTTTATCTGGACAAAGACTAAAAATGGATTATTATTTTGACCTAGTCCTAGTGCATAAAATTATTTTGTCCAAATTAAAATTGATTACAATGGCATTTTTTCTCCTTTACGATTATTAGAAGAGCGTTTGATTGGTCAGAAAATGACAGTGTTACAAAGCTTTCCGAAGAAAATTTAAATATACATTAGCTGGTACATTTTGACAATAAATAACGCCATGTAATTTTATTTTTACTTTCTAGGGCTAGTAGCGCAACAAGCTTTGCTTACATATTTGTTGGACAAGTTCATATTTGTAAATGACAATAATTATCTTATTTATTAGTCTAGCTGGCCCTAATGAGGCTAAAAGTAAGATTATTTTTAGTGTCCGACCGAAACTAGTTTTACGACCGAAACCGAAACCGAAAACGAATTTCGGCAACGGTGTCTATTTCGGCCGAAACCGAAACCGAAACTTCCTTACAAGGCTCATATTTTGAGCAAAGTCAGAATTCTCTCTACCCTTTTTTCAATTCTAAATGATCCCAACTCTCCTTCATATCTTAAGTCTCAGTTTAACCTTCTCAGTTCTACGCACTCACGTCTGCTCCGCTCCTCCAACAAGTCCGTTCTTTCTACCCCTCTTTACCGAACTGGTTTTCTCTCCGACTCCTTCCGTCTCCAGGCCATAAGGCTCTGGAACTCTCTGCCTGAAGAAACCAGGCAAGGGTCTAGTAAGTTTTCTTTTAAAAAATCTGTCCATAACCACTTCCTTCAAATGATTTCATCTTCATGAATTGTAATTTCAGTTTAACTCAATCATCTATTCTATGTATGTATTTATTTATTGTATATTTTATATATTATTTATGTATTTATGTAGCATATTTGTTTTTTTTTCTGTCTTTGCACTAGAAGTACCGCCAAACAAATTTCTTTTCTGCTCAACCCAAAGGTAAACTGGTCGAGAATGCTTTAGTGCATTAAGTTAACACCAGGTGCGATTGCGGTCAAATACCTGCCTTGGCTAGCATAAAAAAAAAAAAAAAAAAAGTTCGCCTTAAGTACAAATTTATTTTGGCATTAAAGTTTAAATAAATAAAATTGGCTCTGATCGGATTCATTCACTCATTCAACGCGCCGAACATGACCGATAACAGCGCGGAAACTCCCGAATGCACATTCGGTTTCGGTCGTAGTTTCGGCAAGTTTGCCGCCGAAAACGAAACTAAACCGAAACTCGTGTTTTTACCGAAACTCAACCGAAAACGAAACCGAAACCGAACATTCGGTCGGACACTAATTATTTTTAGGCAAACCTTAGTGAATAAAAATATGTGAACATGTCCTAAAATAAGCAAAGCTTGTTGCGCTACTAGCCCTAGAAAGTAAAAATAAAATTACACGGCGTTATTTATTCCTAAAATGCACTTATTTAAATTATTTCGGAAAGCTTTATAACAATGTAATTTTATCTCTTTTATCATATCATTATTAAAATTATCTTTGACGGAAAACGATAATAATTAATTGAGCAGCATTTTTTATGAATCAAAATACGTTTGGAAGTATTAATGAAAATATTAAATATTAAAAAATAGCTTAGCGATTAGAATCGTTTTTCAAACTTAATTTTAAATAAACAACTTGAAAAAATCGGACTGCCAAAGGCGGGAATTGAATCCACAACCTTCCGTTTGCCGGTCGACTGCTCCGGCTTAGGCAGTTCGATTTTTTCAAGTTGTTTATTAAAAAGAGTGCTTTTTTTAAGCCTATTTACAGAAATAAATGAGTTTTATGAAACAAAAATATTCACAAAACAAACCCGCCCGGTGTGTCCCGATCCCAACCAGGGCGTTGCACCGCATAGATCCGACTCGCTATCAATTCCGCGTGTGTGTGCGTGTCACATGTCAGTGCATAGGGTGTTGCCAAAATCTTGCGGTGTACTAGCGATCGCACGCGGGTTCGGCTGTAAACATCACTCATAGTCGAAGCTTTTATTTATTTATTTATCTTTATTAAAGAAACATACAGCCTTACACATAAATCTATACAGCCTTGTTTGACACATGCAGCTTAAAATTAAGTGGGTTACATATTGGCCTTTAAAGTTAGTTTCTAAGGCTAGGTTGTACAGTCAAAGTTATTCAGTAGGTACTGAGGCCCTTACATGTTCAAAATGCAATAATAGCTGACCGGCGAACTTCGTACCGTCTATGTTCAGGATTCTAACGGTTCAGCAGTTTCGGAGCTTATTCAATACAAAATAACAGTCAAATCTCTCCTCTTAATAATATTAGTGTACAGAGAATATTCAAATACGACTATTGTGGTGAGCCCACTCGTAACAAGAGCATATTTAGCTTAGTACGAGGGGTCAACGGGACTATAATTTGTGCAATACAAATTACTAATAATATACCTAATTTTTTTTTTAAAATCCCAGCAATATTCCTGAAATTGTCAAACATAACCACTTAACCACTAATAATGATGTAGATTCCACCAATTTTATAATAACTTGTGTATTTTACATCTAGTCTCCATGTTAATAATTTTATTACTACGTATTTTAAAATATTTGTATTTTTTTTGGATCAAACCTGCGACCTCTCGCATATTAACTATTTCAATTCAGAAACAGCTAGTCTAGCATCTAGCTCTATATTTAACTTAATTAATTTGTCGTCTACTTAAACTCATAAAACTAATTGTTGCAAATAGGCTTTTAAAAAGCGCTTTGGCCTAAAAACACGTTTTTTAGAACACCCTTTACTCGTTTACCTTCACACACACACCGACCGTGTGTTAAATTTAATTGTTAATACATCTATCCTTGTACGAGGTATGTTTTTTCACGAAAACTATAGTTTTAAGGTGCTTAAGTTATAGTTAATGGTATAGTCACTATAGTAATATATCGCGGTTTCGTTTGAGTTGATTTGATTATTCAAGTTTATTAGAAATCTACCAATTTATATTATTACTAGCTTTTGCCCGCGGCTTCACCCGCGTGAAATTTAGTTTGTCACTGACCGTCATAAATTATAGCCTATATGTTATTCTGGGTTATAAAGAATAATACTGTAAAGTTTCATCTAAATCCGTATAGTAGTTTTTGCGTGAAAGAGTAACAAACATTCAGACCATCCAAACTTAGTAAGATCTACCAATTTATCTATATCTATATATATAAAAGAAAGTCGTGTTAGTTACTTCGCTTATAACTCAAGAACGGCTGAACCGATTTAGCTGAAAATTGTCCGGGAGGTAGTTTAGAGCCAGGAGAAGGACATAGGATACTTTTTATCCCGTTCGAAATTAAAAAAAGTCTGCTTATTTATTCCCATTAAGGCGGAACAAAGTTCGCCGGGTCAGCTAGTATTATTATAAAGAAGAGGGTGTTTTCCTTATGGCTTGTTTCCACGCAGTCATCCTGTTTTTTGCAGGATCCCATTCGCAGTGTCCTGATCCGTTCAATTTCGTACGCGTAGATCTCGTTTTACCCCCTTAGGGGTGGAGTTTCGTAAGATCCGTTCTTAGTGAGCACCTACGTTCTAAAAGGAACCCCCATGCAAAATTTGAGACTCCTAGCACTTGTAGTTTCTGAGATTTCGTGATGAATGAGTCAGTCAATCAATAGTCAATCAGATATAAGAATAAATACCTACAGCATTTTAACAATTATGTACTTAATCAATTACAGACGAAACCACATGTCATCATCAACAGCCCTTTACAGTCCACTGCTGGACTATGAGCCTCCTCCACTATAGTGGAGGGTTTTGCCATAATCTCCACGCTAGCGCTCTCTGAAAAACATCAATCTTTTAAACTGCGATCTCCAAACCACATGTATTTCTTGTAATTTAGGAATCGTTTATGTATTACGAAAGGGCAAATTAGTTTAAAACATCTGAGCTGAATGGCTCCCATAAATTGGCAGCCTTATTCTGACGGGAAAGCTTTTTTTTAAGAAAAAAAAAAGCAACTTAAAACTAAAAAGAAAATAATATTTCTGACAAAGTATTACAACCGTCTCCAAAAACTAAAAAGCAAAAATTTATTTTAACGAAGTATTAATAAAACTCAAACAAAAATTTAGAAAGACTAACTAAACTAAGAAAGTACAAAAACTTTTCAATTCGAACTAAGAGAAAAAAGGTTCTCAATTCGACCCGTATGTTTTTAACATTTCTTATACAGAATGTGGTTTTGTAAAACAACGCCCAGTTCATGATTTTTTTAAACGAGTATTTGTGCAAAACAGCTTAATGTAGTAAGAAAATATTATAGGAAATAACATTTTCAACTTTTAAAGTTGAATTTGCAATTTTAAAAGTGTAGTAATTAAAGACATATTGTATTATCATATTAATTACTCAACATTACTATGTGTTTATTATGACTTGTAATTCAATTTAAAAACGATATGGTTTTGAGATCGCGCCGCAAGCACAGAATAATCCCCAGGGGTTGGTTACTTATTTGAAAGCAATTTTAGTTCTACCCCCACCACCTTTTAGAATGATGCAGGGCCGGATTGAGGGCGGATTTTTTTAGGTTCATTTATCCTGTAGCTAACTTAGAAGACGTTGTTCTGTATTATGTTTACTTGGATAATAGAAAAATGGAGTGCTTAATAATTTACTTTGTATATTAAACTTTTTTCGGACTTCTAGAAATATTGAAAAAAATACAACAGAATAATTGGTACAATTCAGTCCGGTCATTTACAGATACATTACAAGTTTAGAGTTAAGTTTGCCTTGGATAAATCTGTTTATTGTAAATAAAGTTTGATACATTTATTTAACTTTAATTTTAATTAGCCGTCTATCCCAACCCATCTGAAATTTGACTTCTCTTTTAATAAAAAACCTTGAGAAAAGTAACTAAAATCGGTCAAATTTTATCAAAAAATATTCAACTATTAAAACATAACATAGACAGCTAAATCTGCATTAAAATTAATTTTTAGTAATTTGATTAAAATTGAAAATACAGTTTAATAAAAATAGTCCCTTAATCCCCCCCTGTGCCCCCACCGCCCCCTGTTCAATAATTTCGCTTCTGCCCGCGTGGATTTTAGGAATAAGTCGTTCCAGACAAAATATACTATACCAGTGCCCTGGCTTCGCTCATTTCTGGTATAGTAATAGTTTCAGTTTGTGTTTCCATTCGTTTAATATCAGTATGCTAATTTTACTAATATTACATAAGTATAATAGATATTTTGCATTAAACTAGCTTTTGCCCGCGGCTTCACCCACGTGAAAATTCGTCTGTCACAGAAAATCTTTCACTCGCGCGTCACTGTTTCAAAAACCGGGAAAACCAACCTAACCCTTTTCCCGGGATTCTAACTAGGTATCTCTATTTTATCAAAATCGGTTAAGGGCTGATTTTTCAATCGTCGGATAACTTTTATCTGAAGAATAAAATTGTCATTTTGACATTATTTCCCATACTGAAACTGTCAATGTGCCAAACTTATTCTTCAGTTAAAAGAAAAGTTATCCGATAATTGAAAAATCAGCCCTAAGTGGTTTGCTTGAAAGCGTAACAGACGGACAGAGAACAAACATCCCAACTAATATTATAAATGCGAAAGTAACTCTGTCTGTCTGTCTGTCTGCCTGTCTGTTACGCTTTCCCGCTTAAACCTCGCAACCGATTTTGATGAAATTTGGCATAGAGATAGTTTGAGTCCCGGGAAAGAACATAGGATAGTTTTTATCCCGGTTTTTGAAACAGGGACGCGCGCGATAAAGTTTTTCTGTGACAGACAAAATTCCACGCGGGCGAAGCCGCGGGCGGAAAGCTATTTACACTATAAACATGAGTTCTATAATATGTATTTAGTACGCGTACGTAGAGGTACTTTTTTTTTTATCCACAACGAGGAAGCTCTTGGCCTGTATCTCACCTGATGGTAAGTGACGATCAGGCCGAAGGTGGAAGCGAGCTTCACCCGGAATCCTCAACCACGGAGGAACTGGCTATCTTACCTCTAACTGCCGGAACACAACAATGCTGTTAGCTTGCCAGGCGGACTTAGAACAAGCCCTTGTCGAACTTAATTCTTCTGATTAAATTCGTTGCGGGTTCGAAGACAGTTAGCTATCCTCCGGGATTGCGACCTTCACTGGTCGGGTTTCAGAAGGCCGACTGGCCGAGGATCCTGGATAAACAGTGTATTAGTAGACAATACAAGACGACACCAACTTACTTTAACCGTAACTATCACAATAACTGACAATAACCGGTATATTTTGTATGGAGTTTGACAGATTTTTGACGTTTGTTTTAAACTTAAATTAAGATGGTGCCTAACACTGTAATCATGAGGAGTACATAATATTTTAAAAATTATACTATTGTGATACTGATGTTAGAACTAATTTAATAAGTGTACCTATTATACAAATAAAAAATCGGTTCATTAGTTGCAAAGATTATTTGTTACAATACAAACAAACTTACTTTCTCTTTTGTAGATTAGTCACGTGCTTCACTATAAAAGCTAAAAGTACCTTTTAGCGCCATCTGTTATGTTCATAACGAACTAAAGTTTTAGTCAACGCCATCTGCCGAGCTAGCTTCGGCCGTTGCCTAGCAACGTAGCTGTTTGTTTTGTTACGTTTTTGGTCATATAGATGACCCACGCTGAACTGTCCCGCCAAACTCAATGACAGGGGGGCGCTACCATCGTTCAACTATATGGTTTCCAACATGGCAAAAATCTGAACCAGCGATCCGGTATTGACGGTGGCGCCCCACTGTCAATGTCATCGACAGGACAGTCCAGTATTTTGGAACTATACTCTCTAATCTGTGTTTTGGTCTTGGGTTCTCAAAGGTTTTTTCTTTACCCCCAATATTTATAATTTAATTAATTTAATAGAAATGTTGAACATTGTGGTTAAAATAACTTACACATTCACAATAATAAGTAAGAGGATAAATCTAATCTTATCAAATCAAAATTTTATGTTGTATTTGAAACTAGCCGACCCGGCGAACTTTGTTCCGCCTTAATGGCAATAAATAAGCAGACTTTTTTTATTTCGAACGGGATAAAAAGTATCCTATGTCCTTCTCCTGGCTCTAAACTACCTCCCTGACAATTTTCAGCTAAATCGGTTCAGCCGTTCTTGAGTTATAAGTGGAGTAACTAACACGACTTTCTTTTATATATATAAGATTAAAATAAAGAAAGATTCTTGCCTTTCTTTCTTTTATTTTCAAACGCTCTTAAAACTCCTTATCTTGCACATAATGTAGTTAAACAACACAATGTTGACGTGTTGCGATTTTTTAAAAATGTTATTTATTTATTTACATTATCTTTATTGAAGAAAGATACAGCCTTGTTTGAAACATGCAGCTTAATGTTTTTTTGGACACTTTGGGTGTCACGAACTTTTAGTCGACTGAACTGTATAGGTTTTTTTTTAATTCACTTTTTTTGTAATAAATGTCCCTTTCTTCCTCTCCTATTGTAACGTTCCTTCTCTATCTTTCCAGGACGAAGTCCTAGCCATCAACGAGAAAGTGGTCCTACGAGCCGATGACCTGCTCAGCTGGGTGTGTAACGGCGAAGACTGGCGGTGGGGGCTCCGAGCGGTGTGGAGGGGCGCCTGTGCCCCCCCTGCGGACCCACGACACACGGCCCCCTTACACCACACTAAGCTGGACTTCAGCGATGTTGAGAAGGAGAAAAATTCTATTGGTAAGTCACTCTAGATGTATTATGACCTGCTTAGCTTGGGAATGGCGGTAGGGGGCTCTGAGTGATGTGGAGGGGCGCCTGTGCCCCCCCTGCGGACCCACGTCACACGGCCCCCTTACACCACACTAAGCTGGACTTCAGCGATGTTGAGAAGGAAAAGAATTCTATTGGTAAGTCACTCTAGATGTATACCTGCTCAGCTAACCGATGAATGGCGGTAGGGGATTCTGAGTGGTGTGGAGGGGCGCCTGTGCCCCCCCTGCGGACCCCCGCCACACGGCCCCCTTACACCACACTAAACTGGACTTCAGCGATGTTGAGAAGGAGAAAAATTCCATCGGTAAGTCACTTTTATCCTGCTGAGTTGGGTTTGTATCGATAACTTACGGCAGGGGGCTCCGAGCGGTGTGGAGGGGCGCCTGTGCCCCCCCTGCGGACCCCCGCCACACGGCCCCCTTACACCACACTAAGCTGGACTTCAGCGATGTTGAGAAGGAGAAAAATTCTATTGGTGAGTCACTCTAGATGTATTATGACCTGTTGGCGGTGGGGGCTCCGAGCGGTGTGGAGGGGTGCCTGTGCCCCCCCTGGGGACCCCCGTCACACGGCCCCCTTAAACCACACTAAGCTGGATTTAAGCGATGTTGAGAAGGAGAAAAATTCCATCGGTAAGTCACTTTTATCCTGCTGAGTTGGGTTTGTATCGATAACTTACGGCAGGGGGCTTCGAGCGGTGTGGAGGGGCGCCTGTGCCCCCCCTGCGGACCCCCGTCATACTGCCCCCTTACACCACACTAAGCTGGACTTCAGCGATGTTGAGAAGGAGAAAAATTCTATTGGTAAGTCAATCTAAGGATACATATAACCTACTCTGCTTGTGAATGGCGGTAAGGGGTTCTGAGTGGTGTGGAGGGGCGCCTGTGCCCCCCCTGCGGACCCCCGTCACACGGTCCCCCTACACCACACTAAACTGGACTTCAGCGATGTTGAGAAGGAGAAAAATTCCATCGGTAAGTAACTTTATAATCTGATGAGTTGGGTTAATATCGAAGACCGGCGCTGGGGGCTCCTAGCGGTGTGGAGGGGCGCCTGTGCCCCCCCTGCGGACCCTCGACACACGGCCCCCCTACACAACACCAAGCTGGACTTTAGCGATGTTGAGAAGGAAAAGAATTCTATTGGTAAGTCAATTAAGTATACTTATAACCTACTCAGCTTGTGAATGACGGTAGGGGGCTCTGAGTGATGTGGAGGGGCGCCTGTGCCCCCCCTGCGGACCCACGGCACACGGCCCCCTTACACCACACTAAGCTGGACTTCAGCGATGTTGAGAAGGAGAAAAATTCTATTGGTAAGTCACTCTAGATGTATTATGACCTGTTGGCGGTGGGGGCTCCGAGCGGTGTGGAGGGGCGCCTGTGCCCCCCCTGCGGACCCACGGCACACGGCCCCCCTACACCATACTAAGCTGGACTTCAGCGATGTTGAGAAGGAGAAAAATTCCATCGGTAAGAAATAAATCAAGTTTTTTTTGGACTTTTTGGTGGGAATATGATCATGTTTGGTTTTATTTTTTTAAATTTGCGTTAAATCGAATGGTGATTGGTGTGTAATAAATGGTGGATTAAAAACCATTAGGTGTTCGTGAATGAACATGATTCAATAACAGTGCAATGTCAGTTGAAATTGGTCGCACTATCGCTCTATCATTCCGTGTGTGTGGCTCATGTGTAATTCGTTTTTAGGCCGGTTTCCATTAAGTTGGTTTAATAGGAACGTACCATTTACAGAGGGGGCTTTTCTTCCTAACCCTTCTTTGTGGCTCTTCGTTATGCAGCCCTTGCGATCTTCGATGAGATGGCTTTCGACTATGAATCCTTAAGTTCCTTGACCCATTTTTTTAATATTCATTGGGTTGTTCAACATAAGTGTTTATTCTATTACAGTGGACCCAGACAGCCCAGGCGTGGTAGTGTTCTCCTACCCCCGGTACTGCCGGTACAGAGCCCTACTCTCTCGACTGGAGGGGGTGCAAGGAGACTGGCTGAGAGACTCGCTGGTCGCCGCGTTGGGAGGGTACGCCGCGCCCACGCATAACACCAGGATCCTGTACTGCAAGGTACGTCATCAGTACTTGAACTGGATTATACCTACGCTGGTGCAAGCTTCTGACTGCGTCCTTGAAAAATGGTCATATCTTCAATCAGCAAGGTTTCATTGTTTCATTTTCATTGATTGCGTTTAAAATAAAGTAGTTTTCTGTCAGCTTTTACGTAAAGGTTTCAGCTTTGTTTGAACTAGCTGTCTAAACGATACCGCGATACGGATTTGTTAAAAAGCTGATTTTCGTACGTCGTCCAATCGCGTTGCAGTTGTACCCTGACACTGCTCACACCTTTGATATTAGTGGCTCCGCAAGCCCATCCTCGCATAAACAGTAACATCCATAGCAATAGGTAGGTAGGTAGCACAGTAGACAAATCAAATATAATATCTGTGTAGGTAGTAGGAAGCGACGATAGCCGAACGGTGAAGGTGTTGGATTGGTCGCTTCGTGATCATAGGAACAAGAGTTCGATCCCCGCCGCTGCTTGACTCTTGTGGTGAACCCCCATACAAGGTCGTCTTTAACCTAAAGGGCTCTGGGCACCTAAGGAGCCAGGGGGCCCTTATTTATTTTTATTTATTTTATTTACACTTTTGCACATACAATTGTACAGTGGCGGACTTCTACAGTCCTTATCAACTGGAAAAAGAGGGTCTGCACCCATACAAGCTTGCCACGAGGAGTTATACAGGGTGTCCCGTAATGTAACGTCAAGCCGGAACTGGGTGTTGAGGCAAGTTGTGCTGGTTATCAGAAAAATATAAAAAAAAATCTATGTGTCATATTTTAAAAATAATAGGCNAGGCGTCCGTAAACGTATCAATAAAGCAATGTTGTTTACTAATACATTCTTTATTTACTATAATTTTTTGTCGGAATTTAATATGGTTTTCCTCACTGTAATTTCTCCGGGAAATCCAGACAAATTCGTTTCCATTATCTTTATTTCGAATAAAAGCATTTAAGATTAAAGATACAAGAATTAGACTCGGATTAAAATGAATTTCACTGAAGAAAGCTTCTCTAATCTCTTAGGCTTAGCTGTTCATTTAATATTAAAATTACGAACATGCATGCCTTCTCTATTTTATGCTCGGTCTAGAAAATACTTAGCTGGATTTATCGTGATTGGTGTTAGGTGTGAAGTAAATAGTCAAACATTAATACACATTCAATAAAAATGTTCTGTCTTGTTTTAGTTGTGGTCCTGGTATATTTATTTAAAAAAAAAATTGATCACAATTTTATCTAAATGATTAAAAGGTATAACTTGTACATTTTCATTATTTAGATAATATTTATAGTTCCCTACACACTTAAATTCATTTTGAAATTAAAAGTTGCTTATCAGTTGTATTACTATTACCTTATTTTAATAATAATTATTGAAATAGTTACATTTTCGTATCAAATAAACGTTTCTTTCTTTTAACTTCATTTTGCCTCACCTTTTTTAATGTAACTTTGATCCTGAAAATAATATTTAAAATAACATTGACATAAAAATTAATATTCTTTGTTACAACTCGATTATATAACAGCAAGGATCAAGCGGTCTCGGTCGGCGTACGAGACCGACTCTCATCTTTCTCTGTTTTGGGACAGGGCCGCACTCGGGAGCAAATTTTAATGGTTTGGCGAAACGGCTACTGGTTTTGTTTATTGTGAAGTGAAGTAATAATAATAGATTTTAATAAGAGAGATTATTTATTTGGTGTGATATTGGTACTTAATTACGTATTATCTAGCATTATTCTGTGTATCTGTGTAATAAACATAATTGCAAATGTAATGTAATAATAATGTATTCAGCAAAAGGTTTCTTACCGAAAATTTTAGTTCTATGAGGTAGTTTATAAAATGATGAACTTAGCTTGTAATATTTTTGATGTAATATTTCAATTTACATGTCCCTCTCTTATTTTGTTAGATTTATTAAAGTTATTGATTGTCACAAGTTACAAATGTATCTATTACAAACAATCCCCTAATGACGGGTCTTTCTTCCATGGCTATCCGATTTTAATGAAATATTAATTTCAAAGACTAAATTAGGCTCGCACACAGGTTATGATAAAACGTGGATGAATTCGCGGGCTTAAGCAAGTTTCGTAATAAAACACGACTTTAATTGAGTAAAATAAAACTCTTTATTCAGCTACAGTCAAATTAACAACGAAATAATAATGATTTTAAACAAAATGTAGAAAAAATATGTAAGATTACTTAGAAAGTCCCGCTAATATGCGTAGGTATCTAAGTTCTTTTATCAATATAATCGAGATAATTCAAAGCAATAAAATTAAAGAAGTAATAATAATAATAATCCGTGCCCTTAGTCCGTGCCTGCGCCTCCCCCCGCCCCGCGCCGCCATTTCGTGTTATTGGGAATTTATGCCGGCCCGGCCGCGGCACACCGGGCGCGAGGTTTATCTGGACAAAGGCTAAAAATGGATTTAAAATTAATCCATTTTTAGCCTTTGTCCAGATAAACTAAATAAAAATAATCATTTATATTTGAGAAAGACACACTTGCAATTTGTGTAAGTTATGTTAATATTTTATTAGTCTGCTAAGAATT
This sequence comes from Ostrinia furnacalis, assembly GCF_004193835.3. NCBI lineage: Eukaryota > Metazoa > Arthropoda > Insecta > Lepidoptera > Crambidae > Ostrinia > Ostrinia furnacalis. The sequence goes on along the minus strand of NW_021131888.1, from coordinate 488,356 downwards.
AAAAATATGCTATTATCATTAAATTGGTATTAACTAGTCCTATAACTAGCCCTAGAAAGTTAAAATATTATCATTTTACACGGCACTCTAAATAAGAAATGTTTCTTGCACTATAGGCACCAGATAACAAGTAATAATAAACTTACGTACTTAACCCTTAACTGGTATCGTGGGGGCCGCGCGGCCCCCACGCATGACGTTTTCTTTGATTTCTAAGAAGCTACGCATTGTGGGCAGCCAAAATTTTTGGTATTCTCATTTCGGCGCTACTCGCGTCTGGTGCAGGCGTTTCAGCACTGCATCATTCACCAGGACGAAGATATGCACGTGTTGGGGTCCGCGCGGCCCCCACAATACCAGTTACGTTAGTTTTTTTTTCATGGCAATTTTTATTTGTTTTTTGTTTTTTTGCAGTATTGATGACTTTTAAGTGATAAAACAATAGAAGATACCTAGAACGAAGTTTTTGATTCCAAATTAGTGACTAGTAGCATGCAAGAAGAAGAAAATAGTGATAATAAAATTATAGGTCATTGTGAAGACCCAATAAACAATATTCGGTCGATAATGAGGAAATTGATTCTGATTCTGAAGTTTTTTCTTCAGAGAGTGAAAATGAAGACCTAGGTAGGACCTAGTCAATCCAGCTACTATGAAAAAATAAATACAAGTGGTCTGAAAATCCACCAGCACCTGCTAATGTTTGTCAAAATAATATTTATGTTTTTATTTATATAATATACTTATTATTTTTATTAAACATTACATTAAAACGTTATTTATTATTAAGATCACATTATTATGGATTAATTAAAATAATAATATTTTTGGTTATAACTTTCTAAACGATATGTTTCATAGATATTTGTAACGTTAAAAAATATTACGTAAAAAGTTGTTACTATTATGTAATGTCTTGAAGTATATAAGTAGGAAGATTTAATAAAATAAAAACTACATGATTATATAGAACGAGCCTGATATTTATCATTTATGAGCATTTATTCAAGTATATAGGTAAAACATGCTTGCTAGAAGCAAACAAAGTATGGGGGCCGCGCGGCCCCCACGATACCAGTTACGTATGTCCAATTTACGATACCAGTTAAGGGTTAAAAACGTTTTTTTATTAAATATTAGAAATACTTACAATAGTAGTTAAATGGTAGTTTAATTACCATTAACAGTTTTTTCATGAAATTTCTTATTTACAAATATGAAGAGATCGTTCTGACAGAAAAAAACTGTTTTTATCATTTGTTTATTTTAAATATTTCGCTTACTAGTATTCCTGACAATAACACCCCGATCGTGACAATAAATGTTGGTGTCAGAAACAGTATTTTGATTAAAAATAACAAAAAAATATTCACAAAACAAACCCGCCCAGTGTGTCCCGATCCCAACCAGGGCGTTGCACCGCATAGATCCGACTCGCTATCAATTCCGCGTGTGTGTGCGTGTCACATGTCAGTGCATAGGGTGTTGCCAAAATGTTGCGGTATACTAGCGATAGCACGCGGGTTCGGCTGTAAACATCAATTACTCGAAGTTAAAGCTTTTATTCTGTGCTTAGGCCCTTTCCAGGACGCTTATACATGTCCCAAATGCAATTATTGCTGACCAGCGAAGTTCGTACCGTCTAATACTTTTTCAAATCGGTCCAGCAGTTTCGGAGCTTATTCAATACAAACAAACAGTCAAATCTATCCTCTTTATAATAGTGTACGCGACTAATTACAGAGAATATTAAAATTCGACTATTGTGGTGCGCCCACTTGTAACACAAGCATATTTATAGCTTAGTACGAGGGGCTAACGAAGGTAAACTGTTCGAGAATGCTTTATGTTCAAATGTCATTATTAAAGCATAATAAAAAAATAACGGGACTATAATAGTCCTAAAATTCTATTTATCCTAAAAACATTGAAAAATTCTAGCAATATTCCTGATATTGTCAAATATAACCACTAATAATAATGTACATTCCACCAATTTTATAATAACTTGAGTACTTTACATGGCGTCATCTAGTGCCATGTTAATAATAATTACTAGTTTAAAATATTTGTATTGTTTGGGGCCTGCCTGCGACCTCTCTCATATTATTCCTACTCACGAACCAATATTAAATTATATGCTAGCATCTAGCTACATGTTTATCTTAATTTGTCGTCTACTTAAACTCATAAAACTAATTGTTGCAAATAGGCTTTTAAAAAGCGCTTTGGCACAAAAACGCGATTTTTAGAACACCCTTTACTCGTTTACCTTCACACACACAACGACAGTGTGTTAAATTTAATTGTTAATACATCTATCCTTGTACGAGGTATGTTTTTTCACGAAAACTATAGTTTTAAGGTGCTTAAGTTATAGTCAATGGTATAGTCACTATAGTAATATATCGCGGTTTCGTTTGAGTTGATTTGATTATTCAAGTTTATTAGAAATCTACCAATTTATATTATTACTAGCTTTTGCCCGCGGCTTCACCCACGTGAAATTTCGTTTGTCACAGATCGTCATAAATTATAGCCTATGTTATTCTGGGTTATAAAGAATAATACTGTTTTATCAAAATCCATTCAGTAGTTTTTACGTGAAAGAGTAACAAACATCCAGACTTTCGCATTTATAATATTAGTAGCATCTACCAATTTATATTATTATAAAGAAGAGGGTGTTTTCCTTAAGGCTTGATTCCACGCAGTCATTCTGTTTTTTCAGGATCTCATTCCCAGTGTCCTGATCCGTTCAATTTCGTACGCGTGGATCCCGTTTTACCCCCTTAGGGGTGGAGTTTCGTAAGATCCGTTCTTAGTGAGCACCTACGTTTTAAAAGGAAACTTGCAAAATGGCAATGCCAGATTTTGTATGGAAGGTGGCGTCTTTTTTTTTACGCGCGGCCATCGACCAAACTTTGTTTTTTGATTACAAAATAGTGTAATAAACCAAACTTACTATGGCATGTATACCTCTAAACTCAGTCTGAACTGAGTTACGAGCATTAGAAGTTTGANTTTTGTGTAAAAACTGCAAGGATTCTGGGGGTTTGAAGAGTTGGGGTGAACAGCAGCACTACTTAAGTTGCCGATATAAACAGAAAATCAGGAATAATTGAAAAATTGTGGTCGTGGTAATGTAAAATATCATAAGGGGTGTCAATTTTCGTCGAATTTCATAATTTATTGTGTAAGTTAAAAAATAATTGAGATAGATTTTTTTCCTTATACATACTACATAGTTGGTCAGGGAATTTTGAAAAAATTGTCAGGGAAAGTCAGGGAATTTTTTCGAACATTTGCAGTGGACACCCTGCTAATATTTGACGATTTCTAAGCACTATACAGGGTGTTAGGTAAATGGGTGTATGAGCCGACACTAGCCCATGTTAACATAGTCATATAAATGGTATGGTGAAGTCAGAAAATTGATATCTTCATTTTAATTATTTTATTTTTCATACAAATCGATTTTATCAAATTTATTTTGTATGAAAATTAAAAAAAATTAAATGATGATATCAAATTTCTGACTTCACCATACCATTTATATGCCCATGTTACCATGGGCTAGTGTCGGCTCATATACCCATTTACCTAACACCCTGTAGAATAGTCCATGAAAACAAAGGAATTTCGATTTAACATTTTAATTTTGTCTCCCAGGACACATTCGAATACGCCGAGCTAGAAGGCCACGAGTTCGTGTGCAACCAGTTTGCGCCCAAGTTGAAGGGCCGGCCGCGCGGGCGCCGCCGCCGTCCCCCCCGCGCCGGCGACCCGTCCCCCACCCCCTCGCCCGAGCGGCCGTCGTCGGAGCACGACTCGGATGACCAGAGGAGTACGCCCAGTGTGAGTATTTTTAAAGTTCCAGGACTACTCCGAAACGATGTTTAGGTAGTTTCGGGCCTGTAATCTGTAATGCCACATTATCATAATGTCCACATTGCATGCCGTGGCAACATTTAATTAAGACAACACTTAGTTCTAAGCAATTTTAGTTATAGTAATTCCATGTACCTATGCGTGTTTGTCTTGTTGGTTGTCCTAATAAATAAAATGAATTAAAAATAAATCTGTCACCGGCGTCGCTCGTGCTCAAACTTCGGACAATGTCGTTCAGAGTAACCTCGCTAAAAGTTAAATCTTAATTTACACTTTACAAAAGTTAATATACAGGGTGTTAAGTGAATGGGTATATGAGCCGACACTAGCCCATGTTAACATGTTCATATAAATGGTATGTAATGGTAAAGTCAGAAATTTGATATCATTATTTTATTAGATTAACTGCCCGACTAAACTATCGGCCGACAAAAAATCGATGGTCTGCGCCTAGGCTGAAAAGCAGATATCAGCAATGAAGCGATCCTGATCCTTTGAAACCAGATTTCCTCCTGGATTGTCAGTTGTACAGAATCAACTATAAAAATTCACTATCATGAGTAGATTCTATTTAAAAAATGGCATTATTCTGTGTAATTGTGCATTTATATCATTTTTTAACTACAGCAGCAGAGAATTTTCTTTAACTACATTATAAATGATGGTTTTTCTATTATTTACCATCCAACTTATTTGTGTGTCTTATTTATCCCCCCTTTTTAGGTCGCGACCCCCCGCCGTCTCTCCCTCCGCAACGGAGCGGACCGGCACAGCGACGAGGACGACTACAAAAGAGAGGAGACGAAAGAGGGAAAGAGAGAGGAGAAGAGAGACACCACTCTCGAGGACAGAGCCTTCTTGCTGCAGCTCAGACAGTTTTATAGGGAAAGGAACGAGTCTATGCACGGGCATACGCTTAAAGACTGTGAGTAAATTAAATTCACATTATTTATTGATGCTTATGTAAATGCACGAAGTAATAAATCCGTTTCAGCCGAAAGACGTCCACTGCTGGACAAAGGCCTCCCCCAAGGATTTCCACAAAGACCGGTCCTGCGCCGCTTGCATCCAGGTACTTCCCGCGACCTTCACCAGATCGTCGGTCCACCTAGTGGGAGGCCTGCCCACGCTACGTCTTCCAGCTCGTGGTCGCCACTCAAGAACTTTCCTGCCCCAGCGGCCGTCAGCTCTTCGAGCTATGTGCCCCGCCCACTGCCACTTGATTTTAGCGATTCTGCGGGCTATGTCAGTCACTCTGGTTCTCCTACGGATCCACTATTGATGTAATAAATCCCCGAAGAAGACGATAGTCGACTCGTGATCCGAGGAACGCGGGTTCGGTCCCCGCCAATGCTCGACTATTGTGGTGAGCTCACCGTGATACAAGCATATTTAGTTTAGTACGAGGGGCTAACGGAAGTATTAGTAATTTGTGTAATAACAAATCTAAATATTGTAACTATTAGATAGTTGAATTAAAAAAGGGTGTAATTTGTTAAAAAAATATTGTAACTCAAAGGTGACTGACTGACTGACATAGTGATCTATCAACGCACAGCCCAAACCACTGAACGGATCGGGCTGAAATTTGGCATGTTACCAACTTATTATTATTCAAAATAAAAAAAATCAAAATTAAAATCATATATTCAGTTTAGACCACAAGTGGCACTTATGAACGTCAAAATATAAATAATAAAAAAGAAAAAGTAGCCCGAAGCGTTCATGAGCAGACATTGCAGTTGAATATTCAAGTTCTGAATTTGATTATTGATGAATAATAAAATAAATCCTACTAGTTCGATTGATGGTTTCATTTAATTTATTTAAACCAGGTTACCTATAATAATATTTTTTCGTTAATTTATGAAAATATCAAATTAGCCCGTAATCCTGAATCCTGAAACATAAAGTTAGCCTATTAATTTAACACAGGTACGACTGTACTCAGTGTTGCACTATCAAATGCAATTGAAGCGCCTCTATGCCAGGGTTTTTATGTTCCTGGTCAGGCTATACATTTTAAACTTTAAGGCTGGGTTGCACCATCCTACTTTAACTTTGACAAACGTCAAAAATCTGTCAAACTCCATACAAAAAACACCGGTTATCGTCATAGTTACGGTCAAAGTTATGTGGCGCATCTCAGCCTTAAAGTTGAGTTTGCAATTTTACAAGTATAGTAATTGAATTTGAATTAAATATTGTATTATCATATTAATTACTCAATAATAAAAGTTTGCCTCCTGTCACATAAAAAAAAATCTATTATAATATTATGACTTGTAATTCAATTTAAAAACGATATGGTTACGAGATCGCGCCGCAAGCACAGAATAATCCCCATGGGTTGGTTACTTATTTGAAAGCAATTTTAGTTCTACCCCCACCACCTTTTAGAATGAAGCAGGGCCGGATTAAGGGTGGATATTTTTTTAAGGTTCAAATTAGGGTTGATTTTTCAATCGTCAGATATTTGTTTTAACTAAAACATAAACTTGTCATTTTGACTTATTTTCCATTAATCTGTCAATGTTCCATAGTTATTCTTCAGTTAAAAATCATCTAAGCTTCAAAATGTTCTGTATTTATGTTTTACTTGGATAGGAAATAGAAAAATGGAGTGCTTAATTGAGTTCTTACAGCTTTGTATTAACTTTTTTTGGACTCCTAGAAATATAGGAAAAAATACAACAGAATAATTGGTTCAATTCAGTCCGGCCATTTACAGACACATTTATTTATTTAACTTTAATTTTAAGGTCAAGTTAGTCCCAACAGAAATGTTCTTTTTTAAAAACCTTGAAAAAGTAACTAAAATCGGTCAAAATGTATCAAAAAATATCCAACTACATATTAAAAAAGATAACATAGACAGCTAAATCTGCATTAAAATACATTTTTAGTAATCTGATTAAAATTGAAAAAATCAGTTTAATAAAAATAGTCCCTTAATCCCCCCCTGTGCCCCCACCGCCCCCTGTTCAATAATTTCGCTTCTGCCCGCGTGGATTTTAGGAATAAGTCGTTCCAGACAAAAATAATACTATATCAGTGCCCTGGCTTCGCTCATTTCTGGTATAGTTTCAGTATTCAGGATTGTGTGTCCATTCTTTTAATATCAGTATGCTAATTTTACTAATATTACATAAGTATAATAGATATTTTTTAAATTCGTCCGTCACAAAAAAACTTTCACTGTCACTGTTTCAAAAACCGGGAAAACTAACCTTTTGCCTTTTCCCGGGATTCAAACTATCTCTATTTTATCAAAATCGTTCAGTGGTTTAGGTTTGAAAGCGTAACAGACAGACAGATAACAAACATTTTCAATAACATCAAAGAACAAAGTGTAAAATTAAAAGAAAATGTTAGGATTTTCTGAATTAGGAAACCTACGAAATTAGTATTAATTTATTAAACATTTAATGTCCTTGATAACATAATTATTTGGCTAAAACTTAGAAACTTCTAGCTCGCATCAATATTTTTATCTATGTATTTCAAAGACCAAACCCTTGAAAAAGAGGCTGACAATGGTGACTGAGTTTCTTGCGCTGCTTCTTCTCAGCACTGGCCCATTTATTGTCAGGCCGAAAGTGGAAGCGAGCTTCACCCGGAATCCTCAACCACGGAGGAACTGGCTATCTTACCTCTAACTGCCGGAACACAACAATGCTGTTAACATTGTTGTTATGGCGACAGACTTAGGTAAGAGTAAGATGGTGGTAGCTAGCCAGGCGGACTGAGAACAAGCCCTTGTCGAACTTAATTCTTCTGATTAAATTCGTTGCGGCCGTTGCGGGTTCGAAGACAGTTAGCTATCCTCCGGGATTGCGACCTTCACTGGTCGGGTTTCAGAAGGCCGACTGGCCGAGGATCCTGGATAAACAGTGTATTAGTAGACAATAATAGTTTTTGTTCGACATCGCTTCGTCTGAATTAATGTTACTTACACGACACCAACTTACTTTAACCGTAACTATCACAATAACTGACAATAACCGGTATATTTTGTATGCAGTTTGTTTTAAACTTAAATTAAGATGGTGCCTAACACTGTAATCATATGAGGAGTACATAATATTTTAAAAATTATACTATTATGATACTGATGTTAGAACTAATTTAATAAGTGTACCTATAATACAAATAAAAAATCGGTTCATTAGTTGCAAAGATTACTTGTTACAATACAAACAAACTTACTTTATCTCTTTTGTAGATTAGTCACGTGCTTCACTATAAAAGCTAAAAGCCGTTGCCTAGCAACGTAGCTGTTTGTTTTGTTACGTTTTTGGTCTTGGGTTCTCAAAGGTTTTTTCTTTACCCCCAATATTTATAATTTAATTAATTTAATAGAAATGTTGAACATTGTGGTTAAAATAACTTACACATTCACAATAATAAGTAAGAGGATAAATCTAATCTTATCAAATCAAAAATTTATTTTGTATTTGAAATTAAAATAAAGAAAGATTCTTGCCTTTCTTTCTTTTATTTTCAAACGCTCTTAAAACTCCTTATCTTGCACATAATGTAGTTAAACAACACAATGTTGACGTGTTGCGATTTTTTAAAAATGTTATTTATTTATTTACATTATCTTTATTGAAGAAAGATACAGCCTTGTATGAAACATGCAGCTTAATCTTTTTTTGGACACTTTGGGTGTCACGAACTATTTGTCGACTGAACTGTATAGATTTTTTTTAATTCACTTTTTTGTAATAAATGTAATGTCCCTTTCTTCCTGTCCTATTATAATGTTCCTTCTCTATCTTTCCAGGACGAAGTCCTAGCCATCAACGAGAAAGTGGTCCTACGAGCCGATGACCTGCTCAGCTGGGTGTGCAACGGAGAAGACTGGCGGTGGGGGCTCCGAGCGGTGTGGAGGGGCGCCTGTGCCCCCCCTGCGGACCCCCGCCACACGGCCCCCTTACACCACACTAAGCTGGACTTCAGCGATGTTGAGAAGGAAAAGAATTCTATTGGTAAGTCACTCTAGATGTATTATGACCTGCTTAGCTTGGGAATGGCGGTAGGGGGTTCTGAGTGGTGTGGAGGGGCGCCTGTGCCCCCCCTGCGGACCCACGGCACACGGCCCCCTTACACCACACTAAGCTGGATTTAAGCGATGTTGAGAAAGAAAAGAATTCTATTGGTAAGTCACTCTAGATGTATTATGACCGAAGACTGGCGGTGGGGGCTCCGAGCGGTGTGGAGGGGCGCCTGTGCCCCCCCTGTTGACCCACGGCACACGGCCCCCCTACACCATACCAAACTGGACTTCAGCGATGTTGAGAAGGAGAAAAATTCCAACGGTAAGAAATAAATGAAGTTTTTTTGGACTTTTTGGTGGGAAAATGATTTATTTAAAAAAAAATGCGTTTAATCGAATGCATGGTGTGTAATAGATGGTGGATTAAAAACCATTAGGTGTTCGTAAATGAACATGATTCAAAAACAGTGCAATATCAGTTCAAATTGGTCGCACTATCGCACTGTCATCAGTTTTTAGGCCGGTTTCCATTAAGTTGGTTTACTAGGAACGTACCATTTACAGAGGGGACTTTTCTTCCTAGCCCTTCTTTGCGCCTCTTCGTTATGCAGCCCTTGCGATCTTCGATGAGATGGCTTTCGACTATGAATCCTTAAGTTCCTTGACCCATTTTTTTAATATTCATTGGGTCGTTTCATCACAAAAGCGTTTATTCTGTTCCAGTGGACCCAGACAGCCCAGGCGTGGTGGTGTTCTCCTACCCCCGGTACTGCCGGTACAGAGCGCTGCTGTCTCGACTGGAGGGCGTGCAGGGCGACTGGCTGAGAGACTCGCTGGTCGCCGCGTTGGGAGGGTACGCCGCGCCCACGCATAACACCAGGATCTTGTACTGCAAGGTATGTCAGTGCTGGAAGTAGCATTTTATACACTAGTAAAAAAATCATTTATTTTTGTAAATTGGCTTTAAAAAAGCACTTTTACACGTCCCAGTATTAACCCTACCACTGCTACGGGACAATGCCGAAAAGAAGCAGCGCAAGAAACAGTCACTATTGTAAGCCTCCTTTTCAAGGGTTTACAGTCTTTGAGATGTACCTACAAGCTTTTATGACTGCGCCCTTCATAAATGGTCATATCTTCAATCAGCAAGGTCTTTTCTGCTAATCTGTCCTGTACCCTGAGACTGCTCACACCACCGAATTTGATAGTTAAGGAGTTATATGCATTAACGAATTGTTGATATGCTTTTTAAAAAATCGTATCTACCTATCCCAAGCTAATCCACGATTTTGAAGCCACGATAGCCGAACGGTGAAGGGGTCGGACTGGCCGACTCGTGATCCGGGGAACGCGGGTTCGATCTCCACCGGACTATTGTGGTGAGCAAACTCGTGGACACAAGCATATTTAACTTAGTACGAGGGGCTAATGGGAGGGAGTAATAAGGTTCGGCCAAACTAACGCGATCACACACGATCAGCCGGCGTGCAGCGATGGCGATCAATGCATTTAAGTCTGGTTGCCATCGCTGCACGTCGGCTGATCGCGTTGGTTTGGCCGAACCTTTAGTAATTTGTGCAATAACAAATAACTAATCATCATAAAAAAATACGTCGACGATACTTGAAGCTATAGCTATCCTCGTCTCTCAGGACACATTCGAATACGCCGAGCTAGAAGGTCACGAGTTCGTGTGCAACCAGTTCGCGCCGAAGCTGAAGGGCCGGCCGCGCGGGCGCCGCCGCCGTCCCCCCCGCGCCGGCGACCCGTCCCCCACCCCCTCGCCCGAGCGGCCGTCGTCGGAGCACGACTCGGATGACCAGAGGAGTACGCCCAGTGTGAGTATTTTTAAAGTTCCAGGACCTAGGGCTACTCTGAAACGACGTTTAAGTAGTTTCGGGCCTATTTGTCACTGTCGCTCATTCTAGCGTCTCGCTTTGCGTGAGAAGGATGGCAATATTCGAAACTTCACAAAATTACAGACTCTTATGTTTTTATCTATTCATTTGCACTGATTTGATTATTATAAAAGTATTCTTTTTGTTGTTACTCAAACTTATTACAAAACAAGATGAACTTAGCTTAAAAGCAGAAATCACATAATCCACCAATAAGCTCACGCAATGGCACGGCCTTCTGGGTTGTCAGTTGTACAGTCATTTAACAGCAAACAAATACTACCTACCCATTTACAAGCTAAGATTAATTTATTGAAATCAACAAAATTAACGGGTCTGTTGGTCGTTTAATGCTGAACGAATGATTGTTGGTTCGAGTTCCATTTGCTAAAGGTTTATTGCTCTCGTTCTAACTTGAGTTCATAAAAAAAAGAAAAATTATATTATTCTACTGTTCAGAATAGCATTTTTTTCGTGCTGTCACCATTCCTTCCTTAAATAAGTACAAATGTTTAATAACGGATTTTTTTAACCCCAATGATAAAGCCTGTGACTTATCTAATGAAGGAAATAATCACCTATTTGTATAAAATAGTATAAATCTTATATTAACCTCTTATAACAGGTCGCGACCCCCCGCCGTCTTTCCCTCCGCAACGGAGCGGACCGGCACAGCGACGAGGACGACTACAAGAGAGAGGACAAGAGAGAGGAAAAGAGAGAGGAGAAGAGAGACACCACTCTCGAGGACAGAGCCTTCTTGCTGCAGCTCAGACAGTTTTATAGGGAGAGAAACGAGTCTATGCACGGGCATACGCTGAAAGACTGTGAGTAAATTAAATTCAAATTATTTATTGATGCTTATGTAAATCCACGAAGTAATAAATCCACAATTGATGGAATAAATCCACGAAGAAGTCGACTCGTGATCCGAGGAACGCGGGTTCGGTCCCCGCCAACGCTCTATCGTGGTGAGCTCACTCGTGATACAAGCATATTTAGTTTAATACGAGGGGCTAGCGGAAGTATTAGTAATTTGTGTAATAACAAATCTAAATATTATAACTCAAAGGTGACTGACTGACATAGTGATCTATCAACGCACAGCCCAAACCACTGAATGGATCGGGCTGAAATTTGGCATGTTACCAACTTATTATTATTCAAAATCAAAAAAAATCAAAATTAAAATAATTTATTCAGTTTATAGACCACAAGTGGCACTTATGAAAAGTAGCCCTTATGGGGCACTTTACATGTCTCCTTATCTTTTGGGCCCTACTAGCGCTTCGAGACAAACATATGGCAAGTGCTGAGAAAGTTCTGTGATGTTACTAATAATCTCTTGAAAAAAAAAGAAAGTTAGTGACATCAAGCCGAAGGTGGAAGTGAGTTACATCCAGAATCCTCAACCACAGAGGAACTGGCTATCTTACCTCCAACTGCCAAAACACAGCTGTTAACAATGTTTTCATGGCGACGACTTAGATAACCAGTGGGTCTAGACAAAGTGCAAATTATAATCGCAAACCAGTCGAAAAGTGGTCGAAAACCCCTTTTTTGTATGGAGTTTTGCCGGATTCGATTTTCGATTCGATCAAAAAGTGCGTTTTGTCTATGGGGGCTGGTGGTGGACTTACGCCCGTATTTACAAACATTACTATGAGGTCTCACAGTGTGCGTGGACGCACAGGGTGTCACACGAACCAATCACAGAGCTCTATTCAACGCTGTGCGTTTAATTTGCTGATTCACTTGAGCAAGCATCGTTTGTGAATACGGGAGTAAGACAAGCCCTACTACCAACTTAACCCTCCGTGNATGCACGGGCATACGCTTAAAGACTGTGAGTAAATTAAATTCACATTATTTATTGATGCTTATGTAAATGCACGAAGTAATAAATCCGTTTCAGCCGAAAGACGTCCACTGCTGGACAAAGGCCTCCCCCAAGGATTTCCACAAAGACCGGTCCTGCGCCGCTTGCATCCAGGTACTTCCCGCGACCTTCACCAGATCGTCGGTCCACCTAGTGGGAGGCCTGCCCACGCTACGTCTTCCAGCTCGTGGTCGCCACTCAAGAACTTTCCTGCCCCAGCGGCCATCAGCTCTTCGAGCTATGTGCCCCGCCCACTGCCACTTGATTTTAGCGATTCTGCGGGCTATGTCAGTCACTCTGGTTCTCCTACGGATCCACTATTGATGTAATAAATCCCCGAAGAAGACGATAGTCGACTCGTGATCCGAGGAACGCGGGTTCGGTCCCCGCCAATGCTCGACTATTGTGGTGAGCTCACCGTGATACAAGCATATTTAGTTTAGTACGAGGGGCTAACGGAAGTATTAGTAATTTGTGTAATAACAAATCTAAATATTGTAACTATTAGATAGTTGAATTAAAAAAGGGTGTAATTTGTTAAAAAAATATTGTAACTCAAAGGTGACTGACTGACTGACATAGTGATCTATCAACGCACAGCCCAAACCACTGAACGGATCGGGCTGAAATTTGGCATGTTACCAACTTATTATTATTCAAAATAAAAAAAATCAAAATTAAAATCATATATTCAGTTTAGACCACAAGTGGCACTTATGAACGTCAAAATATAAATAATAAAAAAGAAAAAGTAGCCCTTATGGGGCACTTTACATGTCTCCTTATCTTTTGGGCCCTACTAGCGCTTCGAGACAAACATAATATGTTTGTCTCGAAGCGCTAATTATGGCAAGTGCTGAGAAGGTTCTGTGATGTTACTAATAATCTCTTGAAAAAAAAAAGGAAGTGACATCAGGCCGAAGGTGGAAGTGAGTTACATCCAGAATCCTTAACCACAGAGGAACTGGCTATCTTACCTCCAACTGCCAAAACACAGCTGTTAACAATGTTATCATGGCGACGACTTAGGTAACCTGGTCCACCACTTACGCCCGTATTTACAAACATTACTATGAGGTCTCACAGTGTGCGTGGACGCAGAGGGTGTCACACGAACCAATCACAGAGCTCTATTCAACGCTGTGCGTTCGATTTGCTGATTCACTTGAGCAAGCATCGTTTGTGAATACGGGTGTTAGACAAGCCCTACTACCAACTAAATCGAGTAGAAAATCTTATTCCCTCTGGAAATCGAACTCGCGACCTCTGGGTTTGACTTAAAAAAAATGAATTTATTAAAAAAAACGAGAATTTGTTCTCAATCTCCTACATTTTTGCAACCAATATTCTTTTTAAACGTTTGAGTACAAATTGCCGTTCTAAAAAAAGTATAAGTTGGTCATAGTTAGAGAAACAGTGCCCGAAATTTTGGATTTTTTTCTCCTCCTGAGTTAGTAATGTATGCTTGCCCTGATCCAGTTATGCCTATAGATGACCCACGCTGAACTGTCCCACCAAACTCAATGACAGGGGCGCTACCATCGTTCAACTATATGGTTTCCAACATGGCAAAAATCGGAACCAGCGATCCGGTATTGACGGTGGCGCCCCACTGTCAATGTCATCCATAGGACAGTTCAGTATTTTGGAACTATATGCTTGTTTTACCACCGATGATGATGACAGATGGTTTCTTCGTTCCAGTATCTCTCCGAGTGCTATACGAGTCGGTGACGTCCCGAGGCGGGTACGAGGCGGTCTGCAGGCATAAGCTGTGGCGAGCTCTTAGCGTTGAACACCCCGCTAGAGCGAGGAGGCATTATGAAAGGTAATGGAGAATTGTAGTTTATTTATTGGGAAGAAATGAAGAAAAAATATTTAGTCAACACCTTAGGCCCACAACACACGGTGAAACGCAATTGCAACGAAACTGCAACTTCTAGTTACTTTTGAGTTGCATCTAAGTTTCTGCCATAGATTCCGTTGAGAGACCACACATGACGCGACCATTTCAAACCGGTTTCAAACTGTTGATTTAAGGACGCTTATCAACCTGGAAACGGGTCGTACTGTATCGACTCGAGGTGGTCAGTATTCTTTGTATGAAACTCCATACTGCAACGCACACTTATTCGTACCGTAACTTAAACGCCTCGCCTCGCGGTTGACCGCGCGCCAAAGGCAATATGGTTTAAATCCCATTTCGAGTTGATAAGACTGCTATGAGCTTTAAAAAATATGACCTGATGATGATATGTATGTCTTCTTCCCATAGATTCTTCCCTAGTAGGTCAAATCCTCTTAAGCATTGGTTCCCAAAGTGGCGCAAAGTCCTTTAAAGGGGGGCGCGGGCCATCTGAGTACTTAAGTATAAAAAACCTGCGACCGCTGAGAGAATGCATTCCAGACTGCTCGATACGACCAATAAATAATCTTGACTGGAGGAGGGGGGGCGCGAAATTTTTTGTATGGTCGAAAGGGGGCGCGTCTCTAATAAGTTTGGGAACCAATGCTCTAAAGACAAAATGGCTTTTAATGTAACGATGATGAATATCTTTCTATATAAATATATAAAAAAATAATATAAAAAAATAATAATAATATGTATATCTTAAGTCATAATTATTATTTATACTGTCAATTAATGTTAAATTAATATGGAGAGCGGGGATATTCTACCACAAGTATTTATTTACTTAAAAGAATTCCTCGATCGCAATATAGAAATGTAAAAACACCTGGTTATGAATAAAGAAATTTGAATTTGAATTTGATTTCTAAAGCCCGGTCTGCGAGCACGTAGAATTTCGTCGAATGAACCCAAGCTACCCATCCTTATCGCTCGCTCGTAATTATATTGCTGTCGCGACTGTGCGACGGGCGCCCGCAGGGAGTGTGCGAGCGCGACAGCAAAATACTTACGCGCTAGCGATAAGGATGGGTAGCTTGGGGTCATTGGACAAAATTTTACGTGCTCGCAGACCAGACTATACCCACAGATTCCTCCTCCCTAGTAGGTCAAATGCTCTAATGACAAAATGGCTTTTAATGTAACGATGATTAATATCTTTCTACCCACAGATTCCTCCTCCCTAGTAGGTCATAGGTCAAATTCTCTAAAGACAAAATTTTATTTATTTTATTTTATTTTTCTTTATTTAGAAAACNACTAGCTTTCCGCCCGCGGCTTCGCCCGCGTGGATTTTTGTCTGTCACAGAAAAACTTTATCGCGCGCGTCCCTGTTTCAAAAACCGGGATAAAAACTATCCTATGTTCTTTCCCGGGACTCAAACTATCTCTATGCTAAATTTCATCAAAATCGGTTGCGAGGTTTAAGCGGGAAAGCGTAACAGACAGACAGACAGACAGACAGAGTTACTTTCGCATTTATAATATTAGTTGGGATTAGTTGGGATTACAATAAAAATGGCTTTTAATGTAATGATGATGACGTAACAAGTATCTTTCTACCTACAGATTCCTTCTGCCCTACGAGAACCACTCCCGCCGCAACGGTCTGACGCACAACGGCCGCCTCCCCCCGCGGACCGTTGCGACTATTGACGTCACCTCCCCCCCGCGATCCCCGCCGCCCCCCTCGCAAACTGAGGTCGCTAAGAGACTGAGGACGCCTTCGCCTGTGGTAAGTTTTTAGAAGTTTTGTACCTAAAGGGTGCTTGAACGCCCTAGGGCGCACCGGTGCACAGTTTGGGAACCGCTGCCCTATGGAACACAAAACAAGAATTTTGTTTTCATAGGGGTCACTTAAAAATTAGGTATTAATGGTGGAAACGGGCATGAGACCGTCTTTAATGAAAGCTGGTAAGTATTAGTCAGTAATTAAAGCTGCTCCTAAAATTTTCTTCACTTCTTACTCACCTTTAGAGCTAGGTTTAGCAAAAGTAAACTATCCAAGTGTATAAAAGACCTTCGATCGTGGATAGATTGTAGGATGTCACGATGAGGCGGCTAGCAGTCCAGCCTTGGTTTTTAGGAGTTTTGTACACAAAAGGTGCCTCTTTGTCTCATAATAGTGTACATTATAAGTAACAAGCCTCCCCCCGCGGACCGTCGCGACCATCGACGTCACCTCCCCCCCGCGGTCTCCGCCGCCCCCCTCGCAGACTGAGCTCGCTAAGAGACTGAGGACGCCTTCGCCTGTGGTAAGTTCATAGAAGTTTTAAACCCAAAGGGTGCTTAAACACTTCTTTGCATTAAGTTAAAGCACATAGTATAAACCTGTTTGTTTGCTTGGTTAGCTTGTACCAAAATAAGTTTGTAATATTACTATGAGGATAATAGTGCTGGTTGCGTAATAGTATAAGTTTATTTAATGTTCAGCAGTTGTATTTGCAATATTGCGCAATTGTTTGTTATCCCAATTAAAAAAATAAAATAAAAAAAAAAACACCCTAGGGGGCATCGGTGCACAGTTTGGGAATCGCTGGTCTAGTCGAAACATTCTTTTTTTTGTTTTGCAAATGCAATTTTTTTTCTCGGGGTTGAGCCAACCAGTCATCTACATGGGTACGGGATTTTGAAAAATTCAACCCTTATGAGGGTAAAACGGGCTCTACGCGTATGAAGTCGCGGGCGGCCGCTAGTATTAAATAAATTAATAGCAAAATTGAGCAAAATATTTGACGATTTGTAAGTACTATTATTATAAAAGAAGAAATAAAGAAATTTTGACATTGAATAAAATAAATTAACTCTTCCACAGACCACAATCGACAACGAAACCGGCGAGTCGAAAGAAGAACTCAACCTCATCTCCAAACCAGCCGAAGAACTGAACAGGGAGTTTCTAGAATCGTTGCCCAAAGACGAGAAACCTCTCAAGATCTCCGTCAAACCGGTAGAGAAGCTCATCGAAGCGAAGCAGAGCGAAGAAGCAAAGGAAAGTGAGCGAAAGCCGAGCGAAGCGAGCGGAGCGACGCTTAATGAGCTCGCGCATAAGCTGAATTTGAGTGAGTATTGGGTTAAGTAAATGTTTTAGATAGCTCGTAGAGACGATGGCCGTTGGGGCAGGAAAGTTCTCGAGTGGCGACCACGGGCTGGAAGACGTAGCGTGGGCAGGCCTCCTACTAGGTGGACCGACGATCTGGTAAAGGTCGCGGGAAGAGCCTGGATGCGGGCAGCGCAGGACCGTTCATTGTGGAGAACCTTGGGGGAGGCCTTTGTCCAGCAGTGGACGTCATTTGGCTGAAAAGAAACGAACGAAATGTTTTAGAATTTTTAAGAGATGCATTTTGGAAAAGTGTAAAACTTGTACCAATCTTGGAATTTACGTAAATCTCAATTTTCCACCTATAGCAATATGGTTTTCTATGTAGCTCGGTCAAGTTAGAAGTTAATTTACATAATATTTTTAGGTTTATACAAATTATTGTACGATAATAGGTAGGCCTTATATTTGGACAAACTTGACCATTTTTAACCAGAGATACACCGTCGGTAGATGAAGTTACAAATCGCCCACTTTTTCTTGTGCCCAACAAGGGGGCGTTATCGCCCACTTTGAGAAAGAGTGCCTTAGGAAGTAATATTGTTTTAATAATAATAAAGTAATAACAGATGTTTGCCGGAGTTTCGGCCATCATTTGGAAGAAAAATCTTTAAAAAATAAAGACTCAATGTTTTAAGAATAGTTCTTTATAAAGCCCGGTCTGTGAGCACGTAGAATGACCCCAAGCTACCCATCCTTATCGCTCGCGCGTAATTATATTGCTGTCGCGACTGTGCGAGCGCGACAGAAACATAATTACGCGCGAGCGATAAGGATGGGTAGCTTGGGGTCATTTTACAAAATTCTACGTGCTCACAGACCAGACTATAGTAGTGTATTATCCGATAAATAGGTAATTCTTTTAGTTTAAAAATAAATGTCACAGGTTAAGAACCAAAACATAGCTATGTATTACCATGTTTTGAGCAAATAAAACATTTGATTTGACTGATCCCCGCTTCCCGGCAGGCAACCCAGCGGGCCCGTATGTAGCGGTGGCGCCCGAGACTCGACTCAACGGCCACGACGCGAAGCCCCTCGAACAGGTGAGTATTTGTCGGGCTTGGCTCTTTCTTTTCTTTCCTTCCAATTTATTTAAGCCTACGATATAGATGACCCACGCTGAACTGTCCCACCAAACTCAATGACAGGGGGGCGCTACCATAGTTCAACTATATGGCTTCCAACATGGCAAAAATCGGAACCAGCGATCCGGTATTGACGGTGACGCCTCGCTGTCAATGTCATGGATAGGACAGTTCAGTATTTTGAAACTATAGTTTAGTCGGGCTGTTAAACAGTGTAAATAAATAAATATCCTAGGACATTTTACACTGCGCCGCTAGCCCCGAACTAAGCAAAGCTTGTACTATGGGTACTAGACAACGGATATAAATATACTTAAATACTTTTTTTTGTAAATACATACATAATATGGGCATGAAATGCATTACACTGATTTGGTATGGGCTAATTCTTCATACAAATTAAAATCGGGCCCAACTATCGGCCGACTAAGAGTAGGCGCACACCGTTGATTTTTCGTCGGCCGATAGTTTAGTCGGGCAGTTGATCAGTATGGGCATGTATGGGAGTGCGCACACTACGCCCATTCGATTTGGCCGATTCTTCATACAATTTGGAATCGGGCACAACTATCGGCCAACTAAAAATCAACGGTGTGCGTCTACTCCAAAAGTCGGTGGGCTGCGCCTAGGCTAACAGTTTGTAGTACAAACAGCGTCAAATATGTAGTTCGTGTAAAAAAAATTTATGTAATGTAAAAAAAAAAAACACGTCTTTGTTACATTGGAATAAGGTTGTGTTGTCAACTTTTTGGCTACTTTGGGCGTCATGAACGATTTGACACTGACTATAGGGTAAAGACCCCGTTTGTGGTCACTGTAAACAAATTTTTTAACACCTTACAGAAAAATATTGTAAAATTACACTTACTCGTAGATTAATGTCTCTTATGTCAAAACAATCAGGAATAATATTTACTTACACGGTTTTATTATTGTTTGCCATTAGAATAAGTACTACCTATAAATAAGTGACTAACGTTAATTTGATTGTGTTTTAGCAGAAGACTCGCCCCGCGGGCCGAAGTTCGCTGCGCGCGGTGCGAGTGAAGCCCACGCGACCGCAACATACCCCCGCTAACACACGTGAGTATTCTCTAGTGTTGTTGAATAATCGATTATTCTAAAATCCATGTCCCCACGATTGTTGTCCCCATAATGGAGACAAAAAGAATTGAATAAAATTATTATTATCGTTTAAACATCATTGGGACAACGGCAAGTCAGAAATTTCCTTTTCGTTGCCCATGTTAACCNACCAGTGATAAGTAGGCTATCAGGCTATCTAGAGTAGCTTGTCACACACAACCAGTTTCCAAAGTGAACTAGCCAAGCGACTGAAAGTTGCACCTTCGCCCATGGTAAGTCTAACCGCCTCTGTGGTCTAGTGGTAAGACCACCTGCTTCAGATGCAGAGGTCTCGGGTTCGATTCCCAGTGGGAGCAGATTTTTCTGTTCGGTTTGGTTGGTGGTAGGGCTTGTTCTAAGTCCGCCTGGCTAGCTACCACCATCTTACCTAAGTCTGTCGCCATGCAACAGTGTTAACGACATTGTTTTGTTCCGGCAGTTAGAGGTAAGATAGCCAGTTCCTCCGTGGTTGAGGATTCCGGGTGAAGCTCGCTTCCACCTTCGGCCTGATCGTCACTTACCATCAGGTGAGATGCAGGCCAACAGCTTCCTCGTGTAGATAAAAAAAAAATTTTAGGAGTTTTGTACACAAAAGGTGCCTCTTTGTCTCATAATAGTGTACATTATAAGTAACAAGCCTCCCCCCCGCGATCCCCGCCGCCCCCCTCGCAAACTGAGCTCGCTAAGAGACTGAGGACTCCTTCGCCTGTGGTAAGTTTTAAATAAAGCTTTTGATACAGCCAGCCAGGTCGCCACAGATGACACTTTTCTTTATCCACAACGAGGCAGCTCTTGGCTTGTATCTCACTTGACGGTAAGTGATGATCAGGCCGAAGGTGGAAGCGAGCTTCACCCGGAATCCTCAACTTCCATCCTAACTATCGGACAGAGTTAGGTAAGATGGTGGTAGCTAGCCAGGCGGACTTAGAACAAGCCCTACCACCAACCAAACCGAACAGATAAATCTGCCCTCACTGGGAATCGAACCTGGGACCTCTGCGTCTGAAGCAGGTGGTCTTACGACTAGACCATAGAGGCGGTTAAACTTGCAGTTACACTTACGCTCCTCATCGCGCCATCTATAAGTGGCTGAGAACACTGTGGTAAGTTTAAACTAAGAGACTGCGGACTCCTTCACCGGTGGTAAGTTGTTTAGAGTTTCATACTCAAAAGTACTTCTGAGACAGGCTTCAGCTCTACCTGGTACTTAAAGTGCTACCATCCAAGTTACCAGCACCACTTCTTGGGAAAAAAGAGATCGACCAAGGCAGGTAAATAAGCGGCTGACACCTTCGCTGGTGGTAAGTATTTTGTCCACACAAGTCTCTACCCTTCTTGCTTACCTTTAGAGCTAGGTTTTAGTATCCAAAAGTAAACTATCCAAGTGTATAAAAGACCTTCGATTGTGGTTAGATTGTAGGATGTCAAGGCAGTTTTTAGGAGTGTTGTACACAAAAGGTGCCTCTTTGTCTCATAATAGTGTACATTATAAGTAACAAGCCTCCCCCCGCGGACCGTCGCGACCATCGACGTCACCTCCCCCCCGCGGTCCCCGCCGCCCCCCTCGCAGACTGAGGTCGCTAAGAGACTGAGGACTCCTTCGCCTGTGGTAAGTTTTAAATAAAGCTTTTGATACAGCCAGCCAGGTCGCCACAGATGACACTTTTCTTTATCCACAACGAGGAAGCTCTTGGCTTGTATCTCACTTGACGGTAAGTGATGATCAGGCCGAAGGTGGAAGCGAGCTTCACCCGGAATCCTCAACTTCCATCCTAACTACCGGACAGAGTTAGGTAAGATGGTGGTAGCTAGCCAGGCGGACTTAGAACAAGCCCTACCACCAACCAAACCGAACAGAAAAATCTGCCCTCACTGGGAATCGAACCCGGGACCTCTGCGTCTGAAGCAGGTGGTCTTACGACTAGACCACAGAGGCGGTTAAACTTGCAGTTACACTTACGCTCCTCATCGCGCCATCTATAAGTGGCTGAGAACACTGTGGTAAGTTTAAACTCTAAGAGACTGCGGACTCCTTCACCGGTAGTAAGTTGTTTAGAGTTTCATACCCAAAAGTACTTCTGAGACAGGCTTCAGCTCTACCTGGTACTTAAAGTGCTACCATCTATGTTACCAGCACCACTTCTTGGAAAAAAAGAGACCGACCAAGGTAGGTAACTAAGCGGCTGACACCTTCGCTGGTGGTAGGTATTTTGTCCACACAAGTCTCTACGCTTCTTGCTTACCTTTAGAGCTAGGTTTTAGTAGCCAAAAGTGAACTATGCAAGTGTATAAAAGACCTTCTAAGATTGTGGTTAGATTGTAGAATGTTAAAGCAACTAGCAGTTCAGCCTTGGTTTTAGGAGTTTTGTACACAAAAGGTGCCTCTTTGTCTCATAATAGTGTACATTATAAGTAACAAGCCTCCCCCCGCGGACCGTCGCCACCATCGACGTCACCTCCCCCCCGCGGTCCCCGCCGCCCCCCTCGCAGACTGAGCTCGCTAAGAGACTGAGGACGCCTTCCCCTGTGGTAAGTTGTTTAGAGTTTCATACCCAAAGGATGCTTAAACGCCCTAGGGCGCACCGGTGCACAGTTTGGGAATCGCTGGTTTGACGAAGAACCAAGTATACGAATAGCCATGATAGCCGAAGTCAGCCGAACGGTGAAGGGGTCGGGCTGGCCGACTCGTGATCCGGGGAACGCGGGTTCGGTCCCCGCCGCCGCTCGACTATTGTGGTGAGCTCACTCGTGATACAAGCATATTTAGGTTAGTACGAGGGGCTAACGGGACTATTAGTAATTTGTAAAATCTTAAAAAAAAGTGAACTAACCAAGCGGCTGAAAGTGGCACCTGCACCCATGGTAAGTTTTAGGAGTTTTGTACACAAAAGGTGCCTCTTTATCTCATAATAGTGTACATTATAAGTAACAACGGTCGCTCCCCTCTGCGATCCCCGCCGCCCCTCTCGCAAACTGAGGTGGCTAAGAGACTGAGGACGCCTTCCCCTGTGGTGAGTAGACTACAATATTAGATAGGTACCTGCTACAGACAGATGCAAGGGCAGAAAGTAGTTCTTATGGTGGTAAGTTCTTAGTGTCATCATACTTGTGGTGGGCCTTTTAAATTCAAATAGGTTTATTCTTTCTTATAATGTCCAGACGGCTATCAAAACATAAACTTCAAACTTAAAAACAAAAAGGTATCAAAAAGAGTCAAAAAGTATAAAAACATAGACAAAATGCGAAAGAGGTTGGTTCCCAACAAGTCCAACAACACTCAAAGGTGCTTTTGATTTGACACAGATATTATTTTCTAAAATAGCTACTATTGCTCATTGACTCATATGTCCATTATAAGTAACAACGAACGCCTCGACTGTCGACATCACCTCCCCCCCGCGGTCCCCGCCGCCCCCCTCGCAGACTGAGCTCGCTAAGAGACTGAGGACGCCTTCGCCTGTGGTAAGTTACTAAGAAGATCTTTGCTTCAAAGTATAATATACACACCATTGACGTCACTTCGGCTTAGAGCTCCTTCACCAGTGATAAGTAGGCTATCAGGCTATCTAGAGTAGCTTGTCACACACAACCAGTTTCCAAAGTGAACTAGCCAAGCGACTGAAAGTTGCACCTTCGCCCATGGTAAGTCTAACCGCCTCTGTGGTCTAGTGGTAAGACCATCTGCTTCAGACGCAGAGGTCTCGGGTTCGATTTCCAGTGGGAGCAGATTTTTCTGTTCGGTTTGGTTGGTGGTAGGGCTTGTTCTAAGTCCGCCTGCTAGCTACCACCATCTTACCTAAGTTTGTCGCCATGCAACAATGTTAACGACATTGTTTTGTTCCGGCAGTTAGAGGTAAGATAGCCAGTTCCTCCGTGGTTGAGGATTCCGGGTGAAGCTCGCTTCGACCTTCGGCCTGATCGTCACTTACCATCAGGTGAGATGCAGGCCAACAGCTTCCTCGTTGTGGATAAAAAAAAATTAGGAGTTTTGTACACAAAAGGTGCCTCTTTGTCTCATAATAGTGTACATTATAAGTAACAAGCCTCCCCCCGCGGACCGTCGCGACCATCGACGTCACCTCCCCCCCGCGGTCCCCGCCGCCCCCCTCGCAGACTGAGGTCGCTAAGAGACTGAGGACGCCTTCCCCTGTGGTGAGTAGACTACAATATTAGATAGGTACCTGCTACAGACAGATGCAAGTGAAGAAAAGTAGTTCTTGCGGTGGTAAGTTCTTAGTGTCATCATACTTGTGGTGGACAGCCGCTCGGGCGGGCAAAAATGACTAAATACCTTTCAAAGGAAAACGCAGCGTGGGACGTCCACCTACAAGGTGGACTGACGACATCGTAAAGGTAGCAGGGAAGCGCTGGATGCAGGCTGCTACCAATCGATCAACGTGGAAAGCATTTCAGCAGTGGACGTCCTATGGCTGAAATGGTGATGATGATGATGACCTTTTAAATGCAAATAGGTTTATTCTTTCTTATAACGCCCAGACGGCTATCAAAACGTAAACTTCAAACTTAAAAACAAAAGGTATCAAAAAAAGTCAAAAAGTGTAAAAACATAGACAAAATATCAAAAGAGGTTGGTCCACCTACCGGTTCCCAACAAGTCCAACAACACTCAAAGGTGCTTTTGACACAGATATTTTCTAAAATAGCTACTATTGCTCTTTGACTCATATGTCCATTATAAGTATAGATGACCCACGCTGAACTGTCCCGCCCAACTCAATGACAGGGGGGCGCTACCATCGTTCAACTATATGGTTTCCAACATGGCAAAAATCTGAACCAGCGATCCGGTATTGACGGTGGCGCCCCACTGTCAATGTCATCGACAGGACAGTCCAGTATTTTGGAACTATAACAACGAACGCCTCGACTGTCGACGTCACCTCCCCCCCGCGATCCCCGCCGCCCTCCTCGCAAACTGAGCTCGCTAAGAGACTGAGGACGCCTTCCCCTGTGGTAAATAGGCTACACTAGAATACTACACTATTAGATAGGTACTACAGACACAGTTGCAAGTTCAGAAAGAAGCTCTTAACTCCCTCACTAATGGTAAGTTCTGGGTTTATACCCAGAAGTGTATTTACAATCAATTTTTTTTAAAGATTATTACTAATACTCCCGTTAGCCCCTCGTACTAAGCTAAATATGCTTGTGTTGTGTCACGAGTGGGCTCACCACAATAGTCGAGTCGGCCAGTCTGACCCCTTCACCGTTCGGCTATCGCTGTTATAAAAATCTCTGTACATAAAGTGCCACCGCACCGCCTTCTTCGCAAACCGAGGTGGCGAAGAACTCAAAAGGTACTTAACACCTTAGGGGGCCTTGGTGCACAGTTTGGGAATCACTGGTCTGCACACAAAATTTTAAAATACTTCTTCTAGGCAGTTTTATGCTAGGAGATTTGCGCTCGTATTCACAAACGATGCTTGTTTAAGTGAAGTAGCAACTCGAACGCACAGCGTTGAATAAAGCTCTGTGATTGGTTCGTGTGTCACCCTGTGCGTCCACGCGCACTGTGAGACCTCATAGTAATGTTTGTGAACACGGGCGTTGATTTCATTGATCAGTGTACGTCCTGTGGCTGAAATGATGACGATGATGACAGTAAATATTTTTCATTGGTGGTAGGGACATGTAAAGTGCCCCGTAAGGGCTACCTTTTTTTGACCTTCATAAGTGCCACTTGTGGTCTAAATTGAATGAAATATTTTTGATTTTGATTATTATTAACTATTCCACAGACAACAATCGACAACGAGACCGGCGAGTCGAAAGAAGAACTCAACCTCATCTCCAAACCAGCCGAAGAACTGAACAGGGAGTTTTTGGAATCGTTGCCCAAAGACGAGAAACCTCTCAAGATCTCCGTCAAACCGGTAGAGAAGCTCATCGAAGCGAAGCAGAGCGAAGAAGCGAAGGAATGTGAGCGAAAGCCGAGCGAAGCGAGCGGAGCGACGCTTAATGAGCTCGCGCATAAGCTGAATTTGAGTGAGTATTGGGTAAAGTAAATGTTTTAGATAGCTCGTAGAGACGATGGCCGTTGGGGCAGGAAAGTTCTCGAGTGGCGACCACGGGCTGGAAGACGTAGCGTGGGCAGGCCTCCTACTAGGTGGACCGACGATCTGGTGAAGGTCGCGGGAAGAGCCTGGATGCGGGCAGCGCAGGACCGTGCATTGTGGAAAACCTTGGGGGAGGCCTTTGTCCAGCAGTGGACGTCATTTGGCTGAAACGAAACGAACGAAATGTTTTAGAATTTTTAAGAGATTCATTTTGGAAAAGTGTAAAACTTGTACCAATCTTGGAATTTACGTAAATCTTAATTCTCCACCCATAGCAATATAGTTTTATATGTAGCTCGGTCAAGTTAGAAGTTAATTTACATAATATTTTTAGGTTTATACATATTATTGTACGTTAATTACCCTTATATTTGGACAAACTTGACCGGGATATAAAAACATTTTAACCAGAGAATCACCGTCGGTAGATGAAGTTATCGCCTAGTTACAAGGGGGCGTTATCGCCCACTTTGAGAAAGAGTGCCTTAGGAAGTAATATTGTTTTAATAATAATAAAGTAATAACAGATGTTTGCCGAAGTTTCGGCCATCATGTGTAAGAAATAATCTTTAAAAAATAAAGACTCAATGTTTTAAGAATAGTTCTTTATAAAGCCCGGTCTGTGAGCACGTAGAATTTTGTCCAATGACCCCAAGCTACCCATCCTTATCGCTCGCGCGTAATTATGTTGCTGTCGCGACTGTGCGACGGGCGCCCGCAGTGAGTGTGCGAGCGCGACAGCAACATAATTACGCGAGAGCGATAAGGATGGGTAGCTTGGGGTCATTGGACAAAATTCTACGTGCTCACAGACCAGACTATAGTAGTGTATTATCCGATAAATAGGTAAATTCTTTTAGTTTAAAAAAAAAGTCACAGGTTAAGAACCAAAACATAGCTATGTATTACCATGTTTTGAGCAAATAAAACATTTGATTTGACTGATCGCCGTTCCCGGCAGGCAACCCAGCGGGCCCATATGTAGCGGTGGCGCCCGAGACTCGACTCAACGGCCACGACGCGAAGCCCCTCGAACAGGTGAGTATTTGTCGGGCTTGGCTCTTTCTTTTCTTTCTTCTTTATGTTTATTTAACCGTTCGTACACTTCAGTTTCTGAAGGTGAGAATAGACTAGCGCAAGGGTCTCCAAACTACGGCCCGCCCACTGCCATCAATCCGGCCCGCGACAGCTTAAAACTAAGCCTATGTTTACATAGGTGGGCAGAAAATTTTAAATTGTTATGGCCCTTGCAACATACCGAAAAAAAATTATGGCCCCAAGGCTTCAAAGTTAGAAGACACTAGTGTCATTTGATCACCCATGGATAAGAAGTCCACTTTGATCACCATGGGTGATCAAAAGACACCAAAGTGTCGCCAAAATCCACTTTGAACACCTGGGTGGTCTAATCCAAGTGATCAAAGTGGAACAGACTTTTAATTACAAACCAAACGTCTGTACATTTGACCTGTATTGTCATTCGTAAGAACGTTACATTACATAGAAATGCTCTAGTCTCTACTCACCTTTACTTTCAATTTAACAGTTTATAGGGTAGAGACCCCGTTTATGGTCACTGTAATTTTTTTAACATTTAATTATAAAAAAAAATGTTAAAACTTCCAAAGATTAATGTAAAGATAAATAATAGTATAGTAATAATATAAAGCTTTACAAATATTTATTCTGTTGCTATTTTACATTATAGCTTAAAATGTAGAGCGGCAAAAACTTTAATCTCAAAATCATATTTACCTATAGTGACTGAGTTTCTTGCGCTGCCTCTTCTCAGCACTGGCCCATTTATTGTCCCGAAGCAGTGGTAGGGTTAATACTGGGACGTGTAAAAGTGCTTTTTAAAAGCCTATTTGCAAAAATAAATGGGTTTTATGAGTTTTTATTACGATTTTAATTTTGATTGCCATTAGTATTAAGTACTACCTATCTACAGGGTGTTAGGTAAATGGGTATATGAGCCGACACTAGCCCATGTTAACATGGTCATATAAATGGTATGGTGAAGTCAGAAATTTGATATCATCCTTTTATTTTTTTTAATTTTCATACAAAATTAATTTTATAAAATCCGATTTGTATGAAAAATAAAATAATTAACTAAAATGAAGATATCAATTTTCTAACTTCACCATACCATTTATATGACCATGTTAACATGGGCTAGTGTCGGTTCATACACCCATTTACCTAACACCCTGTATAAATAAGTATCTAACGTTAATTTGATTGTGTTTCAGCAGAAGACTCGCCCCGCGGGCCGAAGCTCGCTGCGCGCGGTGCGAGTGAAGCCCACGCGACCGCAACACACGCCCGCCAATACACGTGAGTATTAAATTCACAAATAGATGAAGGGTAGCACAATTAAAAAATAATCCAAAATGTTAAAGTTGTACTACTTTTTGTAGGCGTGCAACTATCACTTCATATTATAATAAAGTCGCTTTCCTCTGCCTTTCCCTATATATGCTTAGATCTTTAGAACTACGCAACGGATTTTGATGCGTTTTTTTAATAGTGATTCAAGAGGGTTTAAATGGCTAAATGTATAAAGCATGCATATTATAGCAAGCAAAATTCCATTGCAACCGTGCGAAGTCGGAGCGGGTCGCTAGTGTATAGTAAATAAATCTGCGTTTCTCTTAAGGCTGATTTTTCAATCGTCGGATAACTTTTAACTGAAGAATAAGTTTCAGTATGGGAAATATGTCAAAATGACAAGTTTATTCTTCAGTTAAAAGATATCTGACGATTGAAAAATCAGCCCTTAGTAACGCCCACAACTTAATGACGGCTATCGTTTTTATACTCAACAGTTGGCACCCCTGGCGATTGACAGGACCTTACTCTACAGTGGCGCCAACTGGTGAGCGCTAAAACGATAGCCCTCATTGGCGTGCTTTGTAGAAGCTTCATGGGAAAAGAAGCAGATTTAATTGAGTAGACAAATATTAAACTTTATAGTATTAGTAGGCTTAATAAGTAGTCACAACTATACAGTGTGAGTCACGTTAAAGTGTACATATGAAAATAGATGAAACTAGACCTATTTTTATCGACAAAAAAGAGGTCAAAAATTTTTTGAGATTTTTTTTTAATTTTTTATAGATTTTTTTTTCTTCCAATTACTTATTGTAAAGAAAACGTAATAACTTTTAAACTAAGCGGTATATCCTGATAAAATAAAAACAGTAATAATGCTAAATAATAGGCGATACTAAAAAAATACATAAAATACACAAAAAATGCCAACAAATAATAAAAAATGATACTTTTTGAAAAAAATCTGCTTTGAAATTCGTGTTTTTTTGGTTATTTGATAAATTTCTCCAAAAAATGCCCCTATAACAGGTGGTTTTTATTACTTTTTATTATTCTCTATCGTATTACCTTCGTAAAACCAAAAATCGCATATCTCTATCCCTATCACAACGTTTGCAATGATCGTTTGAACTAAGCCTCTCCGGGCGCGCCATTCAAAGCTTCGTTAACAACGAAACTGAAAATGGCTCTAGATTTGTAATTTTGATAAAGACAAGTTAGATTTCAAATAAAAACAAAAGATTTCGAAGTAAAATAAGCATTTTAGTTAAAATTAAAAATTGTCTCTACCTGTAGCGTAGAATAATGTTGTGGCAGGCCTTTGTTCAAACGATCATAGCAAATGTTGTGATAGGGATAGAGACAGGCGATTTTTGGTTTTACAAAGATAATACGATAGAGAATAATAAAAAGTAATTAAAACTACCTGTTATAGGGGCATTTTTTGGAGAAATTTATCAAATAACCAAAAAAACACGAATTTAAAAGCAGATTTTTTTCAAAAAGTATCATTTTTTATTATTTGTTGGCATATTTTGTGTATTTTATGTATTTTTTTGTATCGCCTGTTATTTAGCATTATTACTGTTTTTATTTTGTCGGGATATACCGCTTAGTTTAAAAGTTATTACGTTTTCCTTACAATAAGTAATTGGAAGAAAAAAAATTCTATAAAAAATTTAAAAAAAATCTCAAAAAAATTTTGACCTATTTTTTGTCGATAAAAATAGGTCTAGTTTCATCTATTTTCATATGTACACTTTAACGTGACTCACACTGTATTATTGCACGCCATCTACACTGAAAACCGTAACCGGATATTTTTTGTGAAAAATTAGAGAACTTGCAAACCAATTTTTTAATTACACCCTGAATTAATACAGGGTGTAATTAAACAATTGGTTTTGGTGAAATCCTGGCAAAATCGGCGCAGGACCGGTTTTTGTGGAAATCCTTGGGGGAGGCCTTTGTCCAGCAGTCAGTCTTTCGGCTGAAACGAACGAACGAACGAATAAATTTATTTGTATTGTCTACAGCGCCCATCCCGCCCGCGCGCGGCTCGCCGCCCCCGCTGACCAACTTCGGCATCCACCACCCGCCGCCCGCCAACCACAGCGACGACGAGATTGTCGAGGTGAGTCATACAGGGTGTAGGCGCCAGAGCGGCGCCGCTGCAGCGTCCTGCATATAAAAATCAATTATATAACCGCCTCTGTGGTCTAGTGGTAAGACCACCTTCAGATACAGAAGTCCCGGGTTCGATTCTCAGTGGGGGCAGATTTTTCTGTTCGGTTTGGTTGGTGGTAGGGCTTGTTCTAAGTCCGCCTGACTAGCTACAACCATCTTACCTAAGCCTGTCGCCATAACAACAATGTTAACAGCATTGTTGCGTTCCGGCAGTTAGAGGTAAGATAGCCAGTTCCTCCGTGGTTGAGGATTCCGGGTGAAGCTCGCTTCCACCTTCGGCCTGATCGTCACTTACCATCAGGTGAGATACAGGCCAAGAGCTTCCTCGTTGTGGATAAAAAAAAATGCCAGACGGTGCGTTGCGGCGCCGCATACCACCATGTATGCAGTGATGCGGCAAAATGTTTGCGGTGCGGCGCCGCACCGCACCGTGTGGCATCTCATCATGGGACATTTGAAAAAAAAAAACTTTATCTGTAATATTTATGAAATCTTTCATACTTAAGAAAATACAAGCATACCGTAGATGGCATTAGTTTGTGAGTACATTCCCTAGTTAAACCCTAAAAAGCGATAATGAACTTACTATAAATGTTTTTCTATGTATTTAACTAAAACCGATCAAATGGTCACCTACTGGTACTTTCACCCTATGTAAGATTTTTAAAAATATTTGTCATTTGTATTGCACAAATTACTAATAGTCCCGTTAGCCCCTCGTACTAAGCTAAACATGTTTGTGTCACGAGTGAGCTCACCACAATAGTCGAGCGGCGGCGGAGACCAAACCCGCGTTCCCCGGATCACGAGTCGGCCAGTCCGACCCCTTCACCGTTCGGCTATCGTGGCTTCATTAATATGGGACAATAATTATACTCAATACTCAATATTTTATTGCATCCTTTATGTACTTAAAATTAGAACATTATGGGCCCTATGGGATTGCTAGCCCATAAAAAGAATGTCAATTGACTAGTCAACTACCACTACCCTATTGACATATACCACTGGCAAAAACTACCAAGTAACCAACCAATCTCTTTTACTTACAGGTCCCATACAAACCAAAAACGCCAGAAATAATCGACCTGGATGAATACCCAGAAAGCCCTATATCGACCAAGAAGAAGAAGCTCGACATCCTCAAAGAACGGGGTTTAGAAGTCACCGCGATCCCCACGTGGCCTCTTCAACCCCCAATCACCCCCCTTTTAAACCCCACCCCTATGCTCCTAAACCCAGCTGTCCAGCACCAAATTATGACCCAGGCCCAAATATTTCAGATGTATAACATAATTCCGCCGAACTATAATGGCGCTCAACCCCCTAAAGTCATCCAAGCAACGAGCCTTTACGGCAGTTCTGGTCCAGAGAAGACCGTTTATGGTAATCCAAAAGACCCCTTCATGCCCCCTCCTCATATCTTAACAGGCACCCCTGTGAAACCCCAAAGAAACATCCCCACCACCACCACACCCCCCCAAGGGCCCCAAGACATCCTAGATCTAACCTGCAAAAGTCCTGTACCCTCCCAGAAACCAGCGGTCGAAATAGTGAGAATACCTACCGCTCCCTCCCCATCCAAAAATTCTCCCCAGAATCTGAGCAAAAATTATACTTTGATTGACGGAAAAGCAGTCGTCGGGTCCAATTTAGAAATCACTTTAGTCAATCCTAGAGTGCAGACGCCCAACAAAAATAGACAGAATCAGAAAAGGTCGTCAAACGGAAAGTTTGTGTCGAGCAAAACTCCAACACCGCCGAAGGAAAACCCCAAGCAATTCCCATCGCCGTCTGGACTGAAGAAGAATCCTATAGTAGTGCCCAATTATCAAATCAATTCGAGGGATAACGTGTCGCCTACGAGTTCTACTGGTAAGTTTGGATTTGAATATTACATATAGTCCGGTCGCCGAGCACGTAGAATTTCGTCCAATGACCCCAAGCTACCCATCCTTATCTCTCGCGCGTATATATTGCTGTCGCGACTATGCGACGGGCGGCCGCAGTGAGTGTGCGAGCGCGACAGCAACATAATTACGCGCGAGCGATAAGGATGGGTAGCTTGGGGTCATTGGACGAAATTCTACGTGTTCGGAGACCGGACTTTAGCACATTTTATCAATCCGGAAAGGGATCAACACCGTATCGCCTTTCGCCGCGCTGTCAACCGCGAGGCGTGGCGTTTACGTTAAGGTGCGGATAAGTGTACGTTGCAGCACAGTTTCATACAAAGAATACTGCGATCCGTTTCCGGGTTGATAAGTGTGCTTCGTCCTAATTAATTTACTTAATAATTTTTACGCTACGGTACCTCCAGCAGTTCATCAGTCCATCTAGTGGGAGATCTGATTATTTATTTATTTATAATACTCGTTTAAGAAACGTTTTTTTTTTTGTGTAGACAATTATTTTAAAGGCAGCACTTAAGATCGAGTTAAAAAAACGTTGCAAATATTGTTTTAGTGTATGTCTTTATGGTTGTCCTAATAAATAAATAAAATAAAATAATAAAATAAACTTTCTTTCCAGGGTCCAGGGACAGCCAAACCAACTCCACCAATGTGTTCAAGCCAACCAATCTAGCGCAAATACTAGAGATGCAGAAATCTGTACCAAGTGTGCCACTTATGGACCCAGTCTACATGAGCGCGTTATACAGCAGCCTAGGGAATTTGGACCAACGTCAATTGACTATGTA
The DNA here is from genome assembly GCF_004193835.3 of Ostrinia furnacalis. Lineage (NCBI taxonomy): Eukaryota > Metazoa > Arthropoda > Insecta > Lepidoptera > Crambidae > Ostrinia > Ostrinia furnacalis. The sequence goes on along the minus strand of NW_021131888.1, from coordinate 455,162 downwards.
TAGAGACTTTATGGCGAGCCAGATGAGGTACACGGGACTCCTGAATATGGGGGTAGGCACACCCACTACTAAGAATTGAGTCTAGTCCGAAATGTGTGACTGCGAAGCGGTATGTGCCATATATGGGCCACGTCACCATTATGGGAACAACTTAAAAAAAGGCTTTTTAGAGGTATCTCTTCTGCTAGATTTAAATTCGAATGTATTCCCTTTTTACACGACCCAAATATAGCTTGCCTCACTACCACTTTGGGACAACATACCGCATGGTGCTGAGAAGAAGTGGCGGAAGAAACTAACACCTTTTATATCGGTATTCGAAACAAACATTTTTGTTACCATAAAAATAGATCTTTTTAACTAAAATGCTAGACTTGTAGTAGAAGAGATACATAAATATTTTAGTCTGACACAATGGGTCATATATGGGACATTCACAAATAAGGTATTTCCCCCTAGAGGTGAGGTCTCTTGAGGTAAACGCCTCACACGTGTGTATTAAAATAAAAAAGGCCAGTAAGTAATCTAATTAGATGAATTGACCAAAAATTTTTAATAATTAATATTAGTTATTTGTCTACGTGTCGTTGTTCAATTAACAAGGACGTAGCACACTTATCAGCCCGGAAAGGGATCGTAACCGTATCAACTTGAGGCGGTAAGTATTCTTTGTATGAAACCATACTGCAACGCACACTTATCCGCACCGTAACGCAAACGCCTCGCCTCACGGTTGACAGCGCGCGAAAGACGGTGTTGATCTCTCTCCGGATTGATAAGTCTGCTATGACCTTAATACTATACATTCCACGTTCCGCTTTGAAGTATTTCTGTGAAATACACTTTTTGATAACCATAATGGATAGAAATAGTAACATAGGCCAGCGAATGAAAAACATAGATAAATAAAATTTTCATTAGCTCCTTAAAAATAATACATGCAATAAAATAGTATTGTATTGTTTTTCATTCCTTGACTTTTGTAATCCGATGAATTTAAATTTAGTACATCTCTTTATCTTTTTGGTGACCAAAAATGAAATAAATTTAGCCAATTAGAGTAGGCGCACACCGTTGATTTTTCGTCGGCCGATAGTTTAGTCGGGCAGTTGATCAGTATGGGCATGTATGGGAGTGCGCACACTACGCCGATTCGATTTGGCCGATTCTTCATACAATTTAAAATCGGGCACAACTATCGGCCAACTAAAAATCAACGGTGTTCGCCTACTCTAAAAATCATTGTTCCAAATTTGGCACATTTAATGATGTTAGTTTTTTTATTCAAAAAATGTATTGTGGTATGTAAAAGATTACAATAAGTTTCTTTTTTATTAACTTTGCCTGGAAGAGATGTACTGAATTTTAGTAGGGTAAACTCCAGTCATTGGGCGCTTATGAGTGTCGTTTAGATATTTATTTTAAAATGATTTTAGTGCTGTGTTTTTAGACCGTGACCACATTTTTTGAAAGCATTTGTGTCTTGAAATTATTGGTTTAAAGAAGTCAAATACCCTATTCTCGATTTCATTATAGGTTTTTCACACCCGTTTTTCGTAACAACTCATAGCATCCGTTGACTGGTTGATTACTAGGGTCATGTTGCCTGTTCGCGTCCACCTCTAAAAACAGTGAAAAATGATCATACCCACACACTTACAAAACCGAAAGACTTCTATAAACTTTTATCACGTTATTTTATCGATTTTTCGTGATAAGTCAGTATATTTGTGTTAAAAATCGTCGATAAGATTTTGTCACGGCGCGCATAATAACCCGGCTAGATACTAGGGCACTATTTAAGTTGTGAGCCTCGACAACATAACGTNAACAGCGCTAGATAGTTTATAAAGAATGTCTAAATCGCACTAAAGTAAGGTGTACGGATGCATTATGGTTAAGTTCAACATAGCAAGTGTTATTTAATGCCACAATCGCGAAATCTAATGCGTAGTACGTATACATCGATGATATTTTGTATGTAAATATTTCAAAACAAAACTCTTTTTTTCTCTTAACTCCAGGGATAGATTTCAGTGCGCTTCGGTTTACACATTAGTATAGGCCTGAGGAACAAAATGCACTATGGATTGATTCTGGGCAACACTTGGTCCAGACCCTGGCACTATCCTTTAAATTTAGTACATCTCTTTATCTTTTTGGTGATCAAAAATGAAATCAATTTAGTACCGTAACCAATTTTTTATTGTGCCAAATTTGGCACATTTAATGATGTAGTTTTTTTATTCAAAAAATGAATTGTGGTATGTAAAAGATTACAATAAGTTTCTTTTTTATTAACTTTGCCTGAAAGAGATGTACTGAATTTTAGTAGGGTAAACTCCAGTCATTGGGAACTTATGAGTGTCGTTTAGTTATTTTGCAGTATTTTTATTTATTTTAAAATTATTTTAGTGCTAGGTTTTTAGACCGTAACCCCATTTTTTGTCTTGAAATTATTGGTTTAAAAGAGTCAAATACCCTATTCTGGGTTTTTGATAGGTTTTTCACACCCGTTTTTCGTAACAAAAACTCATAGCATCCATTGACTGGTTGATTACTAGGGTCATGTTGCCTGTTCGCGTCCACCTCACAAAACAGTGAAAAATGACCGTACCAACACACTACAAAATCGAAAGCCTTCTAAACTTTTATCACGCTATTTTATCGATTTTTCGTGATAAGTCAGTACATTTGTCGTAAAAATCGTCGATAAGATTTTATCACGTCACGCATCATAGCCCGGCTGGATATATTAGTGTCACTCAAGTATTTTTACTGTGTTTAAAAATGTTTTTTGAACGCAAAAAAACTAGGTGGTCGCAAACTGGCGTCTCGACCCTACATAAAAATTAGTGGAGATATAAAAATCGGAAAAATCTATTATTGTAGATTCGCTATCGCAGTCACACATGCTATGCTGTTTCCTGATTTGATCTCTTATACTAAGGGAGCGATATCTCCTTAGGTTTTTTGTATATATTAGTTTATTTAGTTATGCACTTCGAAAGTTTTTGATGAGTCCTTGACATTTAAAACGTTATTTGATTTATTTTAATTATATTTTTTGTTTAAAATTCTCTTTATATTACTAAATTTTTTTTATTAAAAATGACTCGTTTTATAAAATAAAAAAAAAAGTTGAAAACGTGTGATTTTTTGGCGATGTGTCGCCATATGTGATTTTACCCCAAAAAAGGGATTTCTATATTTTATCCAACGACAAATTAATTTTAGTGAGAATTGTAATTTTCAAGGGCTTATCTTAAAAGAAACCTTGACCGGAAATATTTTTAGCGCAATTGTAGTTTAAATACTTTGATAACAATAACTAATATCGGGGTTCTAATTTTGTATTTATATGAAGTTTAGTTTTTTAATAGGCAAGAGGAACTTACTGTGGCATAATTTAGGCGGTCTTATCACTGGGAAGCGGTCTCTTCCAGTCAACCCAGTGAGGACAGTTACTTAGTTAATGATTTTTTTTTCTAATTTTGTCTGAAGACGCTACTGTACTAATTTTAGTTACATTCAAATCATCAATTTAAAAACACAAAAAAAATATCATCATTAAAAAATATTTAATACGTCCATAACTGGGACAAACACCCTAAAATAAAATAATGAGCCATAGTAGAGACTATAAAAATAATTTTATTAAGCCTTGCCATCCATAGTGTTTTAAACCTCTTGTCTATGATTTATTTTTCTTTTAAAATGTCTATGGCATTTTGTCTATGGTTTATGAAGAATCCGACATTAGATTATTGTTATTCGATGAATGTTGTTTCTAGTATAAGTTTTCTAATACAAGTTTGTATATATTCGTGTAAGTTCGTGCGTAAGTCTGTAAGATAAAGATTGCCGTACAAATAAATGATTAAAATTGAATTTGTTTTCTTTTCGTAATTAAATAGTATCAAAATATATAAAAATATAGCAAAGTAAAATATGAAAGTGTAGATTTGTGTGCTCCACTATGTGTTTTTTCAATTAGTTTGAACTACTTTTACCGCCTCTGTGGTCCAGTGGTAAGCCTTTAGGCACAGAGGTCTAGGGTTCGATTCCCAGTGGGAGCAGTTTCTTCTGTTCGGGTTTGGGTGGTAGGGCTTGTTGGCGCTCCCATGACAAAACTATTGATTATCAAAAAAAAGAAAACAAAGTAAAATAGCAAATTTTCTTTAGTTAAAACCAAACTTTCTCTAAGCATGTTTTATCATAAAATTAATCCGAAGGGAAATTTAAAAAAAAAACTGCTCCTAGTCAGCATTTTTCCAATATGGCGGCGCGAGCGGCAACCATACGAGGTCGCAAAGATGAAATTCATAAAGAGCACATCGAAATCTATATAAATACCAATTTTCATTACTCCCGGAAAACATTCCAGGTAAAACTACCAAATGACTGGACCAGTAACATAACAGCTGCATTGGTACAATTTTGGCGCCCTTATCGCTAAAAAGCGATTAAATTCAACAATCGGAGATGAAGTCGAGTTGTAAAAAAAAAATATAATACCAAGTTTTGATACTTACTTTCACACCACAATGCCGCCAATTTAATAAAAAGCCAAGTCAATCTATTTTAAATTTTTATTAAGAAACTTACAAACTAACCTGTCAATTCATTTACAATGTCGATATGACGTCACGGCTGCGTGCGCAGTTAACACACACTGTCAACGTATTTTGATGTTTATTAGTTCTAAGATAAGTCCGGAGCCCACAGCTTGAACGTCCGGTCGAAAGAACATGTGGCTATGTATTTGTTGTCGTAGGATATGTCAGCGCTCATCACCTGAAAGGTAAATATTATTCGTTTATTTATTTACTTAAAAACTACTTTTAGAAGTAATAATCACGAAAATGAGTTTGTGCCAAAAATGGCACAAAGAAAACGGGCATTATCTTTCTCGTATAATACTAACAAATTTTTGGAAGTAGGCTTTTAAAAACACTTACACGTCCCAGTATTAACCCTACCACTGCTTCGGGACAATAAATGGGCCAGTGCTGAGAAGCAGCGTTAGAAAAATAGTCATTATTACTCAATTTTTTTTTTCTATATTGTGTCAAAGATTTATTTTATTCTAAAATGATGATGATGAATGATTTCGTATCATGAAGCGCTCCATATTGACTATTTATGAAATTATGCACAGTTTCCTATCACCCATAACAAATTTTTAAGCGTTGCTATTTACGGATATTCTCAAATATAAATGTTTTTTAAACATTTTTTAAAGATTATTAGATTTATTAGTGATTTGTTATTGCACAAATTACTAATAGTCCCGTTAACCCTTCGTACTAAGTTAAATATGCTTGTGTTACCACAATAGTCGAGCGGCGGCGGGATTCGAACCCGCGTTCTCCGGATCACGAGTTGGCCAGTCCGACCCCATCACCGTTTGGCGATAGATGGATATTCTCAAATATAAATGTTTTTAATGACATTTTACGCCCATAAGTGCACAATCTAGGTCAAAATTGAATAACATTAATTTTATTTAGTGTTTTTACCTTATTATCATGTCCTGATAAGGTCCTGAGCGGATGCCAGGCTGGGTTGGACCAGAGCTTCGCCGACTTGTCGTACGATGACGTCAGCAAGAAGTGGCCGTGGCTGCGTTGGTACCTTACATCTGGGAAGAAGAATAGTATTTATTTATTTTATTTTTTTTGGAAAACATACAGTGAAACAATAATACAATAATAGATCTATCATACAAATTTAATGACCTGACTTATGTACCTGTGATTTCACAATAAACACAATTTGAATTTGAATTAACCACTGCTTAAGGAACTATACACCATTTACATGTAATCTATACTAATATTATAAATGCGAAAGTAACTCGTGTCTGTCTGTCTTGCTTTCACGCCTAAACATATTGTGTATTGTTGTACCTATCGTTGGTGTACCTAATAAATAAAAAAAATAAAAAAAATAAATAAACCACTGAACCGACTTTGATGAAATGTGACATAGAGATAGTTTGAGTCCCGGGAAAGGACATACACTAACTCAACTAACATAATATAAGGAAAAATTGTTACTAATCCCTACTAACAAACTATGGATGAAAGTCTGAAATAAATTATTTATTATTATTATTATTTATATTTTCTTCTTAAAGATTCTCGGAACTGGATTATTATTATAGGATAGTTTTTATCCCGGTTTTTGAAACAGGGATGTGCGTGATAAAGTTTTTCTGTGACAGAACAAATTCCACGCGGGCGAAGCCGCGGGCGGAAAGCTAGTAATAAATAAATAGCTTTAACATTTTATTTCGTGGGTCGAATCACGAAAATTCATTTTATAAATAAATAAAATAAATATCCTTAGACATTTTACACTGCGCTTCTAGTCCCAAACTAAGCAAAGCTTGTACTATGGGTACTAGACAACGGATATAAACATACTTAAATACTTTTTTTTTGTAAATACATACTTATTATACATAGAAAACACCCAGTCAAATACAAACAAATATGTTCATGCACACAAATGTTTGTACTGTGCGGGAATCGAACCCGCTACCTCCGGAATAGTAGTCCGTTTTGAACCACTACACCAAACGGCCGACTTTATAATCTCACAAAAGATCGTAGCTGAAATTCTTTGTCAGAAAGCCAGTTAAAAAGGACCGAAATGAACATTTTCCATACTTAAAATTATCTTTAAATGTATCCTGTAAAATTGATAAAAATCAGTTATGTCTTTTTGTGATTCAACCCACGATTTATTTGAAGAAAACATGTAAAAACGAGACAATAAAGTTTTTTATAATTATTTTTTACTATCTAGGCACGCAACTTCGTACGCGTGTAAATCATTTTTTCATTAAATTAAAATATTTTTTTTTAATGAAAAAAACTACGTGGCTAAGGGGGTACATTGACCACAACCGGTGTCTTTACCCTACAAAATGTAAAATTGTACTGAGGGTTCCCACAGAAAATGCTACTGTAAACCCTTCAGAGGAAAACAATAGTGACCGAGTTTCTTGCGCTGCTTCTTCTCAGCACTGGCCCATTTATTGTCCCGAAGCAGTGGAAGGGTTAATACTGGGGCGTGTAAAAGTTCTTTTTAAAGGCCTACTTACAAAAATTTTTATGAGTTTTTTCTATATTGGTAGCGGCCTGCGTCCAGCGCTTTCCTGCTACCTTTGTGATGTCGTCGGTCCACCTTGTGGGTGGACGTCTCACGCTGCGTTTTCCGGTACGCGGCCTCCACTCCAGAACCTTGCTTTCCCATGGTCAGTCAGGAAAGCGCTGGACGCAGGCCGCTACCAACCGGGCATGGAAAGCATTGGGGGAGGCCTATGTTCAGCAATGGACGTCCTATGGCTGAGATGATGATGATGAAGATGAGGTTTTTTCTACTTACCGCTAACTAGATGCGTATGCGCTGGAATGGTGTACAGTATCGCTCTCCGTCTCAGATCCCAGATTTTAGTCTGAAAGACAAAAAATCTTTTTTAAAGAAGGGTCTCAAAACGTGATAAAATATGCAGTTACGGCGATATGATCCAAGAGAATAGTCTGGCCAAAGAAGGAGGGTAGAATGGCCAAAGTCGGAGGAAGGGGGTTAGTTTGACCAGAGGACCAGTCATTTGGAGAGAGTCAGAGGGTAACTGGATTGGGGGAGGGGGGCAGCTAAAACGGGACTATTCCCACCTCTCGTTCCCACCGCTGCAACTCCTATGTAGCCAGGATCTACAGCTTGACCGCCATAAAAACCCAACCAGTGAAGGTCAAGTTTGTCCCGGGGGAAAGTTAAACTGTCATTGGACCCGCAACGAAATTAATCAGAAGAACGTAGGAGGAGTTCGAAATTAAGGTTCGACTTCCCTCCATTGCAAAGCGGATGACAGGTGACAAACAAAAGTTTAAAACCTTTAAGAAAAGATTATGTACCACGGACAATAAATATCAATTAAGGGGGCCTATCTTATGAGCAATTAGCAACTACCTCCCAATAATATTTTTATCGTCGTCGGAAACGACGGCTGAAAAGCTGAAAGACGTCCATTTTTATATTATTTATATTATATTAGCTAGTGGGGGTGGATATAATGTATAATATTAGTCTTCACGTTAAATGCATGCTGTGTTTGCCTGTGACAGGGGTAACTTGTGGGGGACAAGGGTAACTTGTGGGGGACAGGGGTAGCTTGTGGGTGAACAGAGGTAGCTTGTAAGTCATATTGTCATGTCATGACATGCTCTNGTGAGCAGGGGTAACTTGTGGGTGTGCAGGGGTAGCTTGTGGGAAACAGGGGTAACTTGTGAGGAGGCAGGGGTAACTTGTGGGTGAGCAGGGGTAACTTGTGAAGAGGCAGGGGTAACTTGTGGGAAACAGGGGTAACTTATAGGGTGGTAGGGGTAGCTTATAGGGGGATAGGGGTAACTTGTAGGATGGAGTAGCTTGTGGGTGACAGGGGTAGCTTGTGGGTGAACAGAGGTAGCTTGTAAGTCATATTGTCATGTCATGACATGCTCTGTCATCTCACCTGGTGGTCGGCGGCGGAGGTGGCGAGCTGGTGGCCGGCGGGGGCCCAGTCGGCGCCCAGCACGGGCCCCAGGTGCCCCTCCAGGAACATCACGCAATGATGATGATGTGATATGATACTGATGATGTTGACTCACTTAGAGCTAGGAGGAGGCAGGTTGTGGGTAGCGAAGTAGAATGTGAGGAAGGGCAGGGGTAACTCGTGGGGGACAGTGGTACCTTGTGGGGAGACAGGGGGTAACTTATGGGGAGACAGGGGTAACTTGTGAAGAGGCAGGGGTAACTTGTAGGGAGGCAGGGGTAACATGTGAACAGGCGGGGGTAGCTTGACAGGGGTAGCTTGTGGGGAGACAGGGGGTAACTTGTGGGTGAGCAGGAGTAACTTGTGGGTGTCAGGGGTAACTTGTCGGAAACAGGGGTAACTTATAGGGTGGTAGGGGTGGCTTGTGGGGAGGCAAGGGTAAATTGTAGGGAGGCAGGGGTAACTTTTGAAGAGGCAGGGGTAGCTTGAGGGGAAATGTGGTAACTTATAGGGTGGTAGGGGTAGCTTGTGAGAAACAGGGGTAACTTGTAGGGGGGCAGTGGTAACTTGTGAAAAGGCGGGGGTAGCTTGACAGGAGTGGGTAACTTACGGGTGAACAGGGGTAATTTGTGGGTGACAGGGGTGACTTGTGGGTTAGCAGGGGTAGCTTGAGAGGGGACTGAGGTAACTTATAGGGTGGTGGTAGAGGTAGCTTGTGGATGAGCAGGGGTAGCTTGTGGGGGACAAGGGTAACTTGTGAAGAGGCGGGGGTAGCTTATAGGGTGTTAGAGGTAGCTTGTGAGGAACAGGGGTAGCTTGTGGGGAGACAGGGGGTAACTTGTGGGTGAGCAGGGTTAGCTTGTGGGAAACAGGGGTAACTTGTGAGGGAACAATTCGGGCAGCTAGCTTGGAACAGTGAGGGCAGCAAGATTAGGGGCAGTGGTAGCTTGTAGGGGGACAGGGGTAACCTATGGATGATCAGGGGTAGCTTGTGGGAAACAGGGGTAGCTTGTGGGGAGACAGGGGGTAACTTGTGGGTGAGCAGGGGTAACTTGTGAGGGGACAGGGGTAATTTGTAGAGTAGTAGGGGTAGCTTATAGGGGGACAGGGATGACTTGTGGGTTAGCAGGGGCTGCTAAGGGGGTAAGGGGCATCTGGGGGATTTTATTAAATATGATGTCTCGTGACTTAAACTAAAACACTAGATAAAAAGTCACTGTCTCCAAACTTAAATACCTACTAGAGCACTACTGAGTCTGTACCTCACAATCACACTAGACAATATCTCCAACAGGATGATAAAACATTATTATCACAATAGATAAAGATGAACACGAAAATCTTTGAATAGCCGTTTTTATATTTTGAAACTTGTGACAAATTAATCACCGACAAACTGACAAATGACTTAAGTGTTGTCGTTTGAGAAAAACCTTATAAGATTTTTTTTTGGATCGGGGAACACACTTAGCAGCCCACCTAATAAAGTCCACGGCGCTGCCTACAAAGTCGGCCGGGCCTGGTCAAAATACGTGAATTAATTAGGCCACAGAGCGGCGATGTGACGTAACGGCTGCCAGGTTAACCGAGTTGTATTACACACAGTTAATGTATTTAGATGTTTATTGGTTCTAAGATAAATCCGGAGCCCACAGCTTGAACGTCCGGTCGAAGGAACATGTGGCTATGTATTTGTTGTCGTAGGATATGTCAGCGCTCATCACCTGAAAGGTAAATATTATTCGCTTATTTATTTATTTTAAAACTACTTTTAAAAGTAATAATCACGAAAATGAGTTTGTGCCAAAAATGGCACAAAGAAAACGGGCATTATCTTTCTCGTATAATACTAATAATTTTTGCAAGTAGGCTTTTAAAAAGCACATACACGTCCCAGTATTAACCCTACCACTGCTTCGGGACAATAAATGGGCCAGTGCAGAGAAGAAGCAGTGCAAGAAACTGAGTCACATTTTTTTTTAATCAGATATTTTTTTCTATTTTGAGTCAAATGAAGATTCATTCTATTCGCAGGAAGAATCGATGCGGGCAGCGCATGACCGATATGGAAAGCCTTGGAGGAGGCCTTTCTCCAGGGCCGTCTTTAACCTATTAGGGGGGCCCTGGTCACTTAAAGATCAAGGGGGGCCCATATCATCTGGAGAAAGGTCTTTTGAGTACCCAGTTTTACCAACTTAGGGGATTTCCACCCAGATTTAGGGGGTAAAAAGGTGAGATGGGAATTTTTTTGGAGTATTTTTAGGGATATTTTGACTCTTTAAATACATATTTTTAAATTTATAATATTATAATTGTTATTATTTTAAGATAAATATACAAATGGTAGCCAACAGAGACATTAATATTTATTTCTTAACTTGAAATATTTCATGTATTAAATAATTTATTGGCTACAAATCTCATAATCACGCCTCTGAATGTCCGTTTTTTAAAGTTACGCTACCAACGAAAGCGTAACTTTATAAAGCGTCTACTGTAAATATTTTTTAGGGGGAAAACTCAATAATTAATTTTAGGGGGTTTTGACACAACTTTAGGGATAAATATTTTTGAGAGTTGGTACCACTGGGGGCCCCCTCGGTCGCGGGGCCCTGGGCACGTGCCCAAAGTGCCCAGTGGGAAAGAGGGGCCTGCCTTTGTCCAGTGTGCTTAGTGCGAGTTTACATCAAACGTGTACATCTTACTAGAGAGCGCGTAAAAAAATGTCATTAAATGTATGACGGATTGTACAGCGCCCCTAGCGAGAAACGTTCAAAAACTAAAAATTTCACACATTTTTTAATTACGTTCACTAGTGAGGACGTTGATGCAAACTCACACTCAGCCCTCAGCAGTGGACGTCATTTGGCTGAAACGAACGAAGTGCACAATGTAGGTCAAAATTGAAAAAAATCATTACCCGACTGCGCCAGAAGGAGGGTTATGTTTTTCGAGTGTATGTAAGTATGTATGTATATTTCTTTGGCACGGCCTACAGCCTAAACGGCTAGACCGATTTTAGCGTTAGAGGTATCGTTAGATTCGTCTTAATCGTGAAAGTGACACTAGCTACATTAAAATCAAAATGGCGGATTTTAGGAGCCATAATGTCTTCAAACAAAAAAAATTTTTCTCGAAACCTATCGAGTGGGGTATCAAAATAAAAGGCTTTTTAAGTAGCTTACAAAAATGTATGGTACTTAACTAAAAAGATTAAAATCAAATTATTATTGAATAAACAAAAAACCCAACTGCGTAAAAATGAACTAAAAAGATAAAAACAAGCGTTAGTGTTCACAAATGCAGTCGGAGGCATCAAATACATCACCAACAAAAGAATTAGTCATGCCTCCGACTGCATTTGTGAACACGAAGGCTTGTTTTTATCTTGTTTTCACCTTATTATCATGTCCTGATAAGGTCCTGAGCGGATGCCAGGCTGGGTTGGACCAGAGCTTCGCCGACTTGTCGTACGATGACGTCAGCAAGAAATGACCGTGGCTGCGTTGGTACCTTACATCTGGGGAAGAAGAATAGTAATCTATACTAAGCCTGGTCCGTGAGCACGTAGAATTTCGTCCAATGACCCCAAGCTACCCATCCTTATCGCTCGCATGTAATTATGTTGCTGTCGCGCTCGCACACTCACTGCGGGCGCCCGTCGCACAGTCGCGACAGCAATATAATTACGCGCGAGCGATAAGGATAGGTAGCTTGGGGTCATAGGACAAAATTCTACGTGCATTTTTATGAGTTTTTTCTATATTGGTAGCGGTCTACGTCCAGCGCGTTCCTGCTACCTTTATGATGTCGTCGGTCCACCTTGTGGGTGGACGTCCCACGCTGCGTTTTCCGGTACGCGGCCTCCACTCCAGAACCTTGCTTTCCCATGGTCAGTCAGGAAAGCGCTGGACGCAGGCCGCCACCAACCGGGCAACATGGAAAGCATTGGGGGAGGCCTATGTTCAGCAGTGGACGTCTTATGGCCAGGCCTGTTCATCTCCGCGAGTTTACATCGAAAACAAAACACGCACGTTGGCCCACCTACAGGATACTATTCGACAGGGCCTCACATACGAGCGAACATTGACTCACGCACGCGTATTCTTGTGTATGATGGAAGAAAATAAAGAAAATGGTGTACTAAATACTGTGCAGTATTTAACTGCCTAAATAATAATAAAAACACAGAATGTACTNTGTATATTAACTTCTCTTCATTTCGTATAAATTATTCCTCCTTTCTAAACTGCTGATCTCTTCGCATTTCCTCCTTGTCATCAAACCTCTGTCTCTGCAAGAGTTTGAACGCTTTCCTGCCGAGGAGATCAAGCGCTTCATCTGGCACTGCGCGCTTGAGGCCGTGGAGGACGCTGCTTGTAGCGTAAAAGTGTGCGAGACCCGTTGGACCCCAGAAGAAGAGAGGAACGTTCAGGGTAACGACTTATAACCGCATGCCTTCCAAGGTACCCACTTTTCCATCCTTCAAGTAGGAGTCTTTCCGACCTGACATCGCGCAGTTATCTTAACTAATAGAGTCTTTTAATATTTAGGCTGAGTTTTAAGAAATTTGTAGTGGCAATAATATTCACCAAACCGAACCTAATTAACGACCCTGAATCCCTTGAGGTTGGAACTATCTATTACAGTAGTTATAATATCGTAATTGTTAACTGTATACGAGCTTACGAGACAAAATAAATTGTGTCAATTAAGAGGGAGCTGTTTTATTTACATTTTTAATATCATTACAAGGAACGGTAATTCTTATAAATTTTTGCAAGCCGGACAACCTCTTTTCACGTGCAGACTATTCACCATCTTCTCCGTCTGCACCGGTGGCGGTTCAATTCCAGTCACCAAGCCACCAGAAAAAATCCTTTCTTGCAATGATGAATAATACAAAAGAGTAAACAAAAGAACCCGCTGTATAGCCATAACACAATGTTGATAAGTCANACAGAGGTTTGATGACAAGGAGGAAATGCGAAGAGATCAGCAGTTTAGAAAGGACAAATATTTCATACGAAATGAAGAGAAATTAAAATATATGAAATATCAAAATGTAAAATATGAAATTTGAAATATGAAATCTATGAAATTGTGAAATATGAAATTTGAAATCTGAACTATAAAATCCCGCATGAAGGCTGTTCACTAATTTGAGCTTCGCTCGCAGCCCTCAGCAACCCAATACCCTCATCCGAATAGAATTTAGGGAATTTCTCATGTGTGATTATTTTAAATTATATTAAGAAATTATCGTGGATGCATTCTGCAACACACGATTTGAATCTCAGGGGATTACATCCCCGAAAATAATAAAATTGCGGTTGCGCACGATCGACCAAAATTCCAAAGTCATTTGACAGCTCAACTGACAGCCGCGATTCATAGAGATGTCGCGAGACGTTCCGTTTCGCCGCCCAAAAAAGCAAACACTAATAAAAACCATGATGAAAACAATTTCCAGAACACTGAAAACATTCCATCAAAAAATAGAATAAACAAAATAAAAACATTAGGAAATGTTTCATTAAAATATATTTGAATTGACCGAGCAAAAAGCGCCATCTATTGCAAACCTTCTTCAATCAAACTTCTAAATCCGCCAATAGATGTCGCTAGTGGTATCCTAAATCCAAATATCGAGTAAGAAAATCAATTTGTGAAAAACAGCCAAAACTGCAACGCTACAAAACGTATGCATCCCCACTTCCCACCAATATTACTATACTATATTACCATTTAAAAGCCTAGTTATAAACTTCATTTCATTAAGGGCTGATTTTTCAATCGTCGGATAACTTTTAACTGAAGAATAAGTTTGGCACATGGACAGTTCTAGTATGAGATTATGTGAAAATTACAAGGTTATTCTTCAGTTAAAAGATATCTGACGATTGAAAAATCAGCCCTTAAGGAAAGGTTTTTACCCCAAAAATGTGTCTGTAGAAGAATCCAGAGTCACTTCTTCAAAAAATAGGTAGTTACGCTTGAGCCAACTTTTATGGCTATAAAACTGTTAAGTTGGGATTGATCGCTATCCATCTGTTAAAGAGGACACGTGAGATCATTATTTGGTTTTATAACCATAAAAATTGGTCTAATTGATCCCAGAGGTGAGCCCAAAGTGAGGTCTTTTTTCAAGTTTTTCAAGTCACATTTATTGTATATATGTTAATCGTTTATTAGGAAATTAAATGTGTTTTTCTTTAAGGATATTTATTGGGCTTTCAAATAACACCAATATTGTTGGGGCACCATGAATCATGATTGTGTCAGTAGAAACGAGTTTTCCTGTAAAACGTAGGTGGGCCGATTTTTGTGATGACCAGTGTAAAATGTGTTTTTCGAGCGTTATCATTATTGTTATTGAAATACGAATAAATTAATAACTATTATTACAAACTTACCTACACTCATACTCGTATCATGCGCAACTCATGATTTGAGTATAGGTAGGTTTGAAATAATAATTATTAATTTATTTGTATTTCAACAATAATTTTAACAACAAATTACATTCCCTCTATTATGGTTGAGTGAAGCGATGGCTGGTTCACTCGTCATGTCTGTGAACAGGCGCTGCTTTCGGGGACTGGTCGGTCAATCCAAATTATTCAAATTTATGTATGCGTATCATTTCTACTAGTATTTAAGTATCTTAATCTGTAAGTCTAGATATTAGCACGTCACTACCATGTTTAATATACCACGCAATTTTGTATACCCATTCTTATAAGATACACCATACAAGAATGCATGGTAAATTCAGTGAACTGCTCCTGAATCGAATGTACCTACTACTGCTATTTCCATTTATTTATATTAACCGGCAGACAGTGGTGACTGAGTTTGTTGCGGCGCTTCTTCTCAGCACTTGCCAAATGTTAGTCTCGAAGCGCTGGTAGGGTAAAAAGATTATGAGACATGTAGAGGCTCCTTAAGAGCAAAATAACGAATTGTAAGAACTGTTTATTAGTCTAAACAAATAAAGAAATTTTGACTTTGACTTTGAAATGACTAATATTCTACAGGGTGGAAACGATAAGTGATCTCACTCGATTATTTCTAAACTGGTTACTGATCCTGAAAGTGCTTCACGAGCTCTTTCAAACGGTACCAATTATAGGTTACAGAATAAACTGGATATATCCGAAAATTCAATAGTTCCAGCTTCCATACTAAATGTATGCCAGACACATAAATTAGAAGTGTACCTATTTTTAACCGACTCAAAAAAGGAGGAGGAGGTTATATGTTCGACTGTATGTATGTTTTTTTTTTCTATGTATGTTCACCGATTACTCCGTCAATTGTGGACCGATTTTCAAAATTCTTTTTTTGTTCGATAGGGTACACTTCTGAGGTGGTCCCATTGTCACCAAGTCAGGATCTGATGATGGGATCCTAGGGAAATCGATGGCAACCCTCAAATTTTATAGGCACGTATTTTTCAAACGTTTTCTTAAGTTATTCAAGTATTTGCTTCTGAAAATCATCATTTCATATTGATGAGCTTGATGATAGAAGTAAAACTCCTTAATGCTTAGAAGTTGGAGGATGATTCTTTTAATTTTATACATAAGTATAGTTTCTAAAGTTATTCAAGTGTTTGCATCAGATAGTCATCATCTCATCATGATGAACTGGTCATGGTACGTACAACTCCTTAACGCTTAGGAGTTGGAGGATAATTCTTTAAATATTATAGGTACAAATAGACCAACAGTTGTATTCTTTCATGTTTTTAAGGTGGGCTGACGGTTTAAGGTCTTTTTAGGTTGCCGATATGGTAACCTGTATTTTGTAGGGATTATTATTTTACACTTGACATGAAGAATATAGTCTCAATGTACGGCCTACATTCAGTGGTAACATCAAGGTAATAATAAGTAACTAAAAAGCAAGAAATAAGTTAATTTTTATTAAAAAAAAAAACCGACTCCAAAAAACATACACTAAAAAGTAGAAAAATAATTACTAATCTTATTTATTAGGACGAATTAATATTTATGTATACCATGATTGATACTTTTGGAGTGGGTGCAGGCAAACTTCACACGTTTCATAATCTTGGCACCGACTCCAGAAGTATCAATCATGGTATACATAAATATTAATTCGTCCTAATAAATAAGATTAGTAATTATTTTTCTACTTTTTAGTGTATGTTTTTTTAAATATAAAATAATAAATTTTAAAATAAACTCGTAAAGTCATTCTTATTTAAAATTATTTATGGAAAATATTGGTTTTAGGCTTTACTTGCTATAATATTATCAAGAGATGAGTGCCATTATGTGCTAGTACTAAATGTATGGGAGACGGAAACATTGAATTTTTGGATAGATCCAATTTATTCTGTAATCTATTATTGATATCGTTGGATAGATCTCGTGATAAACTTTTAGGATCAGTAACCAGTTTTACGATATCTTGTGTAGTTTTTAATATTACGTGGCTTTACTAAATGTATGGAAGCTGGAAACATTGAATTTTCGGATAGATCCAGTTTATTCTGTAACCTATTATTGATATTGATATCCTTTGATAGAGCTAATGAAGTACTTTCAGGATCAGTAACTAGTTTTTTGATATCTTGAAAGGAGAGAAGTATGCTGGGAGTAAAGAGAAGGGACAGAATAAGAAACATTAATAAGTTTTAGGAATTAATAAAAAAAAACTTTTTTTAAAACAAGCTTTTTTCAGACATGCAGTTGTAGTAAAACGAAAAAATAATTGTATCGCGTATGGTATTTATTTTTCTTTTTTCTGTTTGCGCTACAAGCTTTAGACATTATTTGACCATTGCATATAATTATTTTTTCGTTTTAGTAGTTAGTACTAAAGTTTTTAGTAATAAAGCTTGTTTTTAAAAAAGTTTTTTTTTATTAAAATTTTATTTTACACTTAGTTGTATCTCAATCTGGGCCCTGGTCATCATTTAGAACTAAAGTGCTCAAGTGTGACGAATCCAACGAACCCAAACTTGATAAGTTTCCGCCGTTTCGTTTAGGAGTTCCTATGGCCACCTTCTGACTCCATCATCAGGATCCTGGACATCATCTAGCACTAAGCTGCTCGAAAAGACAAATGCAACGAACCCAAACTCGATGCGATTCCGCCGTTTCGTTTAGGAGTTCCTATGGCCACCTCCTGACTCCATCATCAGACCAGCTCAATGGTACCATAACATTGCATGTTCATCGTACTTACATAAGTATACCAAATTTCAGCTCAATCGGTTGAGGAGAACTGGTCTTAAATTCAGTTGCAAGATTTGTCCCACACATACTAACAATAGTGTGATGATAAATGTACAGTAATAATATACTGTTGTCCGAATAAAAGGCTTTTATTATTATTATTCTACAGGGTGTTAGGTAAATGGGTATATGAGCCGACACTAGCCCCATGTTAACATGGTCATATAAATGGTATGGTGAAGTCAGAAAATTGATATCTTCATTTTAATTATTTTAATTTTCATACAAATCGGATTTTATAACATTATTTTGTATGAAAATTAAAAAAATAAAATGATGATACCAAATTTCTGACTTCGCCATACCATTTATATGACCATGTTAACATGGGCTAGTGTCGGCTCATATACCCATTTACCTAACACCCTGTATATCTAAAAATATATAACTCAAAGGTGACTGACTAACTGACTGACATAGTGATCTATCGACGCACAGCCCAAACCACTGGACGGATCGGGCTGAAATTTGGCATGCAGGTAGATGTTATGACGTAGGCATCCGCTAAGAAAGGATTTACGAAACCACCCCTAAGCGGGTAAAACGGGATCCACGCGTACGAAGTCGCGGGCGGCCGCTAGTTGTGAAATAAACAGGATAAAATATCAATTAATTTATAATATTACAAATGAATTAATTACTTTATTAGTAGTTATTTAAGAAAGTTTTCCTTATTTACTTCTGTATGGAAAGAACAGCTTTTATCTATACCTACTGTTAATTATAGAGCTGAAGAGTTTGTTTACTTGAACGCGCTAACCTCAGGAACTACTGGTCTGATTTGAAAAATTCTTTTTGTGTTAGATAGCCCATTTATCGAGGAAGACTTCAACAAAATCCCATCTCTCCGCACTGCAATGCATGTCAGATACAAATGGCGGTGATCCTCAGCACGGCACGCATAGTAAAATGACTAAAGGAATAATAATAATAACACCTGCCGCATTACGCGTAAATTTTTATCCACAGATTCCACAGCTCTCATGGCCCGCGCCATAGGTCAAAACACCCGTCATTAAGATGGAGAAAGATAGAATCTTTGAAATAAAATAATAATAATTACAGAATGTCACAAGTAAAATAAAAAATTGGAAGGCGGTCGGGGTAGATGGTTTTCATTGCTTCTGGTTGAAAAAATTCTACATATTGCACGACACTTTAGGACGAGTAATAACTGACGTGGCCTCTCACTATAGGCCTTATACAGAAGCTCAAAGTTGCACAGCGTGCTATGGAGAGGGCTATGCTTAGTGTTTCTTTGCGAGATCGAATCAGAAATGAGGAAATCCGTAAACGAACTAAAGTCGCTGACATAGCCCGACGGATTAGCAAGCTGAAGTGGCAATGGGCAGGGCACATAGTACGCAGAACTGACGGCCGATGGGGGAGCAAGGTTCTGGAATGGAGGCCGCGTACCGGAAAACGTAGCGCGGGACGTCCACCTACAAGGTGGACCGATGACATCGTAAAGGTAGCAGGGAAGCGCTGGACGCAGGCCGCTACCAATCGATCAACGTGGAAAGCATTAGGGGAGGCCTATGTTCAGCAGTGGACGTCCTATGGCTGAAATGATGAATAACTGACGTTATACAAGGAAAAACTCAATTTCTAACAAAGGGTGTTACCTATATGTTACCTAAAAGTATCTACCCTGTATAGAACAGTTGTAATGTTCTTCTACTACCACTAATTTTAAAAGACAGATGACTTATAAGATCCGCCGCATCCTACCGATTATTTAAGATTTTGTTTATTTATGTCATCATCATCATCTCAGCCACAGGACGTCCACTGCTGAACATAGGGTTCGCCCATAATCATAATCATTTTTTGCAATTAAACATGGTATATAAAGATGTTAGGTACAGATAGTGAGAACTATACATGTTTATTTATTTATTTATTTTAGGAATTACAAACAAATGTGTTACAGAAATTAACTTATCTACTAGACTTATGTATTATTTATGTGGTAACACATCCCACTACGTAATCCACATATTGATANATAATCATTTATTTGCAATTAAACATGGTATAAAGATGTTAGGTACAGACAGTGAGAACTATACATGTTTAGCTAAAATTATTAGCATGCAAAAGTTAAATTAGAAACACCACAATATTAGCGACGATTCTAAAGATGAACAAAACTACAGCAAATCAAAGAACTCTTTTAAATCGTAAAGTGTCAGTGAAAGCAACCATTTACTCAAATGTTTCTTAAAATTACAAATGTTTAATGTCCTAAATTCTTTGGGTATTTTGTTATAGATTTTAATACACATGATCAAACAGCTATTTTTGTACTGCACTGTTTTTGGGGTGACCTGAAGTACCAACCTGTTTGCATCTCTACTATTTCTTGGATAGTAATCACATGCCCGTTTAAATAAGTGCTTATTCTGCATAACAAATACACATGTGTCAAATATGTAAAGAGAAGTCAGAGTTAGTAATTGCGTCTGACTAAATAGAGGACGGCAGGACGTACGCGGGGGAACACCATACATTGCTCTAAGGCATTTTTTTTGAGCAATAAATGCTCTATTGATATGAGGGCTATTGCCCCATATCAATAGTCCATACCGTAATAAAGACCCCACATAAGCATGGTAGGCCGTGATTGCCGTACCTAGATTAGTGACTGATCTGACACACTTTAGAGCATATACAAATGAATTGATACGGCTACAAATACTATCTATATGGTTTTTCCAATTAAGATCTTTGTCAATTATTATTCCCAAAAATTTAATTTGATCTACTTTATTAATGTCTATATCTTTATATTTAATGTCAAGATTAATATGTTTATATTTATTAAATTGTATATATTTTGTTTTAGTCAGATTAATTTTTAAACTATGCATGTCAAGAAATTTAATTATGTCATTAATAGTTGCATTTACGTCATTCTCATGTTCTGTCACTATGTTATTTGAGGTTACTGTAATAGATATGTCATCTGCAAATGCGATACATTGATGATGTCCAGTTGCATTAAAAATGTCATTGATGTATATAATAAATAAAATTGGCCCTAATACGCTACCTTGTGGTACACCACATTGGTTATATTTATATTGTGATGAGCACGATATTATCTCATTTTTATTGTTTAATGTATCTACAACTACACATTGTTTTCTATTACTAGTATATGACATTATCCATTTCAACACGAGTCCCCGTACACCAATCATATCAAGCCTTTGTGCTAGTAGTTGATGTGATACATGATCAAATGCCTTAGACAGATCAATAAATATACCAGTTGTCAATTTTTTTATTATTTATACCTGTTAAAACAGTTACCAAAAACCTATGTATGGCCAAAGTGTTGGATTTATTTTTTTGGAATCCGTATTGATCTTTATGTAATAAATTAAACCTGTTACAGTATTCAACCAGCTGTTTGTAGAAACACTTTTCAAATATCTTAGAAAAAACTGATATGATGGCAATAGGACGATAATTATCAATTTCATCCTCGTTACCTTTTTTATGCAAAGGTTTTACAGTAGTGAGTTTAAGTTGTTCTGGAAATACGCCAGAGGAAAAAGACAAGTTAATTAGGTGAGTTAGAACAGTAATAAGTTCACTCACACAATCCTTCAGAACTTTAGTACATATTTCATCAAATCCTTCTGCTTTTGTGTTTTTTAGAGACATTACTACTGTTTTTACTTCTGTCTCCACAACAGGCTTTAGAAACATAGAGCTTAATCTTAGTGTTTGGTTGGTTTTATTTATTTTAAATTTACTTTGGTCATAATTATTGGATTCATTTACAAATTGATCATTAAAGGCTGCAGCTATGCTATGGGGATTCGTCAGAGTCAAATTATTTACCTGTAGCCTTTTAATATGTTTAAGAGAATATTTTGTGTTATTTAATTCTTTTTTAATTAGGGTCCAAGATGCCTTACACTTATTTTCACTCTTATGCATAAAGTCAATGTTAGATATTCTTTTAGAGACATAGATACATTTTCTTAGAAGTTTTGAATAATTTGAATATTTGTTTATATGTTGTGTTTTATTGTTGTAATGGTTATATCGTAGTTTCCTTTTCTTTCTATCCAATGACTTCCCCATCGCACGGTTGGTGGCGGTCTGCATCCAGCGCCTTCCTGCTACCTTTATTAGGTCGTCGGTCCACATTGTGGGTGGACGTCCCACGCTTCATGTATCCTACTAATATTATAAATGCGAAAGTTTGGACGTCTGGATCAGGGATGTTGCATCCGCATCCGCATATGCGGAGCATCCGCATGGATTTGGACATCCGCATCCGCAATG
Organism: Ostrinia furnacalis; assembly: GCF_004193835.3. Lineage (NCBI taxonomy): Eukaryota > Metazoa > Arthropoda > Insecta > Lepidoptera > Crambidae > Ostrinia > Ostrinia furnacalis. Next base: position 433,040 of record NW_021131888.1, on the reverse strand, counting down.
ATCAAATGCGGATTTTTATGCGGATACGGATGTAAGACAAGTTACCACAAGAAAGAAATTGGGCACGGTCGAAGAATGGCGCGTGCTGTTCGCATTGACATTAACCAATGTAAACGAAAAAAATTGGTGACAAGATCCAACGGTTTGTTGTGAACTATCATTTGTTTCTTATAAATAAATCATTTAACGTTTTTCGCCAGTGCCGGATTAAAACTAGTTGATGCCCTAAGCGATCCACACCACACCCCACCATGATAAATTACTAGGAAACGTAACTTATTTATTACACATTTAAATGCGACTTGTAAGTTTTACGTGTCTTGAATTCGCGAAAAATTCTTTTTGGGATCTTTTTGGGGCCCCCCAAGTCGTTGATGTCTTAAGCAATTGCTTAATTTGCTTAAGGGTTTATCCGGTACTAGTTTTCGCTATGGAATACAAGTATTGTATAGATAGATACTTTGAGTGTTATTTTGATACATTTACATTGTGTGTAAATAATCGTTTATTCTTTACTAAAGTGGAGGAGGCTCATAGTCCAGCAGCGGACTGTTGATGATGATGATGATGATGAATAATACAAAAGAGTAAGCAAAAGAACCTCCTCTATAGCCATAACACAATGTTGATAAGTCACACACTATATAAAGTAACTCAAAGTTATTAAAACCGACATTAATACTCGTGTTTTCCTGCATAGAGGAATCAATCCTTGCATCATGAAGACCGTATTATTGCTATTGTGTGCGCTCGCTAGTGTTTTCACGATGGAAATCCCGCATCGGCCGCAGCAAATCAGAAAAACCATCGAAAATAAGAACAACGATATCACAGACAGATTCAGAAACGAAGAAACGTTAACGATACAAACAGTGGAAGCACATAACGGAAATAAACAGGCGGTTGGTGAAAAGAAATTAACGAAACGTGACATCATCAGCCAATATTGCCCAACAGGCAAAATTGAAATCAATGGCATGTGTGTGACTCCTGATGAAAACATTTATATTGATGATGATGATGAATTTGATTCCTCAACAAACTCAAAACTCAATGTGGGAGAATCATTTAACGGACTTAAAAAGGCCATTGGTGAAAAAGAAAAAGAACTTACAAGAACGACACGAGGACTTGAGTTTAACTTTTCCAATTTAAAACGTTGCCCATATGGCTATGTCAGGGTCAATTTTAAATGTTTTCCAAAAGAAGATGTCAACTCAAAATTCATTGAGAATGAAATCAAAAACAATCGTATGCCCGGTTGCCCAGAAGGTCAATTTAATTACCAAAACATATGTATTGAAGACGAGTACATGTATGAATATTAAAAACTAATTTTGTTAATTAAGCTCACAGCATACTTATCAACGCGGAAAAAGGTCAACACCGTATCGCCTTTCGCGCGCTGACGACCGCGAGGCGAGGCGTTTATGTTACGGTGCCTTTCCGAGTTGATTAGACAATTGGTTAAAAATAGCTTATTACACATATACAGGGTGTTAGGTAAATGGGTATATGAGCCGACACTAGCCCATGTTAACATGGTCATATAAATGGTATGGTGAAGTCAGAAAATTTATTTCTTCATTTTAATTATTTTAATTTTCATACAAATCGGATTTTATAAAATTTATTTTGTACNGTTACAACAAAAAATTACAAGGATTTAAGTTTTGAATTTTAAGTTTTCACCTCTTCCTTCAGAAACAAGTGATAGCGTGGGTAGCTTAACACTAATAAGCAAAAATTTTATATCATGCGATAGCCAATAAAATTATCTATTAGAAGAAGTAGAAAACAGATACAAGTTTCATACATTTTAAGGGAGTAAGAATGGATTTAATTAGAAAAAAACAAGACTTTTTTCACTTCTTTTTCAGTTATTTTCCGACACAAGAAAAACCAGGTCGTTAAGGTATGTTTTATTTCCATTGTATTATTAGTATTTGAGCTATTCTACAAAACGAATGTAAATTTATTAGTCTACGTCTATTAGTTTCGACGTAATTTTTGAACAAAGATACCCCTTCCCAGCGGTTTCCTGACCTGGTTTTTCTTGTGTTGGAAAATAATTGAAAAGGAAGTGAAAAAAGTCACGTTTTTTTCTAATTAAATCCATTCTTACTACCTTAAAATGTATGAAACTTGTATCTGTTTTCTACTTCTGCTAATAAATAATTTTATTGACTGGCTATTTATCGCATGATATAATATTTTTGCTTATTAGTGTTAAAAGCTACCCACGCTATCACTTGTTTTTGAAGGAAGAGGTGAAAACTTTAAATTCAAAACTTAAATCTTTGTAATTTTTCGAGAAATGGGTCAAGCCCCAAATTTGAAGTATTTTCATCGATAAAATTGTCCATAGATTACGCCCTTAAAGTTTGATCACTACATGCCCGGACACATTGTATAGTTAATGATCCTGAAAGTGCTTCATGAGCTCTGTATCAGAAGAAAGAGAGAAAATACATTTATTTGGCAAATTAGAACAACAAATTACAGAATATTAATACGATAAAAAAAATAATTTAAAAATTATGCCAAATAGGCTTCCACTCAGCATAACGCCGCAGTGCGTAGCACCACGACGCTGGTTTTCAGTGGTCGCCTGATTGTAGTGGTGGAGAGGCGCAGGTAAACATTAAAAAACAAGACGCAACTGAGCAACGGTGACACATACACATTTTGGCATAAGTTTAAGTAAAGCAGAAACAACAAACATGACAATGATAATGAGAATAACAAGGCACAAGATCAGATACCAACAGTAGATACGTGCAAACAGTCCCCAAAATTGTTACGTGCAAAACTACATACTTAGCTATCAAATAATAAATTACAGAATAAACTGGATCTATCCAATAATTCAATGTTACCAGCTTCCATAATCTGTAACCTATTATTGGTACCATTTGAAAGAGCTCGTGAAGCACTTTCAGAATCAGTAACTAGTTTTTCGATATCTTGTAAAGTTTAGAAATAATCGAGTGAGATCACTTATCGTTTCCACCCTGTATAATCCGGCTGTATCACCAGGTCACCTAGATACATTCCATAGAAGCTGTAACAGACATTTAGATACATACATTGTAGATAAATAGGCATTTTGTATTAGTTTTTGTGTAACGCCAGAACAAAAACATAGGGCAATATTTTGGTGTTAAACATAGATTTCGCATATAAAAAATATATAATTTAACTAATTACGACATGACAAAAAAACTGAGGTATGTCTCGTTTCTGTCGGGTCTGGGATTTTTTGTATGGGGCGTGACCGTTCTTCTTTCACGCGGGTGAAGCCGCGGGCCTCAGATCATAGAAGGGAAAAAGCTAGTATGAGCATAGGTAGGTTTGAAATAATAATTATGATTTTATTTGTATTTCAACAATAATGATAACAGTGACTAATATTAATGAATAATGTAGAGATTAATCAATATACAGGGTGTTAGGTAAATGGGTATATGAGCCGACACTAGCCCATGTTAACATGGCCATATAAATGGTATGGTGAAGTCAGAAATTTAATATCATCATTTGATCATTTTAATTTTTTTTTCATACAAAATAAATTTTATAAAATTCGATTTGTATGAAAATTAAAATAATTAAAATGAAGACATAAATTTTCTGACTTCACCAAACTATTTATATGACCATGTTAACATGGGCTAGTGTCGGCTCATATACCCATTTACCTAACACCCTGTATTGTCAAATAAACAGGTTAAAATATTAATTCATTTACACATTAATTTATTAATTTATTAGTAGTCATTTATGAAAGTTTTCCTTATTTTAATTCTGCATGGAAACAAGCTTTCGTCATACTTAAAATTAATTATAGAGCTAAAGAGTTTGTTTGCTTGAACGCGCTAACCTCAGGAACTACTGGTCTGATTTGAAAAATATTTTTGTGTTGGATAGCCCATTTATCGAGGAAGACTTCAGCATAATCCATACCTCCGCACTTTCTTCATAATATCCTCATAAAAGTATAAAACTTTTAAAAAGCACTTTTACACGTCCCAGTATTAACCCTACCACTGCTTCGGGACAATAAATGGGCCAATGCTGAGAAGAAGTGCAGCTTCACCTGGGTGAATAAAGTGGAATTTAGACGCCCGTATCACAAACGATGCTGGCTTAAGTGAAGCAGTAAATCGAACGCACAGCGCTGAACAGAGCTCTGATTGGTTCGTGTGTCACTCTGTGCGTCCACGCGCACTGTGAGACCTCATAGTAATGTTTGTGAACACGGGCGTCATCATCATCATCTCAGCTATAGGACGTCCACTGCTGAACATAGGCCTCCCCAATGCTTTCCATGTTGCCCGGTTGCTAGCGGCCTGCGTCCAGCGCTTCCTGCTACCTTTATGATGTCGTCGGTCCACCTTGTGGGTGGACGTCCCACGCTGCGTTTTCCGGTACGCGGCCTCCATTCTAGAACCTTGCTGCCCCTTTGGCCGTCAGTTCTGCGTTATATGTCCTGCCCATTGCCACTTCAGCTTGCTAATCCGTCGAGCTATGTCAGCGACTTTAGTTCGTTTACGGAGTCCTCATTTCTGATTCGATCTCGTAAAGAAACACAGAGCATAGCCCGCCCCATAGCACGCTGTGCAACTTTGAGCTACTGTATAAGGCCTATAGTGAGAGGCCACGTTTCTGGCGGGCGTTAGTGTCCTCAAATGGTTCCGACCGAGGTGAAATGAGAAAATTCACCCAAGTGAACGAAGTGGAATAACCCACTGAGTTATACAGTTATGCACTACAGTGACATACAATCTTTTGGTAGGTATAGATGTAGTGACTGAAGTCAGGGTCGCTATTGCCAAGTTGAACAAAGACCTAAAAGCTATTACGGATTGGTCAATTAACCANTCCAGGTCACCTAGATACATTCCATAGCAGCTGTAATAGACATTTAGGTACAAATTTTGGTGATAAATAGGCATTTTGTATTAGTTTTTGTATAATGCCTGAACAAAAACAAAGGGTAATATTTTGATGTTATACATAGATTTCGGATATAAAAAAATATATTAACTAATTAAGATATGACAATAAAATTGAGGTGTGTCTCGTTTCTGTCGGGTCTGGGTTTATTTTGTATGGGGCGTGGGTGAAGCCGCGGGCAAAAGCTAGTATGAGCATAGGTAGGTTTGAAATAATAATAATGAATTTATTTGTATTTCAACAATAATAATAACAGTGACCAATATTAATGAATAATGTAGAGATTAATCAATATATTGTCAAATAAACAGGTTAAAATATTAATTCATTTACACATTAATTTATTAGTAGTCATTTAAGAAAGTTTTCCTTATTTTAATTCTGCATGGAAACAACAGCTTTCGTCATACTTAAAATTAATTATAGAGCTAAAGAGTTTGTTTGCTTGAACGCTCCAATCTCAGGAACTACTGGTCTGATTTGAAAAATCTTTTTGTGTGAGACCTCATAGTACTGTTAGTGAATACGGGCGTCATCATCATCATCTCAGCCATAGGATGTCCACTGCTGAACATAGGCCTCCCCCAATGCTTTCCATGCTGCCCGGTTGGTAGCGGCCTGCGTCCAGCGCCTTCCTGCTACCTTTATGATGTCGTCGGTCCACCTGGTGGGTGGACGTCCCACGCTGCGTTTTCCGGTACGCGGCCTCCACTCCAGAACCTTGCTGCCCCATCGGCCGTCAGTTCTGCGTTATGTGCCCTGCCCACTGCCACTTCAGCTTGCTAATCCGTCGGGCTATGTCAGCGACATTAGTTCGTTTACGGAGTCCTCATTTCTGATTCGATCTCGTAAATAAACACCGAGCATAGCCCGCTGTGCAACTTTGATCTACTGTATAAGGCCTATAGTGAGTGGCCACGTTTCTGGCGGGCGTTAGTGTCCTTAAATGGTTCCGTCCGAGGTGAAATGAGAAAATTCACCCAGGTAAACAAAGTGGAATAGCCCACTGAGTTATGCAGTTATGCACTACAGTCCATTGGTTAAAGTGGGGGGCGCGCCCCCCAGGGGAGGCGCAAAGACCTTTAAAGGGGGGCGCGGGTCATCTGTGTACTTAAGTATAAAAAACCTGCGACCGCTGAGAGAATGCATTCCAGACTGCTCGATACGACCAATAAATAATCTTGACTGGAGGAGGGGGGGCGGATTTTTTTGTATGGTCGAAAGGGGGCGCGTCTCGAATAAGTTTGGGAACCAATGCACTACATCTATACCTACCAACCGATTTTATGATGAACAATATGCATATTTGTCACTAATTAATATTGTTAATACGAAATTCGTCAATGCTCTAATCGCATGACATCATCATATTTATTCATTTCTGTATGTTTATACAAGGTGTGTAATTTTATATCATAACTAAATTATAGTTTAAGCGCTTAACTCACTCTGTGCCTGAGGCACTAGTGCCACTTGTGGTCTAAACTGAATAAATATTTTTGATTTAGATTTTTTGGTTTTGCACGGTATGACGTGACAGAGCATGTAAGCCGTGTGGTGACGGCAGAGTAGAATACATTTTGTCACCAACCCCTACTCTTCCCGCGGGTGTCGTAAGAGGCGACTTGGGGACTATATATCAAACAGAGAACGGGCAGCAGCGCTCTCTGAAAAACATCAATCTTTTAAACTGCGATCTCCAACTCGCCTGCCAAGCGTGGGGATTATGGCAAAACCCTTCACTATAGTGGAGGAGGCTCATAGTCCAGCAGCGGACTGTTGATGATGATGATGATATTGATGATGAATAATACAAAAGTGTAAGCAAAAGAACCTCCTGTATAGCCATAACNACCTTGCTGCCCCTTTGGCCGTCAGTTCTGCGTTATGTGTCCTGCCCATTGCCACTTCAGCTTGCTAATCCATCGGGCTATATCGGCGACTTTAGTTCGTTTACGGATCTCCTCATTTCTGATTCGATCTCGTAAAGAAACACCGAGCATAGCCCGCTGTGCAACTTTGATCTACTGTATAAGGCCTATAGTGAGTGGCCACGTTTCTGGCGGGCGTTAGTGTCCTTAAATGGTTCCGTCCGAGGTGAAATGAGAAAATTCACCCAGGTAAACAAAGTGGAATAGCCCACTGAGTTATGCAGTTATGCACTACAGTCCATTGGTTAAAGTGGGGGGCGCGCCCCCCAGGGGAGGCGCAAAGACCTTTAAAGGGGGGCGCGGGTCATCTGTGTACTTAAGTATAAAAAACCTGCGACCGCTGAGAGAATGCATTCCAGACTGCTCGATACGACCAATAAATAATCTTGACTGGAGGAGGGGGGGCGGATTTTTTTGTATGGTCGAAAGGGGGCGCGTCTCGAATAAGTTTGGGAACCAATGCACTACATCTATACCTACCAACCGATTTTATGATGAACAATATGCATATTTGTCACTAATTAATATTGTTAATACGAAATTCGTCAATGCTCTAATCGCATGACATCATCATATTTATTCATTTCTGTATGTTTATACAAGGTGTGTAATTTTATATCATAACTAAATTATAGTTTAAGCGCTTAACTCACTCTGTGCCTGAGGCACTAGTGCCACTTGTGGTCTAAACTGAATAAATATTTTTGATTTAGATTTTTTGGTTTTGCACGGTATGACGTGACAGAGCATGTAAGCCGTGTGGTGACGGCAGAGTAGAATACATTTTGTCACCAACCCCTACTCTTCCCGCGGGTGTCGTAAGAGGCGACTTGGGGACTATATATCAAACAGAGAACGGGCAGCAGCGCTCTCTGAAAAACATCAATCTTTTAAACTGCGATCTCCAACTCGCCTGCCAAGCGTGGGGATTATGGCAAAACCCTTCACTATAGTGGAGGAGGCTCATAGTCCAGCAGCGGACTGTTGATGATGATGATGATATTGATGATGAATAATACAAAAGTGTAAGCAAAAGAACCTCCTGTATAGCCATAAAACAATGTTGATAAGTCACACACTATATAAAGTAACTCAAAGTTATTAAAACCGACATTAATACTCGAGTTTTCCTGCATAGAGGAATCAATCCTTGCATCATGAAGACCGTATTATTGCTATTGTGTGCGCTCGCTAGTGTTTTCACGATGGAAATCCCGCATCGGCCGCAGCAAATCACAAAAACCATTGAAAATAAGAACAACGATATCACAGACCGACACAGAAACGAAGAAACGTTAACGATACAAACAGTGGAAGCACATCACGGAAATAAACAGGCGGTTGGTGAAAAGAAATTAACGAAACGTGATATCATAGGGGAGAGTTCGGTATATTGTACCGCCGGGTAAATTGTACCACCCCCATATTTCGTAAAGTATTTATTGAATGTCTGTAATTGCAACACTCAGCGATACACAACTAAAATCAATTAATATCGGCCATGTGGTTTTTGCCGTGACAACAAACACGTGNGCGCTCGCTAGTGTTTTCACGATGGAAATCCCGCATCGGTCGCAGCAAATCAGAAAAACCATCGAAAATAAGAACAACGATATCACAGACCGACTCAGAAACGAAGAAACGTTAACGATACAAACAGTGGAAGCACATCACGGAAATAAACAGGCGGTTGGTGAAAAGAAATTAACGAAACGTGACATCATATCAGGCAGCCAATATTGTCCAAGAGGCAAAATTGAAATCCATGGCGTGTGTGTGACTCCTATTCATATTGATGATGATGATGAATTTGATTCCTCAACAAACTCAAAACTCAATGTGGGAGAATCATTTAACAGACTTAAAAAGGCCATCGGTGAAAAAGAACTTACAAGAACGAAACGTGAACTGTGTAACTTTTGCCATTTTAAAGGTTGCCCATATGGTTATATCAGGATAAATTTTAAATGTTTTCCAGAAGAAGATGTCAACTCAGAATTCATTGAGAATGAAATCAAAAACAATCGTATACCCGGTTGCCCAGAAGGTAAATTTAATTACCAAGACATATGTATTGAAGACGAGTACATGTATCAATTTTGAAAATTAATTTTGTTAATTAAGGTCACAGCATACTTATCAACGCGGAAAAGGGTCAACACCGTATCGCCTTTCGCGCGCTGTCGACCGCGAGGCGAGGCGTTTACGTTACGGTGCCTTTCCGAGTTGATTAGACAATTAGTTAAAAATAGCTTATTTAATATATATACAATAATATATATACAAAATAAATTTTATAAAATCCGATTTGTATGAAAATTAAAATAATTAAAATGCAGATATCAATTTTCTGACTTCACCATACCATTTATATGACCATGTTAACATGGGCTAGTGTCGGCTCATACACCCATTTACCTAACACCCTGTATATATATCTTTAATAATAATAATCATAATAATAATTTCTATGATTTAATTGATTTAATACTAACATAGTTTTAAGCTTACATTGTTACTAACACTATATGGACCCTGGTTCGAAATAAACATATTATTATATATTTTTTTTATGTAATATTAAGTCTATATAACTTCAGCTTGTATTATTAAAGTCGATAGCAAACTGAAAATAGTAGTTTTCTTGTATTTTTCTAAACCTACCTACATACTTCTCTATTCTATAGGTCTAACTCAGGCACCGGCTCATAGACTAAGAGCTAGTGAACGCCAGACCTACGTCATTTTATAAAAGCTGAAAGTTTGTCAGCGTATGCTCCCAATATAGGATAGAATATTGGTGAATCATGAAGTTTGGGTCATGGTGGCTTCAGGAGCTACCCTAAAAAAACTGTTTGGCAAGGAGTTGGAACTGTCAAAAGTGTCTCATTGTTGGGGAAAATACTTCTAATTACTATTATGGTATAACGCAAGTCTAACTTATACCGTTTGTTAGTCGTATACCTCGAATTTAAAAAAATCCTTGTAGCTTTTCACCTATTCGCATTTCACCGTGATAGCGTTTTTTGTTGTAGCGTGTAATATCGGTAGTATATTTTGTTACTAGCATATATTTTTAACAGATTTTTACAACAGTAGCAAATTTTGATGTAGCATGTATTATCAATAGCCTATTTATTAAGCCGCATATATTTTGAATAGATTTTTACAACAGTAGCAAATTTCGATGTAGCATGAATTGTCATTAGCCTATTTAGTTAGGTTAGCAGCAAGTATTTTATGCATTTACAAAACAAAACTATAGAGGTATAGTGCTTAAAGGAAATATCGCGATATGTAATAACGCATTACAAACAAATATCTATCAAGGTGAAAAGCGACTACAGTGAAGACAGGCAGGAAAGTAAATCTACTATGAATTTTTTAGACAATTGTAATTAGCGATCAAAAATTATACTACAGGAATAAAAATCTATTCAGAAGTTTTGATATCGCGGCGAAATGCGAATAGGTGAAAAACTACAAGGATTTTTTGATTTCGAGGTATACGACTAACAAACGTTTTAAACTGCGATCTCCAACTCGCCTGCCAAGCGTGGGGATTATGGCAAAACCCTTCACTATAGAGGAGGAGGCTCATAATCCAGCAGTGGACTGTTGATGATGATGATATTGTAACGTTGCGGTTTAGCAGTTTTTCACAAATTGATTTTCTTACTCGATATTCGGATTTAGGATACCACTAACGACATTTATTGGCGTGATTTAGAAGTGGTTTGCAATAGATGGCGCTTTTTGATCAGTCAATTCAAATATATTTTATTGAAACATTTCCTAATGTTTTTATTTTGATTATTATATTTTTAAATAGAATATTTTCAGTGTTCTGGAAATTGTTTTCATCGTGGTTTTTATTATTATTATTAGTATATACTTTTTTAAGCGGCGAAACGAAACGTTTCGCGATGTCAATGACACGACTGAATTTTGGTCGATCGTGCGCAATCGCAATTTTATTATTTTCGGGGATGTAATCCCCTGTATTTCAAATCGTGTGATGCAAAATGCATCCACGATAATTTCTTAATATATTTTAAAAATCAACACACATGAGGTAAGTTCCCGTCGGAGAATTTATTTATTTTTCGTGATTGATATTTTTCGTATTCCAGTACGTGGTATTTCATGTGATCGTTTTCTTTCAGAAATTTCCTAAACGTTATTTCGGATGAGGGTTGGGATGCTGAAGACTGCAAGTGAAGTTCAAATAGCGAGCAGTCTTCCTAAGTATTTGTTTCCCATTGCTGGATTTTTCATAACCTAATGCCACGTTCCACATGTGATGCTGACACTCGTATTTTTCGTTTCAGATGCGGGATTTTACATTTTACATAATACATTTTACATATTCATATTTTATGATATTTCATATACAACGTGTCCCAAAATTTAAGGATAAGCCGGCGCCGCATAGTCATGACTACTTTAGGAAAAATAAGGAAAAAAAATATATCTCAATTATTTTTTAAAGTTAGACAATAAATTACGAAATTCTTCGAAAGTTGACACCCCTTATGATATTTTACATTACCACGACTACCATTTTTCAAATATTTCTGATCCATCCTGACCATTTTTCATTATCAGGACCCTGGACATCATCTAGCACTAAAGTGCTCTAAAAGACAAGTCCAACGAACCCAAACTAGATGCTTTCCGAATCGAATGCGAATTCCGCCGTTTCGTTAAGAGTTCCTATGGCCACCTCCAGACTCCATCCAGCTCAATGGTACCATAATATTGCATTGTCATCGTACTTACAGAAGTATACCAAATTTTAGCTCAATTGGTTAAGGAGAACTGGTTTTAAATTCAGTTGCAAGATTTATCCCATACTAACTAACAAGCAAAGTGCTTGTAAAAATGGTACGCATATCTTTTTTGCGACTAGGTTTCTTAGAGTATTATTNATTTAGGCAGTTAAATACTGCACAGTATTTAGTACACCATTTTCTTTATTTTCTTCCATCATACACAAGAATACGCGTGCGTGAGTCAATGTTCGCTCGTATGTGAGGCCTTGTTGAATAGTATCCTGTAGGTGAGGGTCATCGTGCGTGTTTTGTTTTCGATGTAAACTCGCGGAGATGAACAGGCCTGGCCAGACCTACGTCATTTTATAAAAGCTGAAAGTTTGTCAGCGTATGCTCCCAATATAGGATAGAATATTGGTGAATCATGAAGTTTGGGTCATGGTGGCTTTAGGAGCTACCCTAAAAAAACTGTTTGGCAAGGAGTTGAAACTGTCAAAAGTGTCTCATTGTTGGGGAAAATACTTCTAATTATTGCCCAAATATTAAGCATAAAAATCAGATTTTATGGTATAACGTAAGTCTAACTTATACGGTGGCTTTTTCTGTATATTCAATAGACTGTAATTCTGCTAACGTTATACCAATAAATATGACTTTTATGTATACCTAGCTTCTGCCCGCGTGTAATTTTGTGCCACAATTGGCATATATTATAATAATAATAATAAATAATAAATTTATTAAAAAAAAAAAAAAAAATTAGCACAAACAAACTGCAAAACTTACAAGTAACATAACTTATCATTCAATGCTTTTGTATTACAATGTTTACCAATCTAATAGAATTATAGATTTCTACACTAGGCAAGGCCTGTCCTGTAGACAGTCTTTTATTATCGCCCGTATGTTAATTTGGGTTACAAATAATAATACACTTATCCGCACCGTAACGTAAACGCCTCGCCTCGCGGTTGACAACGCGAAAGGCGATGACAGCTCGCGAAAGACCTTAAATGCACTGATGATGATGATGATAATGATGATGATTGTCGGCCGTTTGGTGTAGTGGTTCGAAACGGACTACTATTCCGGAGGTAGCGGGTTCGATTCCCGCTCAGTACAAACATTTGTGTGCATGAACATATTTGTTTGTATTGGACTGGGTGTTTTCTATGTATAACTAGCTTTCCGCCCGCGTGGAATTTCGTTTGTTAAATTTTCCTGAATTTTCTTTGCTAAAACCTCACAGCCCGAGACCTTTCCAACGAATGCAAAACCGTGGAAATCGGTTCTTGCGTCAGGAGGGAAAACCCGACTTATTGCAAGCTTTTTTTATATACAGGGTGTTAGGTAAATGGGTATATGAGCCGACACTAGCCCATGTTAACATGGTCATATAAATGGTATGGTGAAGTCAGAAAATTGATATCTTTATTTTAATTATTTTAATTTTCATACAAATCGGATTTCATAAAATTTATTTTGTATGAAAATTAGTAGTATAGTAAATACATACTTATCTAGGTATGTATTTACAAAAAAAAAGTATTTAAGTATGTTTATATCCTTTGTCTAGTACCCATAGTACAAGCTTTGCTTAGTTTGGGACTAGAGGCGCAGTGTAAAATGTCCAAGGATATTTATTTATTTATTTTATTTATGATGATGGATGTGGAATCACTCACCCAGTCACAGCGAGAGAGCCGTCAATTTGGAAGGCGACACTGTACACAGGTTTTGCGTGTCCCTCTTGATGCAGGACTTCAGTTGCTGAAAACAAAAAATTAAGATTTAAAGCGCGCCATAGTTAAAGCAAGCCCTGTGACGTCAAGGTGTGCTTAAATAAAAGTGTAGCACTTTGTGACGGAACTTCAACGCATCATAACTTCGTAATTACTTGTTTGATTGACAAATCTAAATATACAGGGTGGAATTTTGTAATGCCACCTGGAGGGAAAGTACTCGTAATACCGTTAAAACATTTTAGTGAAAGAAAACATTCTTTTATTTTTGAAAAGAAAGAGAACTGCATTCAAAAATTTTCGAAAAAATTTCGAAAATTTACTACCATACCATACAATTTTCTGTACATAATTAAAATAATTTAAGATTTCATGGTTTTCTTTTCATTTGATTTATCAAGTTTGTTAGAGAGATTTCATCCTTATACTTAACCCTAACGATAGATGTAATAAAAATACAATTACAATTCCAAAAATTTGCTTGCCACACCCGGGACTCGAACCAACTAAAATCTGTTAAAAATTACACACTGTATTTTTAATGCATCGATCGTTAGGGTTAAGCATAAAGATGAAATCTCTCTAATAAACTTGTTAAATCAAATGAAAAGAAAACCATCAAATCTTAAATTATTTTAGACAATTTTATGCAGCTTACTATTTTATTTATTTTACCAAATGGTCCGTGACCCTCACTCGGCATGGGGCACACTGAAAACCAGCGCCGTGGCCTTCGTCACCGTGGGCCACGGCATATGCTGAGTGGGGTCCCATTGCAGTGGGCATCTTGTTGGTGAATGGGTGGCACTGCTCAGTTTTACTCTTGTTTTTATTTTTTCTTCTTCCATTATTATGTGCCACTGTCATGTCTATGTAATTGCCTGTTTTTGTGTGATGTCCATTGTAATAAATATATCTTTCTTTCTTTCTTTCTATTTTAATTGTTTACAGAAAATTGCATTGATTGGTGGTGAATTTTTGAAAAATTTTCGGAAATCTTTGAATGCATTTCTCTTTCTTTTCAAAAATAAAAGAATGTTTTCTTTGAGTAAAATTTTATGTCTACAGTATTAAGAGTACTTTCCCTCCAGGTGGCATTACAAAATTCTACCCTGTATAACTCAAAGGCGACTGAGATAGTGATCTAAAGCCTGGTCCGTGAGCACGTAGAATTTTGTCCAATGACCCCAAGCTACCCATCCTTATCGCTCGCGCGTAATTATGTTGCTGTCGCGCTCGCACATTCACAGCGGGCGCCCGTCGCACAGTCGCGACAGCAATATAANTAGAATTTTGTCCAATGACCCCAAGCTACCCATCCTTATCGCTCGCGCGTAATTATGTTGCTGTCGCGCTCGCACATTCACAGCGGGCGCCCGTCGCACAGTCGCGACAGCAATATAATTACGCGCGAGCGATAAGGATGGGTAGCTTGGGGTCATTGGACAAAATTCTACGTGCTCACGGACCAGGCTTTATCAACACACAGCCCAAACCACTGGACGGATCGGGCTGAAATTTGGGATGCAGGTAGATGTTATGACTTAGGCATCCGCTAAGAAAGGATTTTACGAAACTCCACCCCTAAGGGGGTAAAACGGGATCCACGCGTATGAAGTCGCGGGCGGCCGCTAGTCAGAAATAAAGATTAAGATTAAGAACAGAGATTTTTGACATTTAAATGACTTGGCGCCATTAGCGAGTGACTTGGCGCCGTTACTGGCAACGGTGTATGACTTGGCGCCACTACTAGTGACAGTGTATGACTTGGCGTCACTAAATAGCAACTTGGCGCCATGACAGGCAGCTAGTCTATACTTATAATAAATCTGTAGAGAGGTCAATTCTGTACATGAAATATATTTTCAAAATAACTATCAGGGGGTGATTAGTGATCGATACCGATGCCAAAAATGCAATCAGTAAAATTTTTGTCTGTCCGTCTGTATGTTCCTTATAGAATCAAAAACTACTCGACGGATTTTAACGATACTTAGTACAAATTCTTCATACTCCTGGGCAGGTTATAGTATACTTAGGAATTCCCACGGGTACGGGAATTAGCGGGAAAATCCTTTTGTAAGAAAAATCTAAACCGCTTAAGTTAGACGCTTGAAATTTGGCATGCAGGTACCTTAGCAAACTTAAAGCTTAGTTACAATAGGATATCGCAAAATTCCCACGGGAACGGGAAGAATAAGAATAAGAATAAGAAATTTATTCATAATGTTCATTACATGTCAAATTTTCAATATATTTTCTTATTAATAATAAACAATTGCAGTATTAATAAGAAAGAAATACACATCATGTCCAAATAAATTAATAATACAAATAGAATTAAAATGTCAATTAAATGTCAAAATAATATAATGAAGGGGGTAAAACGGGATCCACGCGTACGAAGTCGCGGGCGGCCGCTAGTGAGAAATAAAGCATTAAACTCACCGGTCTCCAAATCCCAAAGCCGCCAGGAGTGGTCAAAAACTGTGGTGGCCAGAAATCGTCCTGAAGGGTGGAACTCCGCGCGGGACACGCGGGATGGCCCGTGCCCGTCTAGGGACGCCATCGGGGCTTCGCTGCGGGACAAAGAGAGAAGTAAAGTTAAACACGGTAAACTAAGACTTGGCGCCACTACGACGTGACTTGGTTCCAATAGCTAGTGGCAGCGGTAGCCATGCGCCACTAAATAACAATTTGGCGCCACTAGCGAGTGGCTTGGCGCCACTAAATAATGATTTGGCGCCACTAACTTGCGACTAGGTGACATTACTAAGGACAGCGGTGACTTGGCGCCACTAGCTAGTGACAGCGAGTGTCTTATCCAAGAGCGATGGGCCGTGCCCGTCTAGAGACGCCATCGGGGCCTCGCTGCGGGACACAAAATGAGTTAGTAATTTGGCGCCTCTGACTTGGCGCCATTATTAGAGACCATGTTGACTTGGCGCCACTAAATAGCAACTTGGCGCCATTAGCTAGTGACTTGGCGCCACTGGATAGTCGTCGTAATGCCCGTCTAGAGACGCCATCGGAGCCTCGCTGCGGGACAAAATAAGTTAAGGCTCTTCTTAGTAAAGTTAAACACAGTAACTAGTGACTTGGCGCCACTAGCTAGTCACTTGGCGCCACTAAAGTGACTCGGCGTCACTAGTTAGTGTCTAGGTACCATTACTAGTGACAGCGAGTAATTTGGCGCCTCTAGCTTGCGACTTGGCGCTATTACTAGTGATAGCGAGTGATTTGGCCTCTATCTTGTGACTTAACGCCGCTAGCTAGTGACTTGGCGCCACTAGCCAGTCACTTGGCGCCATTGGCCAGTGTATGACTTGGCGCCACTCAATAGGAATGGCGCCACTACCTAATGACAGCGAGTGGTCAAACACTGTGGTGGCCAGGAATCGTCCCGAAGGGTGGAACTCCGCGCGGGACACGCGGGATGGCCCGTGCCCGTCTAGGGACGCCATCGGGGCCTCGCTGCGGGACACAAAAAATACATTCTTCATAAGTCAATTGGCGCCATTAGCGGGTGACTTCGCGCCACTATCGAGAGACACCAAACAACTTGGCGCCGCTAGAAAGTGACAGCGGGTGACTTGGCGTCACTGGGTAGTCACTTTGCATCATTGGCTAGTCTTCAAGGCGCCACTAGCTAGTGACTTGGCGCCACTGGCTAATGACTTGGCGCTACTGGCGAATGACTTGGCGTCCCTGAAAACCACAGCAGGTGACTTGGCGCCCCTAACTAGTGTCTTGACGCCACTAACTAGTGACAGAGTATGATTTGGCGCCACTAGCTAGAAACAGCATATGACTTGGCGCCACTGGCAAGTGACTTGACGCCTCTAGGTAGTGACTTGGCGCCACTACATAATGACAGCGAATGACTTGGCGCCACTAAACAGTGACTTGGCCGCCAGGAGTGGTCAAACACTGTGGTGGCCAGAAACCGTCCCGAAGGGTGGAACTCCGCGCGGGACACGCGGGATGGCCCGTGCCCGTCTAGGGACGCCATCGGGGCCTCGCTGCGGGACACACAATGGGTTAGGGTTAAGTTACACACACATACAACACACTAAACTAAGACTTGGCGCCACTAAAGTGACTCGGCCCTATAAAAAGCGATTTGACGCCACTAAATAGTGACTTGGTGCCATGACAGGTGATAGCATAAAACTTGGCGCAACTGGCGAGTGACGGCGCCATTAAATAACAACTTAGCGCCACTAGCTTGTGTCTAGGTGCCATTACTGGTGACAGCTTATGACTTGGCGCCACTAACTAGTGACTGGGCGCCATTACTAGTGACAGTGAGTGATTTGGCGCCACTAGATAGTGACTTGACGCCACTACCTAATGACAGCGAGTGTCCTATCCCAGCCATGGGATGCCATCGGTGCTTCACTGCGGGACACAAAATGAGTTAAGGCTAAATAAAGACACGCTAAACTAAGCCTTGGCGCCACTACGACGTGACTTGGTTCCAATAGCTAGTGGCAGCGGTAGCTATGCGCCACTAAATAACGATTTGGCGCCACTAAATAATGATTTGGCGCCACTAACTTGTGACTAGGTGACATTACTAGGGACAGCGGTGACTTGGCGCCACTAGCTAGTGACAGCGAGTGTCTTATCCCTGAGCGATGGCCCGTGCCCGTCTAGGGACGCCATCGGGGCTTCGCTGCGGGACACAAAATGAGTTAGGGTTAAGTAACACACACACACAACACACACCATACTAAACTAAGACTTGGCGCCACTACGACGTGACTTGGCGCCAATAAAGTGACTCGGCCCTGTAAATAGCGATTTGGCGCCACTAACTAGTGACTTGGCGCCATTACTAGTATAAAACTTGGCACAACTGGCGAGTGACTTGGCGCCTCTAGAGCGACTTGGCGCCATTGGCGAATGACTTGGCGCCACTGAAAAGCGACAGCAGGTGATGACTTGGCGCCACTAGCTAGTGACTTGGCGACATCATTAGTGACAGAGTATGACTTGGCGCCACTAAATAGCAACTTGGCGCCACTAGCTAGAAACAGCTTATGACTTGGCGCCACTAAACAGTGACTTGGCCGCCAGGAGTGGTCAAACACTGTGGTGGCCAGAAACCGTCCCGAAGGGTGGAACTCCGCGCGGGACACGCGGGATGGGCCGTGCCCGTCCAGAGACGCCATTGGGGCTTCGCTGCGGGACACACAAAAAGAAGAAGTGAATTGGCGCCACTGGCTAGTAGCTTGGTACCACTAGCTAGTGACTTGGCGCCACTGGATAGTCGTCGTAGTGCCCGTCCATAGACGCCATCGGGGCTTCGCTGCGGGACACAAAATAGACTTAGGGCTTTATGGTAAAGTTAATCACCTAGTGGCGCCAATACGACTTGAGTTGCCACCAATAGACAGTGACAGCGATTGACTTGGCGCCACTAGCGAGTGACACCAAGTGACTTGGCACTACTAGAAGGTGCTAGCGAGTCACAGCGAGTGACTTGGCACCACTAACAAGGGACTTGGCGCCACTAGCGTGTGACAGCAATCGACATGGTGCCGCTAGATAGTGAGTTGGCGTCCTTAATAGTTATTTGGCGCCCCTAATAAGTTACTTAGCGCCCCATAGATACGACTTGGCGCCACCATGTAGTGACTTGGCGCCACAATATAGTGACTTGGCGCCACTAAATAGTGAGTTGGCCCCACTATCCGGTGACTTGGCGCCACTAGCGAGTCACTTAGCGCCTCTGCCTACCTGCTGAAGTTCCACAGATACACGGTGCCGTCATAGGCGCAGGACGCCATGGTGCACGCGGCAGACTTTTCATCAGTCTTACTATCTTGGCGCCACTAGATAGACAGCGAGCCATTTGGTGCCATAAGGGAGTGACATGGGGCGCCCCTAGCTAGTAATAGTGAGCGACTTGGCGCCACAGCTAGTGACTTGGCGCCACTAGCCTGTGCCTTGGCGCCTCAGCTAGTGACAGTAAGTGTAAATAGTGATTTTGTGCCCCTAGCTAGTAAAAGCGAGTGATTTGGCGCCACGGCTATTAACTTGGCGCCTCTTAATAATGACATGGCGCCACTAGCCTGTGCCTTGGCGCCTCAGCTAGTGTAAATAGTGATTTGGCGCCCCTAGCTAGTAAAAGCGAGTGACTTGGCGCCACATCAAGTGACTTGGCGCCAAATCAAGTGACTTGGCGCCACAGCTAGTGACAGTGAGTTACTTTTGGCGCCACTAATTAATGACTTGGCGCCACTATTTAGTGACTTGGCGCCACTAACTAGTGACTATCTACCTACCTGCTGAAGTTCCACAGATACACGGTGCCGTCATAGGCGCAGGACGCCATGGTGCACGCGGCAGACTTTTCATCTTTCCATCTTTTGTACTATCGGGGCCTCTTCCGCCTGACCACTTTGTAGAAATTTTAGCGTAAGCGCATCGCTCCGGTCACGTGCTCACCGCGTCTCTAATTGGTTACGCATTTTACTATATTTTTACTACGACCAATAAGAGACAATCAGGGCTTAGGTTGCAATACGAAATACCATTGTGCACTTTATTGTCATACGGTTAAGGTTTAAAACGAAATGTTTCTTTTTCTTCAATCTTTCTTAGTTTTAGGCTGAGTTGCACCACCTAACTTTGACCGTAACTATAACGGTAACCGGTCCTTTTTGTATGGAGTTTGACAGAATTTTGACGTTTGTTAAAGTTAAAGTAAGATGGTGCAACTCAGCCTTAGAATTTTAATAATAGAATTTGGTTACAAACAAATAGATATGTATTTTTTTTAATATTGTGTTTTTATACGAGGTCTGTCTGCTTTTTGCTTTGGCGATCTGTCGACATATTCTCTCCTTTGTTTTTTTGTGAAGTTTCGTGATCAATAACCGATTGATTTGTGTTGACCCGTGCTAGTAATTGGACTGTTTGATTGCCTTTTTATTGACCTCCGCTCGATTACTGAACCATGCCTCTCAAAATAATTCTTATATTTACTTACAAACTTATCTATACATTGTTAACTGTTTAAGTATTATTTAGTTTGAAGTTTAATTGTTATTGATTTAAGACCTTGTGTAAAGACACTTAATGTGCAATAAAAAATTGAATTTGAAATAAAACTAACTTAATATTATAATATTTACGATAACCAATTACCTGGATGTGAGATGTTCCGTTTTAAAGATAAGTGTTTCTTTAAAACGGAAAACAAAATATGCATTAAAAATAAATAGAAACCTATCAGGTATAAGTTTTTATTTACATTCAAGGATTTAAGAAAGTTATAGCCAGATCTTACAATGATTGTTTTAAGCCACAAATATTCCTTAACACTTTACTAATTAATTCAATAACATATTGTTTAAATAAGTTCCGAATAAATTAAATACCTATTAAATAAGTAAAATTCGAAAGCAACTGTATGATATTGTATTTCTCGCCCTAACTAGCTAAACTAATATCATGAGATTTACACTCATAATATCAACAATAATTGTAGAAAGGGCTACTTTTTTCTCGGGAAATTGCATAGTTACCTCGGAATGTGCGATAGCAATTTTGTGACCCGAGCGGGCAATCGCTAGTTCAAATTTTACACGAAGCCTCATATAATATTTTGTAGCGATTCTTTATTGGGTTTCAAATTGACTAAAATGCGACGTTGCCAAACGTGCGCTACGGATGCGGGTAATAAGCAATACTCAATCCTAATTGCTTTACATAGAGCTTGGTTTGCTAGGGCAAACATCTACAGTGGTGCGCCGACGCTGCTTAGACCCGAAATATGAATGAACGGGGGCGGAGTTTAATCGAGCGTGTGTGTGCAAACAATTTAGGCCCTTAAGGTGTCAAGGCGTTCGAGTCCCCGATAGTACATCAGACTTACTATCTTGGCGCGACTTATGGTTGACTTAGCGCCCCTAGTGAGTGACTTAGCGCCACTAGCTTGTGACTTGGCGCCCCCTAGTGAGTGACTTAGCACCACTATCCAGTGACGTGGCGCCTCAGCTAGTGACTAAGTGTAAATAGTGATTTGGCGTCACTAAATAGTGTGCTAGTAATAGTATGACTTGGGGCGCCACTAGATAGTCTCAGTGAGTGGATTTTGGCGCCATTGACAGTTTGACTTGGCGCCACTCACTAGTGACTTGGCGCCACTAACTAGTGACTATCTACCTACCTGCAGAAGTTCCACAGATACACGGTGCCGTCATAGGCGCAGGAAGCCATGGTGCACGCGGCAGACTTTTCATCGGTCTCCATCGCTTCAGGCGTGTCTGATGTGCCTTCTTTTGTACATCAGACTTACTATCTTGGCGCCACTAGCTAGTGACTTGGCGCCACTATATAGTGACTTGGCGCCCCTAATAAGTTACCTAGCGCCCCATAGATAATGACTTGGCGGCACAATAGTGTGACTTGACTAGATAGACAGCGAGTCATTTGGTGCCATTAGGGAGTGACATGGGGCGCCCCTAGCTAGTAATAGCGAGTGATTGGCGCCACAGCTAGAGATTTGGCGCCACAGCTAGTCACTTGGCGCCACATGCGAATGACTATGCAACTTGTTAGTAACGGCGCTACTGGCGAGTGACTGTGTGAGTGAGCAAGCGAATTGGCTCCACTAGATAGTGAGTTAGCGCCCCCTAGTGAGTGACTTGGCGCCTCAGCTAGTGACAGTAAGTGTAAATAGTGACTTGGCGCCACTACGTAGTGACACCAGTGACTTGGCGCCTCAGATAGCGACAGTAAGTGTGGCGTCATTAAATAGTCACTTGGCGCCACTAAAACATGAGTTGGCACCACAAGCTAGTGACTTGGCGCCACTAAATAGTGACTTGGCGCCATTGGCTACCTACCTGCTGAAGTTCCACAGATACACGGTGCCGTCATAGGCGCAGGAAGCCATGGTGCACGCGGCAGACTTTTCGTCGGTTTCCATCGCTTCAGGCGTGTCTGATGTGCCTTCTTTGGTGTTCTTTATCTGTATGGAAAAATAAGAAAATAATATACAGGGTGGTTTATTTATTTATTTATTTGATCACCAACAAGGTTACATTGAGGCTTCACAAAAGTAACTATAAAAAATGTCACTTGTTAATGCAAACTTAATTAAAAGTGAAAACATCATGCGTTAGAGACTAAAGCAACAGCAATTAGGGGTTAAAAACTTAAAATATTTAATATGGTGTAAAGAAGTCCCTATGGTGAGATTTTGTAAAACTACGCCCATCTCATGGGTAGTACACATTAAAGTAATTACAAGAAAAATATACAGGATGGAATTTTGTAATGCCACCTGGAGGGAAAGTACTCTTAATACTGTAGATAGAAAAATTTACTGAAAGAAAACATTCCTTTATTTTTGAAAAGAAAGAACTGCATTTAAAGATTTTCGAAAAATTTTCGAAAATTCACCACCATACCATACAATTTTCTGTACATAATTAAAATAATTTAAGATTTCATGGTTTTCTTTTCATTTGATTTATCAAGTTTGTTAGAGAGATTTCATCCTTATACTTAAGCGACTAATAGTTGCTGCGTATCCCCTCTGTGCTGTTATAATTTTAAATATAAATAACATAAATTAACATAATTATTTTCTTTTTACACCAGGCTCGCCAGTAGGGATGCGCAGTAGCTGATAGGGCTTCCTGCTGAAAATCAGTGTCGGGATACCCTATTAAGGTGTCCCAACTAAAACTGAGCAGGCGCCCTATTAACATGCATTCGTCTCTTTCTTTTAAATGTGTTGTATTGTATTGTATGTGTGTTAATAAAAGTTATTTATTATTATTATTATTATTATTAACCCTAACGATTGATGTAAAAAAATACAGGGTGAAATTTTTAACAGATTTTAGTTGGTTTGATTCCCGGGTGTGGTAAGGAAATTTTTGGAAATCTTTGACTGCAGTTCTATTTCTTTTCAAACATAAAGGAATGTTTTCTTTGAGAATTTTTTTCTATCTACAATATTAAGAGTACTTTCCCTCCAGATGGCATTACAAAATTACATCCTGTATAAGTCCCCGCGCGTTTTTGATTTTTCACAATTTTAATATTATCAGAGTAAATACAAATGAGTAGGTCATCTTCATAGAAACGCACCGAGCGCGGTTTGTATGTGAGCGCGCCAAGCGCGCACGCACACACTGCAACTCCCCGCTAATCCCCGGTAAATTTTGTCATTTGTATTTTCTCTGATATTATCTATCTAATTTAATTCGACAATACCTTATCTCTAAAGTGGTTAGGCAGCGCGGCCTGTGGATGGAACACAGCGCTGCTGACGTTGCAAGAGTGACCTTTCAGCACTTGCAGCGGCGTGCAGTCCGGTACTGACCACACCTTGCTGAGTCCGGACCTGAGAGGTAGATAAATAAAAACTAATAATAGATAATAAAATTAAACAAAAAAGTAAAAAAAAAAATGCAATCTTGCTAAATAAAATCATTACTTTTTGATGTGGTCAAATATTCACCCTGTATAGTGTCACCCAACAAAAAGGTTGATTCTACTGCTCAAATGAAACTTTCCCCAAGAGAAGGAAATTCAAATCTATACTAAATGCGAAAGTAACTCTGTCTGTCTGTCTTTCACGCCTAAACTACTGAAACGATTTTGATTAAATTTGGCATAGAATTAGTTTTTATCCCGGTTTTTGAAACAGGGACGCGCGCGATAAAGTTTTTCTGTGACAGACAAAATTCCACGCGGGCGAAGCCGCGGGCGGAAAGCTAGTCTTAAATAAAACTTACCATACAAATTGCATCAGTAATCAGTCAATTAGTATGGGAACGTCTTTTTTATACAGGGTGGAATTTTGTAATGCCACCTGTAGGGAAAGTGCTCTTAAAGGCATGTTTTACTCAAAGAAAACATTCCTTAATTCTTTTAAAGAAATGGTGAAGGTATGATTGAGAATTTTAGGAAATCTTTGAACGCAGTTCTCTTTCTTTTAAAAAATAAAGGAATGTTTTCTTTAAGCAAAATTTTCTATCTACAGCATTAATCATAATATCTTTATTGCTTCATGTGGTACAAACAAGGTATCCCAACTAATCCCAACTAATATTATAAATGCGAAAGTAACTCTGTCTGTCTGTCTGTCTGTCTGTTACGCTTTCCCGCTTAAACCTCGCAACCAATTTTGATGAAATTTGGCATAGAGATAGTTTGAGTCCCGGGAAAGAACATAGGATAGTTTTTATCCCGGTTTTTGAAACAGGGACGCGCGCGATAAAGTTTTTCTGTGACAGACAAAATTCCACGCGGGCGAAGCCGCGGGCGGAAAGCTAGTTAAAAATAAAACAGTCCCAGAACATGAGCGCTGTGAGGGCATTGCAACATTGTACATAATATTAATTTAAGCAGTAGAATCAATCCTTTATGTTTGGCCCACCAATGGGTCATGTATTTACTTACCAACTTGAAGTTATAAGCATTTGACTGTCGCTGCTGAATCTGCAAAAGCTGATTGGCCGAGTGTCGCCAATCTGAAATGAATATACAATGTTTTCTAATACGTCACTCTATTTATTAAAAAAAAGTTTTATTGGTATTTATTCAAATTCAAAGACGTTTATTGCATGCATATTTATTTCAGTTTTTTATGGATAGATTTACTTTTTTTTGTCATGATCATGCAAGAACAAGATGCCAACAAATAGTAATTTAAAAATGTAAACACAAAAAGAAATTCAATAATTAAGTTGTTCAGCTATATTTCATGGATAGCCTGCAAGTCTTTGTAGTGATGCATAAAAAATAAAATTAAAAATAATTATACAAAATTCTACGTGCTCGCAGACCAGACTATAGTAAAATAGGTTCTGGTCTAGAAAAAGTTGGGAACCACTGATTTAGTAAATTACCTGGCTGCAATATATGGAGATGGCGGAGGCCTTTCTCTGCGAGTCTTGTTTCGCTGCTGCCCTTACGCTGCCTGCCAGTTGCAGGTCCTCACGGGCTTTCGTAAGCCTGGATACAAAAAAAACACGATTAAGATCTTTGACAAATCGATTCTCATAATACTGGCTTTTGTCCGCGACTTCGCTTCGTGAATATTTGATCCGCATTTCATCCCTTTAGGGCATTGGTTCCCAAACTTATTTGAGACGCGCCCCCTTTCGACCATACAAAAAATTCCGAGGGGGGCGGGCCTCCTCCAGTCAAGATTATTTATTGGTCGTATCGAGCAGTCTGGAATGCATTCTCTCAGCGGTCGCAGGTTTTTTATACTTAAGTACACAGATGGTCCGCGCCCCCTTTAAAGGTCTTTGCGCCTCCCCTGGGAGGCGCGCCCCCCACTTTGGGAACCAATGCATACCTCAGGAGGTAAATTTTGACGCCTTTTCACCCCCTTAGGGGGTAGTTTGATGAACGTTCAGCTAAGGTTTAGGTTTTAGGGTGTATTGATACCATTTTCATCCCTTTAGGAGGCAAATTGTGATGCTTTTTTTACCCCTTTAGGGGGTAAATTATGAGACATTCTCACCCTCTTAGGGCATAAATTTTGAAGTCTTTTTCACCCCCTTAGGGGGTACATTTTGATACCTTTTCACCCCCTTAAGGGTTAAATTTTAACGCATTTTCACCCCCTTAGGGGGTAGATTGATGAACGTTTAGCTAAGGTTTAGGTTTTTAGTTCCACTGACCTCTGTTTGGCCCTCGGCAAGCTATACCGAGCGATCCAAAGCCTAGCGTCCCTCAACTCCGGAGGTCCTTCGTGGTACCACGTGCCCTCGCGGCCTCTGTCTCTCTCTATTACGGGCCTCCTTCTCTAATACCTACCTACTTGAGTCGATTATCATAATACTAGCTTACATTTTGAGACATTCTCACACCCCCTTAGGGGATAAATGTTGACGTCTTTTCATCCCATTAGAGATTAAATTTTAGCGTCTTTTCACCCCCTTGGGGAGTAAATTTTGATACCTTTTCCACCCCTTAGGGGGTAAATTTTGATACCTTTTTCACCCCCTTAGAGGGTAACTTACATTTTGATACCTTTTCACCCCTTTAGGGGGTAGATTGATGAACGTTTAGCTACTAAATTACTCGTTTTAGTTCCACTGACCTCTGTTTGGCTCTCGGCAGTGAGTACCGAGCGATCCAAAGCCTAGCGTCCCTCAACTCCGGAGGTCCTTCGTGGTACCACGTGCCTTCGCGGCCTCTGTCCCTTTCTATACGGGCCTCCTCCTCTAATACCTACCTACAGTACCTACTTGAGTCGATTATAATAATACTAGCTTTGCCCGCGGTTTCGCTTGCGTGAATTTTAGATTACCGTTTCATCCCCTTAGGGAGTACAGTTTGATACCTATTTCAACCCCTTAGGGGGTAGTTTATCTACTAAGTTACTCGTTACTCGACTAATGCGAACAAGTACCACTGACCTCTGTGGTCACACCATCCCCTATGGGTCACACCATACCATCCCCTCTGAGCCACATTGTCCCCTTATATCCCCAGAAGCTAGGTACACCTGAATATGTAAGATTTCTACTGACCTCTGTTTGGCCCTCGGCAAGCTATACCGAGCGATCCAAAGCCTAGCGTCCCTCAACTCCGGAGGTCCTTCGTGGTACCACGTGCCCTCGCGGCCTCTGTCCCTCTCTACACGAGCCTCTTCCTCTAGTATACTACTTGAGTCGATTAACATAATACTACCTTTTTTTAGATACCCGTTTCATCCCCTCGGGTTAAATTTTGATACCTTTTTCACCCCCTTAGAGGGTAACTTTTGATTCCTTTTCCACCCCCTCAGGAGGTAACTTTTGATACAGTTTCACTCCCTTAGGGGATAAATTTTGATACCATTTTTTTCACCCCCGTAAGGGGTATATTTAATCGCCTTTTCACCCCCTTAGGGGATCAATTTTGATACCATTTTCAACCCCGTAAGGGGTAAATTTTAACGCCTTTTCACCCCCTTAGGGGGTAAATTTTGATACCTTTTTCAACCCTTTAGGGGGTACATTTGGATACCTTTTTCACCTCCTTAGGGGGTAAATTTTGATACCTTTTCACCCCTTTAGGGGGTAGTTTGATGAACGTTTAGCTACTAAATTACTAGTTTTAGTTCCACTGACCTCTGTTTCGCCCTCGGCAGTGAGTACCGAGCGATCCAAAGCCTAGCGTCCCTCAACTCCGGAGGTCCTTCGTGGTACCACGTGCCCTCGCGGCCTCTGTCTCTTTCTATACGGGCCTCCTCCTCTTCCATTTTCTTGTGGATTGCATCTTCTCCCAGGCTGGAAGATAATAATAACAACAATTAATGTGTAAAAGTATAATTCAAGTTCCATAAATGGGGATGTTGCCTGGGTCAAAAAGCAAGAGTTTTAATTAGTCCGTCAGTTAACTTATCAAAATATACTCTACACGTATTTTTCACTTTTTCAAACTAATGAAAATTTAAAGAGATAAAGCGCCCCAAAGTTCATAAGAAGAGGCCCGTGACGTCAACGCTTGCTTAAAAATGCCGCACGTTGTGACGTCGTGCGCAACTTCAACGCACCATAACTATGTAATTATGTGTTAGATTGACAAATAAAAATATATATGTGTCCAATATTTTTTGATATTAAACATTACGGACTAAAAAAATTTTTTTAGGCAACTAGCCTATTATTAGGCTATTTCTGAAGGCCAATGAAAAAAATATGGTGTGGCTAGGTAGTACTCCGTTTGGAGGTATAATAGTAATAGTAATATTAGTTAATATCATGTCAAAGTTGTAGGATTACTCTAAGGCAATTTATACATGTTCGATGGTGTTCATACATTAATGGCCTCTAAAAGTACTAAAAAAGTGAAAAATTATTATGTATGGATATTAATGATCCCAAGTCATTATTAGGCAACGCCAGAACTTCATGATTTGGCCAACAATATCGCGAATGTGCTATGCTAGTAAAGTTGGGCCGTCTGGTGGATGGAGGAATTACTATTGTTGTACTTACTAACTAAGCAAGTCCCTCAAACGAACTCTCCTCTCTGCCGGACCCTCACCGAAGAGGCACACCGGCTCACCGAGCTGACGAAGACTTCTTCGTACCTGTAAAAACAAATTTAACATAAAACTAAGGCCGTTTACTGTCTTGTCGTAGCGGCAGTGGTACATCATCAACATACACGGACCACTCTTGTAGTCAAGAGTCAACAGCTTGAAGCTGCCAGTGATAACTGCTCGAGCAGTTGGTATTAACTGTCAAAGTCAAAGTCAAAATTTCTTTATTTGTTTGGACTAATAAATAGTTCTTGCAAATCGTCATTTTGCTCTTAAGGAGCCTCTACATGTCTCATAATCTTTTTACCCTACCAGTGCTTCGAGACCAACATTTGGCAAGTGCTGAGAAGAAGCGTCGCAACAAACTCAGTCACCACTGTCTGCCGGTTAATATAAATAAATAGAAATAGTAGTAGTAGGTACATTCGATTCAGGAGCAGTTCACTGAATTTACCATGCATTCTTGTATGGTGTATCTTATAAGAATGGGTATACAAGATTGCGTGGTTGGCTTTCTCACTCGCACACGCACTCGTTTCGTTGCGATCCTTATTAATTGGACACCATACATTACTAGCTTTACTCCTTTAGGTTACAAAAATATGTTTAAGAATCGTCAATGTACGACGTTGTCCTCAAATATGTCATAACGAAGCGGGAAACACGTTATTTTTTATGTCAACCAAACATCTACCTTATGTTGTTTGCTTAAGAGTGAATTCAGTTTAGCTTTAGAGCGTTGTGGAAACAATCGTGTTGAATAACGAAGAGATTCTAACGTTGTATGACGTTAAGAAAAAAACTAGTTTAGGCGTTTCTGGATAACGAGTGATCACTGGTCAGGCTGATCACTCGTTTAATAACCCGTGATAACGAATAACGCCCATTGCTAGCTTGAAGCTGTCGACCCTGACTGCTTCAAGCGGTCCTGGTATTGCCGGCCTTCTGCTAATATTTCTTGCGGTCGACTGCAAGGCAGTTCAGAAGAGTGAAATGAAACATTTTTCATTTTCAATTATTCTGTTCAGTTTATTTAACTCTCGTGGCCTACCAAAATAGTCTTCACGGTCGAACTCTTGGCCATCACTGCTTTACTGAGTCTGTGCCGTACCGCGCCAATCAGGAACGCTCCATTGAAATATAGGCGCTCGGAAAGCTTTCGGTACCGCGTATTCCGAGCGTGGTGCCGCGCCGACAAGTCAGAAAACGGCCTAAGGCATTTTCAATTAGGGTTTTTACACTTCACAGTAATTATGCCAGATACATAAATATATGAGCTGAGCCAGAAAGGAGTGAAGACTTGGCAATGACACCTGCAGCAGAGGAAGACCGCCTAAGATGGACAGATATTATCGGGTAAAATGCTGGAGTAACTGAATGCAAGTGGCCAGAAAAATCAGGCATGTACCTTGACTATCCGCACCACAGTGACCAAAAAACTGTCAAAGCATAGAAATTTAAAACAATCATAACTCGAAAACTATCAAAAATTGCAGCCCATACATAGGGGTGATTCTGGTAGCCCTACTGATGCTCTACCTCTGAGCTTCGGCTTAACACTACTTTTTGAAACACCCTGTATAGACATAAATAGGTTACAAAGTGCATGATTAACTAACCTCATCGTCGTCGGTGGACACATTCAGCTGCCGAGCTTTGCGTCTCCGCTCGAATTCTTCGAGCAGTGCTTTTTTATCACGAGACATCTCTTCTTCAAGCTCCATATATTCTATAAATAAATCAAAGTTGTATTTGTAAGTATACTTATTTAATCATATCCNGTAAGAACCATCCTTGGACTTCCACAAACATTTAAAAAAAAGAATTATCGAAATCGGTTCAGCCGTTCACACGTGATGCCGTGACAACGCGAAACGGGTTTCATTTTTATATATATAGATATTCGATTTTGTACCATAGAAGTTCAATACTTCTAAGTGCTATCATATTTTATACAATAGGTGACAAGATAGAGAAATACAGATCACAATGCGACCTTAACGGCACTGTAATGCAACGCGAAAGTTTAAAATCTTATGCAAGAGGAGCTGTTTGATTAAAAGCATTATTTACTGCTGAGCTGGTAACCAAAACTTCATTTAAAATAAGCAAAAACTTGAAGAATATACAACAAAACTAGTATTATCATGATAGTCAAGTGTTTACATGTTAGAATAAGTTATTTTACTTTAATATAAAAATTGATACAGGTCTGTAAAAGTTATAAAATAAACTTTTAATTCTTTTTCATACATACCATTTGAAATTTGTATGTCTCCAAGCTCTTTTCCGCCATTATCCTCGGTTCCTTCTCTGGCTGCAGCCGCCAGTGCCGCCAGCCGAGCCTTCTCCTGTTCCTCCAAGGATCCATAGTGGACTTGCTTGCTTTTCTTCACCAGAATCACATCCTCATCGTCAGACATTTTTAGGTTATGTTTATCAAGTCAGTCAAAATAAAAATAATTGAAGTGAAAATGAATTAAGATTTGTAGGATTACGGTATTTAGGGTACTGTCCTGACTTAAATAGTGGTGAAATTATTTTTAACGAATTAAAATCGGTAAACTATCGCGACGCGTAAACGTCAAACACAAACATGAAACGTTTCTGTTCATGTAATCAAATTTAGTGTCATATGTTTCTGCGTTGGCTTACTATTTATTCCTAAAATCTAATTTACTCTTAATAGTGATGAAATATATATAAAGTAACCTAAACATGATAAACAACGTTAAATTGTAAATTTTTAAGCAGAATTGAAGAATATAATAGGATTTGGAATAAACTGTGGCTTTGTAGAACGGAACGTAAAAATAAAATCATAGACAACAATGATGCCATTGTAAAATAATTACCCGTGAATCAGGGAACAAGAAAAACAATTTAGGAGCCATCACGTTTTGGAAGTAAATTTCTTCCAACAACCAACGTTTATTCACAGCAAAACGGATAAAAGGAGTGCTATTTTAGTTCCGTATTTAACAAATTAAAGCTAAGTTGATCTTCATAGGGCAACTTCAGATTAAAATGATAAAAATAAACAAAAAATATTGTGAATTATAGGGAGCGAAATGACTTGATGCTGGGTACCCCATTTGTCTATGGATATTGTTTACGTCAGTCATGTAGCAGCGAAATATTTTCAAATCGCAATTTCGCCTTATTTTCATCGTTAAAGCATGATTAGTTATATCAAACGTGTGTTTTTGTGCAATCAGTAGTTTATATTCACAAACTTGTGTGTGTAAAAGTGTTTTTGTAGAGAATTAAGAACATAACCTCTAAAAGTGTGTTGTCGTAGTTTTGTTTAGATTTAAAAGTGTATTTTAACAATGGCTTTGCAATTATCCCGCCGGGAGGTTGATGAAATACGTTCCTCTTTGGACAGAGCGATCTACAGGACGATAGGGAAGTCGGATAACTTGTTGCTGTCCACAGTTTCGTCATGTCTTACCAATGGGTAAGTATTTTATTGTTTTTCCAATTGGCTTGTACATTTTATGTCTTCTAAGTATATAAATAAGTTTTATGAGCTGCATGTTGAGAGAAATGCATAATTAATTGATGGAAACTGTGTATAATTTCAAACAAATCACAAATAATGTGTAGGTAACCCATGCTTATCTTATTTCTAAATTGAAATTGTAATTATATTTGTATGTGTTAAAAATGAATACCAGTAATCTAGATAGAAATGTTTCAAACCAAATGCATGTGTAAATTATTTATTTTCTTTATTTGAATTAACATAGCAGTTTAGTACAGATAGCATATAAAAATAAGTTTTACTTAATAAGCCTAAAAGATTTCACTGCTAATTTAATATTGAAAAGGCAGAACATTATACTTACAACTAAAAATTAAAAAGCGTTATATTATAACAAATATGTTTTGAATCAGTTTTTCAAAGTCAAAGTCAAAATTTCTTTATTTGTTTGGACTAATAAATAGTTCTTACAAATCGTCATTTTGCTCTTAATTTGTTTTTGTTTGTGTATGTA
Organism: Ostrinia furnacalis; assembly: GCF_004193835.3. Classification (NCBI taxonomy): domain Eukaryota; kingdom Metazoa; phylum Arthropoda; class Insecta; order Lepidoptera; family Crambidae; genus Ostrinia; species Ostrinia furnacalis. The sequence continues at coordinate 400,613 of NW_021131888.1, read as the reverse complement.
ATATCACAGAATAATAATAAGTACTACGTACAGAAGTTTTACTTCACGAAGGTATTTAAAAAAATGTATGCTCAATGTCATTAACAATATGGTGTAATTTAGCCTGTCTCAAGAGTCAAGCACCATTTTGTTGACAAACGTCAGTGATCGGCACTGCGCCGAAGCTATAGGGCTGACTTCGGTAAAATGATGTGACGTGAGGTGCCAAACTGCGCAAAATGGCGGAGGAAATACATGATTTAGCATAAATTATCATGAATAATACTAACTACTTATTTACCTCTCAGTGTCTTGAGGCAACTTAAAAAAGTACATTCTGTGTTTTTATTATTATTTAGGCAGTTAAATACTGCACAGTATTTAGTACACCATTTTCTTTATTTTCTTCCATCATACACAAGAATACGCGTTCGTGAGTCAATGTTCGCTCGTATGTGAGGCCTTGTCGAATAGTATCCTGTAGGTGGGACATCGTGCGTGTTTTGTTTTCGATGTAAACTCGCGGAGATGAACAGGCCCGGTAATATTTAAAATTATTAACAAAAGTGTTAATTTTATTTAACTTTTTTACAGCTACGAGCGTCGCAAGATTATAGACAAGATATCCTCTCACATCGACTCGAAGAAAGCGAGCAAACTAGCCGACAAAGTGCTCGCACTCGCTCAAGAACTCGTCTCATCGTCAAAAAGTCACAAACGGAAACACGAACCGGAACGTGAGAAGGACTCGAAGAAATCCAGACACGATGACAAAGAGAAAGACCGTCACGATGATAGAGACAAGCATGAAGACAGAGACAAGGATAGGCATGAGGAGAAAGACAAGGAAAAAGATAAAAAAATAGGGAACGGTATTGAGACGTTACCGCTGCCAGCGGCTTTGCCGGAAGGAGAGACCGTTGGGTCTAAGATTGCTGTGTTAAGCGCTGACAGGATCAAGGTTAGTTTATCCTTTTGCTTATTAATTGTTGTTTAAACATTTCTAAACGCTATCTTCAATTTGATTTTGTTGAGACGGAAACGGGACTATTCCCACCTCTCGTTCCCACCACTGCAACTCCTGTGTAGCCAGGATCTACAGCTTGACCGCCACAAAAAACCCAACCAATGAAGGTCAGGTTAGTCCCGGGGGAAAGTTAAACTGTCATTGGACCCGCAACGAAATTAATCAGAAGAACATAGGAGCAGTTCGAAATTAAGGTTCGACTTCCCTCCATTGCAAAGGGGATGACAGGTAACAAACAAAGGTTTGAGACGGAAAAGAAAGAGTCCTTTGTCATTAAAATGCCATCAGGTGATCCATCTGCTCGTTTGCCTCCTGTCACATAAAAAAGAAAATATGCATCCGAACAAAACTCTGCATTCGCGCGGTTGACCGCGCTATAAAGTATTATTTTAACTTTGCACATCTTACGTAAGATCTATCGAGACTCCCTCCTTTCTTTTAAAAAAAAAAAAAGATATGGTCGACCCCCTTCCCCCTCTAAAACGTCTTACGTATAAGATTTTAAACTTTCGCGTTCCATTTCAACTAAAATAGTAAGACACGGGTCTTAACGCGACGTTTATTAATGAATTACATTACGGACGACCGCGAGCCGCGAGTCTGCTTGTGACCACGGCTGCAGCATCGCAGCTGAAACGTCAAGCCGTGAGTACATAATGTAACTCATTAATAAACGTCGCGTTAAGACCTGTGTCTTACTATTCGTCTTACGTAATAAATGAAAGGCTCCAATCCAGAGTTTGAAAGGATAATTATCACAATAACATCTTGATAATAACAGATGGATAGTTATCAGTTGATAATAACAAAAAAATCCGCTCTTAAAAGTGAACTGTATTCGAAGTTTTCAAACTCGTGTTGACTGTTGTGAACGTTATTTAACATAGATAGTTATAAAACCTATCTATTTAGCTCTATAACGATCACTCGTTAACTAGCGTCAAAATATTTATCTATTTTCCACAACGCTTCATGCGACTAGCGATGGATCACTTGACAACAATCAGTAACCAAAAACATAAAGCAACATTCTCAATGTAACACCAGAATTTCTTATGAAACAATATGACAAATGTATCTTACACTGTTGATAATTATCCGATAATTATCATGAAGCGTAATTGTCTTGATAATTTCGAACCCTGCTCCAATCTGAGCTATAAATAAAAAAAAATAAAAGAAAAACTCAATTAATAACCAATTACCTTCCAGCTAATGATGGCCAACGCTCAAAAAGAGATCGAGGAGCGTAAACGCGCGCTCGTCGCGCTTAAAGGCGAGAAACAGAACGTGACGACCGCGGCGCAGACCGCCCAGCAGATTAAGGTTCAGATGCAACAGCAGAACGCCATCCCACCGCCCAGCGTTATTAAACCTATGCTGTATTCTAAACCTGGTAAGAATATTCTTTCCTCCGTGGTTGAGGATTCCGGGTGAAGCTCGCTTCCACCTTCGGCCTGATCGTCACTTACCATCAGGTGAGATACAGGCCAAGAGCTTCCTCGTTGTGGATAAAAAAAATGTAATCATTATGAATAAGAAATGATTTATTTCCTCTACTTAAGCTCAGGGGGCTTTGTGTGAGTTTACATCACGTCTAGCGACTGCGTAAAAAATGGCATTAAAATGTTTGACGGATTGTACAGCGCGCAGCGCCCCTAACAGATACTTTCAAGAACTAAAATTTCATAGATTTATTTGACGCGCTCGCAAGTGACGACTTTTGATTTAAACTCACACTGTGCCCTCTGGTCATTTAGTCTATCTATAGTCCAACAAATGGGAAACTTACCTATGCTATCATACAGTCTGTGATCGTAAAGGTCATAGCAGACTTATCAACTCGGAAAGGGATCGCCTTTCGCGAGCTGTCAACTCAGGCGAGGCGTTTACGTTACGGTTATCCTCCCTTCATCATCATCATTTCAGCCACAGGACGTCCACTGCTGAACATAGGCCTCCCCCAATGATTTCCACATCGGTTGGTAGCGGCCTGCATCCAGCACCTGCTACCTTTATAAAGTCGTCGGTCCACCCCGTCCTCCCTTAGTGTAAATTACAGAGGGTCATGTCCCTGCAATGGGCACTAAATGACCTAATGGTGAAGCAAAGACTGTAACTATGGGAATATTTTTTCAGTGACTCCAATATCGGCTGAAGAGCTAGAAAAGCAGAGGAAGATAGCTGAACTGCAGGCCAGGATACAGAGGAAACTAGCTGGTATGTATCTGCACATACACTACAGTTTGACCTTACAAAACATACTTAAAACTAAAGTCAACATGTTGGTTGACCGCAGTTTAAAGTTGTTTATGTAAGAACAAGTGTACAATAAAGGGCCATGACTTTTAGTAAATAGTAAAACATTTAAGTTAAATAGTAAAGTTGAACAGTGTATTTAAATTACGTTTAGTATGGAAATGTCATTTTAAAACAGTGTTCAACAACTTTGTAAATTTTTATTAGGGAATGACTCGAAATCATTTCAAGTCGCGTTCTAGAGGGGTCGCGTCATAGGGGGTGGATTACTTTAGTAAAAAGAAATTACATAGAAAGCACGATGTTCTTTCGTGAAGCGCTTCATAGTGACTAAAATTCATGAAATTATGCCACACGGCCCTATCGCGAACCGTTTTCGAGAATTCAAGTGTTGTTATTTGTGAAAAATTTTGGCCCACCCTGTATATTGTGTTTCTGTTACCAGGTGGCGCTTTAGCAAACACGGGCAGTGGCCCGGCGCCGCTCATTTTGGACCGGGAGGGGCGCACCATAGATATGAGCGGCAAGAGAGTGCAACTCACACATGTCGCTCCTACACTCAAGGTCAGTACAAAACAATAGTGAAATCCCATTATTTATACACAACATACTCTTGGCTTCATCTCACATAGGAGGGGATGATCAGGCCAAAGGAAGCGAGCTTCACCTGGAATCTTCAACCACAGAGAAACTATCTATCTTACCTCTAACTGTAGCTATTTGTATGTACAGTGTTCCAGCTACCCATTTCCGTTTTTCTCTCGCTCTCATCAAATGGCGATTCTTTGCGATTGAACGAGACGAAAAGACCGGAAAATAGGCTGGAAGTGTGTGTTAGTTTTTTCAAATAATATCACCTTCAACATGATTAAGACTTGAATATTTTACTGCCTTCTGGTTTTTCAGTCGTCCGATATCTTTTAACTGAGCAAAATTAACATTTTTCCGATACTGAAACTGCCAACTGCCAATATAACTTACAGTTATAGTTTTAAAATAAAACACCCTGTATAAACTTTTTTCAGGCGAACATCCGCGCGAAGCGTCGCGAAGAGTTCCGCGCTCAATTAGCCACGCCAGCTGCGGAGCTTCGAGCGGAGCCGGGCGCGTGGCAGGACCCGCGCGTGCCCTGCAAGCCGGCGCAGCGGGCCAAGCGAGCGCTCCGCTTCCACGAGCCCGGCAAGTTTAGGCAGCTGGCGGAGAGGCTAAGGATGAAGGTGCGTAGCGGAGAAGGAAAATTTTGTAAAAATTGCTTTCAAAATGATGTCTATTAGTAAAAGTGTCTCTAAAACGGTGTTTAGGCAGCTAGAGGAGAGGTTAAGGATGAAGGTGCGTAGCGAGAAGCGAAAAAATCAAAAGTTTTTTTCATAAACGGTCAAAAAAGGAAGTGTCTTTTAGTTGAGCTTCTAAATGGCTTTTGTCAGATTGATGTTTAATAAAAAGTGTTTAGAAACGGCTTAAATGATAAAAGTGGCTATCAAATCGGTGGATAACAGCAAATAATGGCTATCAAAATTCAAAACGTTATATAATAGAAAAAGTGCATATCTATCAGTATACATTGATAATAAAAGTTACTATAAAATGGCAGCAGCGTTTATTGACGACATTTTATTGGTACTAGAGTGTATCAAAAGCAAGTTCAGCAACCTTCACCNATTTCATTTCTTTTTAGAGATAAACAAGCAGCTCCGTCGAGACTTGGCTAGTTTTTTTACAGAATGTTTTTGATGGGATTGTCTTTTACTTTTAGAATCCTGTCAAGGTGAACATCGGAAGAGGTGATTCTTAGATTGAAAGTGTTGTGAATTCTTATACTAAAACGTTTATTTTTATTTGTTTTTATTTGTATAGAGAATAATATAGTGTCTAGACAAACCTCAAGAGGATTTAAGACACTATTTAAATCAAAGATGTAATGGCTAAATAATGTAATAATAAATAAATAATAATAAATAGTGAAAAATCAATTGAAATTGAAAAGACAAGTGAAAAGTAGAGGTTTCCAATTCCAACTCCCATCAAAAGCAGTTTTTTTATATGAATCTTTTTTACTGCATAGGGTATACTATGAAGTAAGTCCCCCACATAAAAGTTAAAAAAAAAAACTGAAAATCATCCCCTATTTTCGACACTATATCCTTTTATTTACTTTCTCACTTGATAACGAATTTTCTCTCCTCCTCTTTCTAAAACTTGCATTTTTATCACAATATGTAACTAAACATGTAAGCGCTTTGGTTTTTCTGTAAGCTGTTGTTCATCGAAATAAATAAACTTTTTCAGGCGAACATCCGCGCGAAGCGTCGCGAAGAGTTCCGCGCTCAACTAGCCACACCAGCTGCGGAGCTTCGAGCGGAGCCGGGCGCGTGGCAGGACCCGCGCGTGCCCTGCAAGCCGGCGCAGCGGGCCAAGCGAGCGCTCCGCTTCCACGAGCCCGGCAAGTTTAGGCAGCTGGCGGAGCGGTTAAGGATGAAGGTGCGTAGCAGAGAAGGAAAATTTTGTAAAAATTGCTTTCAAAATTATGTCTATTAGTAAAAGTGTCTCTAAAACGGTGTTTAGGCAGCTAGAGGAGAGGTTAAGGATTAAGGTGGGTAGCGGAGAAGCGAAAAAATCAAAAGCTTTTTTCATAAACGGTCAAAAAAGGAAGTGTCTTTTAGTTGAGCTTCTAAAAGGCTTTTGTCAGATTGATGTTTAATAAAAAGTGTTTAGAAACGGCTTAAATGATAAAAGTGGCTATCAAATCGGTGGATAATAGCAAATAATGGCTATCAAAACTGTGTCAAATGGAAATAGTGTCTATAAATTCAGTATACATTGATAAAAGTTACTATAAAATGGCAGCAGCGTTTATTGACGACATTTTATTGGTACTAGAGTGTATCAAAAGCAAGTTAAGCAACCTTCACCGTGTTGACAAGATGATGGGTGACCATTTGCAACATCTGATCTTACTCTTAAGCTCTTCACCTAATCTGAGACCTGTCTCAAGTCTGATTTACGATGGATGACTGTTTAGAATGGATTTTCAAAGCACCCAAAAGAATGTTAAGCAACCTTTATTGAGTCAAAAAGATGATGGATGACCATTTTCAACGTCAGATGTCAATCTTAAGTATTTCGCCTAATCTGAAACCTGACTACTATTGAAGTTTTCACACAATATTTAGTTTTAATTCAATTGGCCCATATTACCTCAAAATTATCATACGAGTCCGACTCGCACTTGGCCGGTTTTTCACAACGTTCGTTCGTTCGTTTCAGCCAAATGACGTCCACTGCTGGTCAAAGGCCTCCTCCAAGGTTTTCCACAATGCACGGTCCTGCGCTGCCCGCATCCAGGCTCTTCCCGCGACCTTTGCCAGATCGTCGGTCCACCTAGTAGGAGGCCTGCCCACGCTACGTCTTCCAGCCCGTGGTCGCCACTCAAGAACTTTCCTGCCCCAACGGCCATCGTCTCTACGAGCTATGTGCCCCGCCCACTGCCACTTGATTTTAGCAATTCTGCGAGCTATGTCGGTCACTTTGGTTCTCCTGCGGATCTCCTCATTTCTGATTCGATCACGCAGGGAAACTCCAAGCATGACCTTGAGCCTTCTTATGAGGCCATACATTTTCACAACATTATTTATTAATTTCAGGCACAACTAGAGAAGTTACAAAGCGAGATATCCCAGATAGCCCGCAAGACCGGCATATCGTCAGCTACCAAGCTGGCTCTACTCGCTGCAGACGCGCCTGACTCGGACCGAGTGCCTGACATCGAGTGGTGAGTCATCATTTAATTGTGGCGACGCCACTACAAACTAGTGACCAACAGATGGCGCTGTTACGACTGCACTATGGCACACTCCACCGCGCGTACAATCCTGCATCGCGGTGACGGAGTTTTCTACCCTGCCCAGCATATATAGAAAAACCAAGATGGTAGAAATTGGACCTTGGTCCCCGAGCATAACACCCGCTCGGAAGGAAGCACTAACATCTAGCTTCCTTATTGTGGATGAATGAACATCATATCCCACATAATCATCCATCACCATCATCATATTATTATAATCGTCATTTCATTCAAGCTAGACTGCAGTTTGCATCCCAATTAACATCAGTTGATTGCAGTGCAACGATTCTGAAACGTCAAGTGGCAAAAAACTAAACTAATAACCCAGCATTGATAGTAGCGCCCTCTTGTAAATGTCATAATTTGACACTTCAGTGTTGTCCAACGTGGCAAAAATCGTAACTGATAACCCAGTCAGTATGATATTAATATTGTCCAACTACAACGAACCGTCTTATCAGTGATATTGACATAGAGCGCCACCGTCAATACCGGATCCTTGGTTCCGATTTTTGCCACGTTGGAAACTATACAGGGTGTTAGGTAAATGGGTATATGAGCCGACACTAGCCCATGTTAACTTGGGCATATAAATGGTATGGTGAAGTCAGAAAATTGATATCTTCATTTTAATTATTTTAATTTTCATACAAATCGGATTTTATAAAATTTATTATTTAAACTATTCTCACGCGTACGAAGTCTAGTAGTGTAGTATAAAAAATATTTTTTACTTTTTACTTCTAGGTGGGACAGCGTCATCCTGATGACACCAGAGGAACGGGAAGCGTCCAAGAATGCGACAACTTCGGACACACTTACACACACACAAAGAGTGGCCGCGTGTAACACAGGCGAGGACGATATAGTCAACAACCTCAATCAGAGAGCAGTCACCAATCTAGTCGAGCATCCGCAGCAGTTGAGACCTCCAAGTGAGTTTTTACACTCTCTCTCTCTCTTTATCACATACACACCAGTCTAGACGAACACCCACAGTAACTGAGACCTCTCCAATGAGTATTATCTCTCTCTTTCTCCCTTTCTCTCTCTCTCTCTCTATCTTTTACTCTCTCTCTTTATACACCAATTCAGACGAACATTCGCAATAATTGAGGAATTCAAGTTTACACACAATATTTCTCTCTTACTCTCTCTCTTTTCCTCTGTCTTCCAATCTCTCGTTCGGTCCCTCTCTGTCTTCCCCTCTCTCTCGTTCCCTCCTCTCTCTCTCTCTCGCTCACACACACACAAAGAGTGGCGGCGTGTAACACAGGCGAGGACGATATAGTCAACAACCTCAATCAACGAGCTGTGACCAATCTAGTCGAGCATCCGCAGCAGTTGAGGCCTCCGAGTAAGTACTATTCTCTTTCTCTCTCTCTCTCTCTCTCTCTCTTTCTCTCTTTCACACACACACACACCCACATAGTACACTAAAACATTAGCATTCGTTTGTATTCGGAATTGCCATGATTGTCGATATATTTAGAATATTGTTTACAAATAAAAAAACAAAGGCTGGGTTGCACCATCTTACTTTAACTGTCTAACTCGATACAAAAAACACCGGTTATCGTTAAAATAAGGTGGTGGAACAGCCTAACACTTAAAGCAATAACGTTTAATGCGAATAAAACAATACATTGAATTTATCATTGACCTATTGGAACACATTCCCCTTGGATTAAAATATAACCTTCTGGGCAACCTAAGTGGCCACACATCGCACAGCGAGCTATGGACGAAAATGCCGGTATTTTTCTTTCTTTTTTTCTAGGTATTCTTCGTTTTCTTCTTACATTTTCGACCCCTTCATTTCCGTTAAATTCAACACTCGGCATCGTTAACAGTGTTTCCGTTATCTTCGTTTCTTCGTCCCCGAATCTAACAGTAATATCGTTGTTTTTTAAGATTTGTGGATTTTTTTTTATTTACATCGTTAAAACACTCATAATGACACACAGTATCAGTAGTATGGTCTTCATTTTGCACTATTAAAGTATAACAACCAACAAGAAGGTTTTAGTTTATCAATCATAATAATCTTCTTGACAAGTTAAATCGTCAAACAACTTTGTTCTAAATAATTTTGAACTTTACTGACGAACTGTTAAAGATTATTTTCTCTAACTCGAGATTATTCTGTAACATAGTTTCAAAAGGTAATATTATGTGCTCGCGATTCGTTGAAGGAATCAATTTGAAAACTGACGAACCTTTTCATTTCGTGACTGTACATACAGTTAACTGCAAAGCTTAATAGACATAATGATGCTCGAAAATAATCCTTATCCTTTAAAACTTAAGATATGGACACCCGCAAATTTTATTTTCAATATTTTTTTCGCCAAAAATACCACGATTTAAAATAAATAAGATAAGGTTGCATTGTTAAATTGTTCTATAGAGCTTATTAAAAATTTTGGATGTTGTTTACAAAGTAACCCTGTATAAAATGTAATTTATTGTGGAAATTCGGACTTAGAGATACATTCACCTTGTATTCTAATATAGCCCAGCGGACAACTCAATTGTTTGCACATAACACATTTCGAACGAATCTGCCGGCTTAGCTTTTTATTTCTGTTGTTTTCGTTTACCATCGTTGTCTCCGTTTCTTCGCCGTCCAAATCGTTGTCTAATCCACCATCGTTGCGTTCTTCTTTCCTTATGTCCGCTTTCTCAAAATCGTTGTCTGTATTTATCCTCTTCAAGTCTACATCGATGTCTCTCGTGTAGATAATTTCATCTTCCAAAGATAAACTTTCAGGTCTTGCTGCAACCGCAGAAAAAAACACGAGAAATAGATAAATATTCATTGTAAATGTATTTACAATATTTGATACGCGATGTCTTGTACTGAGTTCCAAGAATGCAATGGTTTGTTTATTAAATGATACCGTATTGATTAAACTAATTAAGATTTGCATGAGCTAAGATTTTGCCACACTGAACGCGTTCCGCGGTCAGCGATCAGGGGGCGTAGTGTCAGTTTACGTCAAAGGTATTCGATGTCGACTGCTTAAAAAAGTGTCATTAAAAGTATGACGATTGTTCAGCGCCCCTAGCGGAAACTTAAAGAACTAAAATTTTCATACATTTTTTTCAACGCGCTCACTAGTGAGGACGTTTGATATAAAATCACACTAAGCCCTCCGATCGCATCAATACAAAATGTAGAGACCGAGAATGTTGTTCATACATGATGCGGGCTGCGCTCACTTTGATCTTTACTTTTTTTATTATTAATCTTTTTTTACTCTTAAATATTTAACGACTAGCTTTTCGCCCGCGGCTTCGCCCGCGTCGAATTTTGTCGGTCACAGAAAAACTTTATCGCGCGCTTGCCTGTTTCAAAAACCGAGATAAAAACTATCTCTATGCCAAATTTCATCAAAATCGGTTCAGTGGTTTAGGTGTGAAAGCAAGACAGACGAACAGAGTTACTTCGCACATATAATATTGGTATAGATTTGTAAGTACTATTTAAATAGTCTATGCAAATAAAGAAACTTCGACTATGTTCTAACCGCAGACCACGTCCAGTGTGGCAAGTCCCTTAATGAGTTATTATTATGGACGCGCATTGATTTGACTCTGACACTATCTAGTCTAGTGTCTGCTAAAAAACATTTTATCATGCAAAATAAATGCGTCATCGCTTAGCTTAAAGCATAATGCGGTCCATGTGTATGATTACGTCATTGTCTTATATTACGGTGCGCTATATGTCTAGCACTTAACTTAGTCAGTGTCTGAGGTATGGGAGCGGCACGGGAGGGGTCACATTGATTTTCAACCGACTTCAAAAAAAGGAGGTTCTCAATTCGACCCGTATGTTTTTTTTTCTATGTTTGTTACGCGATAACTCCGCCAATTATGAACCGATTTGAACAAATCTTTTTTCGGCGTATAGGTAATACCTCAAGGGTGGTCCCATTTAAATTTAATAATAAAAAAAACAACCCCCAAGGGTGGAAAATTGGGGATGAACTTTTTTATACGCAATATCTCCGCCGATTATAAACCAATTTGAACGATTATTTTTTTGTTGAATAGGTATTATCAAAAGGGTGGTTTCATGCGAATTTGAAGAAAATATTTCACCCCCAAGGGTGGAAAATTGGGGATGAACTTTTTTATACGCAATATCTCCGCCGATTATGAATATTTATTTATTTATTTCTTAGCTCTGTCTGATAATGGATCTGGAGGAGATGCAATGGCCACCTCCGTAACAAAACAATAGAACCCTATAGAGTTAGGGCTTGTGTGATTCGCCTTGACGAATATTTCGTATCCAGGGTCCGATGATGAAGCTGTAAGGGGGCAGATTTGTTTTTCATTATGTGACTGTCTTTATTTTGTACTTAATATATATTTTACATTTATTATACCTATTCGTGTTTCATTATTCGTATCCAGGGTCCGATGATGGAGCCGGAAGGGGGCAGATTTTTTTTTCGCTATGTGACTGTCTTTATTTTGTACTTAATATATATTTTACATATAATACCTATTCGTGTTTCATTATGAATCGAAATATAAAAGACTTAATAAACTCTATTAAAAATTTAAATTAATTTATCAAGTTTGAATACCTCATTCTACCTTAAAATTAATAACTTAAATCAAGTCTTAATACGGTCACGGCTCAAGATTTTTTTGTCCATTTCAGCGTTCTTTTTACTCTTTTGACGTTGCGTTGACAGCTTTTACCTAAATTCGCGCGGAATATTTTTGTGAAATGGCTCTTAAGCAAGCATCGTTTGTAAAAACGGGCGCTAATCGCAAAAATACCCCTTTTGTAGGGTCTCACAAGTCGACAACCTTGGATAGAGTTATATTGGGCAACAAAACAATAAAATCTTTTATAGGAATTAAATCCGATTTCAATTTTAGTTCTACGTAAGACGTCCGGGTGGACGATTGCACAATGTGATCCGACGACCTCATAAAGGTAGCAGGAAGGCAATGAATCTACGAACCGGGAGATGTGGAAATCAGAATAGATTTTTGCGAGATCGAATCAGAAATGAGGAGATCCGTAAACGAACTAAAGTCGCTGACATAGCCTGACGGATTAGCAAGCTGAACACATAGTACGCAGAACTGACGGCCGATGGGGAAGCAAGGTTCTGGAGTGGAGGCCGTGTACCGGAAAACGCAGCGTGGGACTTCAACCCACAAGGTGGACCGACGACATCGTAAAGGTAGCAGGGAAGCGCTGGACGCAGGCCGCTACCAATCGATCAACGTGGAAAGCATTGGGGGAGGCCTATATTCAGCAGTGGACGTCCTGTGGCTGGAGTGATAATCATGAAATATTAAATAATCATTAATCATGTCTTATTTCTCGCTTGCCCACAGCGGAGCCCCTCAAACCGACATACATGCCAGTGTTCCTCACCAAGAAGGAACGCAAAAAACTCCGTCGCCAGAGCCGCAGGGAAGCATGGAAAGAAGAACAGGAGAAAGTCCGGCTAGGATTGGAAGCACCGCCCGAACCGAAGCTCAGGTAACACTTTCTCTTTCTCTCTCCCTCTCTCTGACCCTCCCCCTCTCTGACTCTTTCTCTCTGACCCTCCCCAGTCTCTCTCTTACCCTCTCTCTCTCTCCTGCTCTCCTTCTCTCTGACCGTCCCCCTCTCTCTGACCCTCCCTCTCTCTCTCTCTATCTCTTTAACCCTCTCCCGTCTCTCTCCGACACTCCCCCTATATCTGACCCTCCACTCTTTCTCTGACCCTGGCCCTCTCTCCTTGACCCTCTATTTCTCTCTCCCACACTATTTCCATCACCCCTCCGTCGTACTGAGCACCTACGTTCTAAAAGGAACCCCATGCAAAATTTGAGACCCCTACCACTTGTAGTTTCTGAGATTTCGTGATGAGTTGTTACACGCCATATTTTTTTTTATGCTAGACAAGGCAGGTATTTGACCGCAATCGCACCTGGTGTTAAGCGAGATGCAGTCTAGGATGGTACATATCTGCCCTGTAAGTGCCAATTCACTCTCGCCTTGAAAACGCCCGGATTATACTGTTCAGGAAATACAGCAGCAGGCAGCGAATTTGGCGAGACATATTGATCTGTATCATCAATTGTGTGTTCCATCCTATGTACCGTGTTTCATGTAATAAACAATTTGAATTTGAGTAAGTGAGTGACCTTTAGCAAATGAATAATTCTTAATTACCCCCTTTTTGCTCCAACAGGATATCGAACCTGATGCGTGCTTTAGGGACGGAAGCGGTGCAGGACCCGACCGCCATCGAGGCGAAAGTGCGCGAACAAATCGCCAAAAGACAGAAAACGCATTTGGAGGCGAACAAGGCTAGAGCGCTTACTAAAGACCAGAAGAGAGAAAAGGTAAGTTTTAAGACTCACTAACACACATGTCTCTCTTTCTCTTTCTCTCTCACATTTACACAAAGAGAGAGAGAGAGGAGGCGGACAAGGCCAGAGCGCTACTAAAGACCAAAAGAGGGAAAAGGTAATATAATTATTGTTAAACTAGCTTTCCGCCCGCGGCTTCGCGCGCATGGACTACATTATCTACATATTTTACGGAACCCTATTTTTTTTCCAAAATAAAATTTAGCCTATGTTACTAGTGGATAATGCTTTCGAATGGTGAAAGAATTTTTAAAAACGGTCCAGTAGTTTTTGAGCCCATTCATTACTTCACTTTTTGGCTACTTTTTGACCATAACACTGCTGTGTGTGACTGTACGTATATTTATTTCATTCTTTTCAACGAAATCCTGGCATTAAAGGTACTTTTTCTGCTTTTTTTTTATGTAGTTAGAAGTTTGGTCTGAAGTACTGTCACCTTGTCTAAAGCCCGGNTCTTTCTCTTTCTCTCTCACATTTACACAAAGAGAGAGAGAGAGAGAGACAAAAGGCAGAAAACGCATTTGGAGGCGGACAAGGCCAGAGCGCTACTAAAGACCAAAAGAGGGAAAAGGTAATATAATTATTGTTAAACTAGCTTTCCGCCCGCGGCTTCGCGCGCATGGACTACATTATCTACATATTTTACGGAACCCTATTTTTTTTCCAAAATAAAATTTAGCCTATGTTACTAGTGGATAATGCTTTCGAATGGTGAAAGAATTTCTAAAAACGGTCCAGTAGTTTTTGAGCCCATTCATTACTTCACTTTTTGGCTACTTTTTGACCATAACACTGCTGACTGTACGTATATTTATTTTATTCTTTTCAACGAAATCCTGGCATTAAAGGTACTTTTTCTGTTTTTTTTTTATGTAGTTAGAAGTTTGGTCTGAAGGACTGTCACCTTGTCTAAAGCCCGGTCGCCGAGCACGTAGAATTTCGTCCAATGACCCCTAGCTACCCTTTCCTTATCGCTCGCGCGTAATTATGTTTCTGTCGCGCTCGCACACTCACTGCGGGCGCCCGTCGCACAGTCGCGACAGCAATATAATTATACGCGAGCGATAAAGATGGGTAGTTTGGAGTCATTGGACGAAATTCTACGTGCTTGGCGACCGGACTATATAGACCCTCTGTTTAAACAATGGCACTGTGCTCTTTTTTATAACTTTCTATTTTTCTAGGTGGACAGAAAACTAAGAGAAGACACGACGATGGGCGTGCATGTCGCTGTGTACAGGTAAATAATATAATACTTAAAATTACTAGTGGACATCCACCCATAAGGTGGACCGACGACCTCATAAAGGTAGCAGGAAGGCGCTGGATGCAGGCCGCTACCAACCGGGCGATGTGGAAATCATTGGGGGACGCCTATGTTCAGCAGTGGACGTCCTGTGGCTGAAATGATGATGAAGAAATTAAATAAAAGCTTGTTTTTGTTATGAGTTACTTTAAGGAATGATCGGTTTTATTCTCCCATTTTCAGGGTAAAAGACCTGTTCGAGTGCGCCTCAGCCAAGTTCAAGGTAGAAGTGAACGCACAGCAACTGCATATGACGGGATGCGTGATACTGCACCGCGGCTGCTGCGTGATTGTGGTGGAGGGAGGGCCTAAACAGCAGGCCAAGTACAAGAGGTAGGCCAAGTATACAATAGGTGACTAATTACACACGAGGTGGCCAAGTATGCAATAGGTGGTCAAGTATGGGGGGAGAGTGCCAAGTATAGGGGAGTAGGCCAAGTACACAAGAGGTGGCCAAGTAGACGTTAGGTAGGCCAAGTACACAAGAGGCAGGCCAAGTACTTAATAGGTGGCCAAGTACAAGAAGTAGGCCAAGACAAGTACACGAGAGGTAGGCCAAGTAAAAGGGGATGTAGGCCAAGTATACAATAGGTGGCCAAGTAGACGATAGGTAGGCCAAGTACACAAGAGGCAGGCCAAGTATACACAGTGGGAGAGGCCAAGTATACACAGTGGGAGAGGCCAAGTACACAAGTGGTAGAAGTTAATAGAATAGAATAGAAAGTATTTATTTGGCAATAGGTGGCCAAGTACACACGAGGGGGTGTAGGCCAAGTACAATAAATAAGAGGCCTAGTACTAAGGAGGGATAGACCAAGTACTAAGAGGGGATTGGCCAAGTACAAGAGGTTAGGAGTAAGCCAAGTATAAGGGAAGTAGGTCAAGTATGTAACATAGGGNATTAAATAGAAGCTTGTTTTTATTATGAGTTACTTTAAGGAATGATCGGTTTTATTCTCCCATTTTCAGGGTAAAAGACCTGTTCGAGTGCGCCTCAGCCAAGTTCAAAGTGGAAGTGAACGCACAGCAACTGCATATGACGGGATGCGTGATACTGCACCGCGGCTGCTGCGTGATTGTGGTGGAGGGAGGGCCTAAACAGCAGGCCAAGTATAAGAGGTAGGCCAAGTATATAATAGGGTTGTAGGCCAAGTAACAGGTGGGGGAGTAGGCAAAGTACACAATAGGTGGACAAGTAGACGTTAGGTAGGCCAAGTACACAAAAGGTGGCCAAGTAGACGTTAGGTAGGCCAAGTACACAAAAGGTGGCCAAGTAGACGTTAGGTAGGCCAAGTACACATTGATAGCCAAGTAGACGATAGGTAGGCCAAGTACAAGGGGCGAGGAGTAGGCCAAGTATACAATAGGTAGGCTAAGTCAGGAGGTGGTCAAGTATAGAGGGAGTGGGCCAAGTACAAGATGTAGGCCAAGACAAGTACACGAGAGGTAGGCCAAGTAACAGGTGGGGGGAGTAGGCCAAGTATACAATAGGTGGCCAAGTACACGAGAGGTAGGCCAAGTATACCCAGTGGGGATTGGCCAAGTACAAGAGGTGAGGAGTAGGCCAAGTTCAAGTTTAGAGGGTGCAATAATCCAAATGTAGTCCATTGGATTTGTCTCATAATTGGGGAATGTAGTATGTATCATGAGTAGAGTCAATGTTAATGATACACCCTGTAAAATATCACTGCAGTGGGGTCTTCCCAAGGGTCAGGCCAAGTACTAAAGGGGGAAAGGCCAAGTAAAAGAGGGGGTAGTGATCTAAGTGCGAAGGGAAAGAGCCCTAGTGTGCTATGCCAAGTTTAGAGGTTGGGTAGTAGTAATGCAAGTGAGAATAGAAAAGAGTAAATAACAATAAAAGGGATGATGACTGGGTAATGAAATCGAAATTCTATTTAGTCCGTCAGACAGATAATAAAAAATTGTACACGTATTTTTAATTGTTTTTCACAATCGAATTACAGTATTATATTGAGTTGAAATGTCTCGTGACGTCACTTTTGAATAAAAAATCTACTCAAGCGTGACGTAACGCGTCATTTCAACTCGATGTAGCACTGTTATTATTTAATTATGAAAGAAAATAAAAAATATGAGTAATATTTTCTAATTATCTGTCTGACGGACAAATAATTGAAATTTTTTCATTTATAGTCTGGTCCGTGAGCACGTAGAATTATGTTCAATGACCCCTAGCTACCCATCCTTATTGCTCGCGCGTAATTATATTGCTGTCGCGCTCGCACACTCACTGCGGGCGCCCGTCGCACAGTCGCGACAGCAATATAATTACGCGCGAGCGATAAGGATGGGTAGCTTGGGGTCATTGGACAAAATTCTACGTGCTCACGGACCGGGCTTTAGCCTATTATACTTACCTGTTATTTATTTCCTTCAGACTGATGCTGCACCGCATCAAATGGGAAGACGACCTGGTGAAGGATGCAGAAGGCAACGAAGTACCGAACTCCTGCCAGCTGGTATGGGAGGGCGTCACCAAGCAGCGAAGCTTCGGAGAGATCAAGTTCAAGGTAAATACAGCCTTGTTGTTTGAAGAATAGAGTGGAGTTTGCATTGCACAAGTTACTGGCAGTCCTAGGAGCACGACGAAGTCTAGGCAGATCAAGGTAGAAGGTAATTGATGCAGCAGAATCTTGGGATTGGAACTCTTGTTTAGACAGAATCTAGGAAAGTAAGGTACAAAAAGATGTGAGGAAAAGGCCAATTAAGATGTGGGGAGGAAGCCAAATACTCAAGAGGTAGGGAATGGGTCAAGTCAGAGGTAAGGAGTAAGGTCAAGTAAGAGGTAGAGAGTGTACAAAGTCAGAGCTTAAGTGTGGCCCAAGTAAGAGCTCGAGTGGGCCAAGTTAAAGTCGTGGGAATAGACCAAATACAAACAGCCCTTCAACCTAAACACTAATCTTAAGTACTTTCAATAGGAGCTAAGTAAGTCCACCCACAAGGTGGACCGATGACATAAAGGTAGCAGGAAGGCGCTGGACGCAGGCCGCTACCAACCGGGCAACATGGCAAGCATTGGGGGAGGCCTATGTTCAGCAGTGGACGACCTATGGCCAGTAGCGTAGCTAGATAACCAAGGGCCCTGGGGCAAATAAAAAAATGGGCTCCACTGCTACAACCCACAGAAATAATTTAGGACAATTCCCTAGTTATAACTTTCGAATTTCTCTATTTATTTTGAAAATGGGAGAAGTTTTCAAAGTTCAGTTCAATTGAGATTTTTTGGTAAAGATTCGAAAGGCACTGCTCCGCCTAGCCCCTTAGTAGCTACGCAGGGGCCTGAGGCTGAGATGATGATGATGAAGTTTTACGTTCTTTCCAGGTGTTGCCGACTGAGAAACAAGCTCGAGAGGCTTTGCAACAACACGGAGCGGAACATTACTGGGACTTGGCTTACAGTGGCGCGGTGTTAGCTGCGCCTTCATCGCCTTAACACGGAATTATAATAAACATTTGGAATAACGATACACGGAGTTATGATAAGAAAATAAAATCAGTGATACTGGAATAGGCGTTTTATTTAACCTTAATTAAAATGAAATAAATTTAAGCTAAAGCCTGGTCCGTGAGCATGTAGAATCCCGTCCAATGACCCCAAGCTACCCATCCCTTTCGCTCGCGCGTAATTATGTTGCTGTCACGCTCGCACACTCACTGCGGGCGCCCGTTGCACGACTGTATGCGACTATATGCGATAGTATGCGATGTACAAAATTCTACGTGCTCACAGACCGGGGTTTACAAAGTTCAACTCTGGTATAGATCGTTTCATTCACGAAGACGCGCCCCAGTAATGTTTGGTCTCGGTCGCGCGGGGTGCGGGGAGTGTGGTCCGAGCAATCCGTAAGGCATTACTGTAGTGTGCGTGTGCACTCATGGAGCATTTAGCGTGTACCGATAACACTCAAACATTAGCGGAAGAATGGTGGGGCGCGTCTTCGTGGATGAAACGATCTATGAGTATATTTCTGAATTTTAAGATTATTGCAATTATTTGTTTAGATAGTATCTATACATTAGTAGAGATAAATACTACTAAAAGTCTGGAACTATTAAACAAATAAAATAAAATGTAGAATTCTTCTTGTTTCATAAATCTATATCTTATATATATAAAAGAAAGTCGTGTTAGTTACTTCGCTTATAACTCAAGAAGGGCTGAACCGATTTAGCTGAAAATTGTCAGGGAGGTAGTTTAGAGCCAGGAGAAGGACATAGGATACTTTTTATCCCGTTCGAAATTAAAAAAAAGTCTGCTTATTTATTGCCATTAAGGCGGAACAAAGTTCGCCGGGACAGCTAGTATAGTATATTACGATGTTCCGCCGCTTTGCTGGTCCGTGCTCCTGAAAATAAAACGATATTTTAATGCAAAAAACAATAATTTATGTAATCGACTAGTGAAAACGGTTCTTTGAATACGAAAATACAATGTTTATAGTCTGGTCGCCGAGCACGTAGAATTTCGTCCAATGACCCCAAGCTACCCATCCTTATCACTCGCGCGTAATTATATTGCTGTCGCGACTGTGCGACGGGCGCCCGCAGTGAGTGTGCGAGCGCGACAGCAATATAATTACGCGCGAGCGATAAGGATGGGTAGATTGGGGTCATTGGACGAAATTCTATCTGCTCGCCGACCGGACTTTACTATGGTATACACAGGAATGGAACTCACAGCCTTCGAGCCTTGTGCTGCCGGATGCGCGGGTGTTGCTCTCTAGGAATGCCGTGGACCTTCACGATGTGGTTCTTCGTCGAACTGACGCTTTTGAACCTGAAATAAATAAATAACATTTATCTAAACATATAAAAGGAGAAACTGACTGACTGACAGACTAACGCACAGCCTAAACGGCTAAACGTAGGCACTTAAAATTTGGAAGGGACATAGCTTAGGTACCGTAGAGGTGCACTAAGAAAGGAATTCCCGAAATTCCCACGGGAACGGGAATTAGCGGGAAAAACGCGTACGAAGTCGCTAGTCGCTAGTGACTGTATAAGAACTTAGCCTATACACAGACGTACAAGTTTAGTTCAATTAAATTAAGGTTAGTGTGCAGAAGTAATTAAAATGATACCAAAACTAAGCAAAATTTATTGCCTGTATCTTAGGTATTTATTTAAAAGTAAATACATAAATACTGAAACAGTCAAAATGGGGTAATGTCGTAAGTATCTAAGTAACTGGAAAAAGTATAACATTTAATATGAATTTAAAAACTAAACTACTGAATCAATAAGCGCTATTGACATCCTGGTGAGTGCAAATTGGTGATTCTAACTGATTCACGTTACATGGTGACTCTAACTGATTCACGATACAAAGGTGATTCTAACTGATTAACGTTACAAAGTTGATTCTAACTGATTCACGTTACATGTTGATTCTAACTGATTCACGTTACAAAGTTGATTCTAACTGATTCACGTTACAATATGTTGATTCTAACTGATTCACGTTACAAAGGTGATTCTAACTGATTCACGTTACAGATATAAACAGAAGCCAACTTTTAGACACAAGGAAATGGAAATCCATGCCTTCCTACTAAAGGCTGAGTAAATTTAAATTTTCTTATATAACACAAAGGTGACTGACTGACTGAAGGATCTATCAACGCACAGCCCAAAGCACTGGACGGATCGGGCTGAAATTTGGCATGCAGTTTGATGTTATGACGTAGGCATCCGCTTAGAAAGGATTTTACGAAACCACCCCTAAGGGGGTAAAATGGGATCCACGCGTACGAAGTCGCGGGCGGCCGCTAGTAAATAAAATAAAACTCACTTGCTCGGGCACAGGTAGCAGTAGTAGGTGTAGCTCATGAGGTGCACTTTGTTCCTGTGGCTGGCCAGCTCCGAGCGGCTTTTGAACAGCGCGGCGCAGCGGTCGCACTGGGAACGAGAAATATACATACAATAGGCTAGTTTCCTAAAAAAAATTTTTTTAGTCCGTCATGAAAAATATAGGACACATATTTTTATTTGTCAATCTAACAAATAATTACATAGTTATGGTGCGTTGAAGTTCCGCGCGACGTCACAAAGTGCGGCACTTTTATGCACTCATTGACGTCACGGGCCTCTTCTTATGAACTTTGACGCGCTTTATCTCTTTAAATTTTCATTAGTTTGAAAAAGTGAAAAATACGTGTAGAGTATTTTTTGATAAGTTAACTGACGGACTAATTAAAACTCTTGCTTTTTGACCCAGGAAACATCCCTATTTAAGCCTGTTTTGAAAAGAAAAAGTATCGAAAGCGGTTCAATCGATTGGGAGTTACGATGTCACAGATAGACGACTCACATAATATTATACAAGTCAATGAACATTTAATTATCAATGGAAATATAAAAAAAACTCAATACGGAAACCGGACTAAGTATCCCTACTTAATATTATTTTTCTTACATATCTTCTACTTAATATAAAACTAGAGAGGTTACATAACAATTAAATAAGTCTTCTTAAACAATAAGCTTTTTTTTAATGTTCCCTTTTATTATTTTTTTTATTTTCATTTAAAATTTTAGTTAAGTTTGTGTTTGTTGTCCAAAAAATATATGTCTATAAATGTTAACATAAGTTTTCTTTTAGGGAAAGGCGAGATTTGAAATTATTTGTAAATGGCCCAAATTATGGACCTTATATTACTCATGTAAAAACTACGGAAAATCTTATTTTACAGTTAATTGAAAAATTTAATCTTACCTGCACATTCCGAACGCCGAAATGCGTCCTCATGTGTTGTTTTAGCCGTTCTCTCTCGAGGAAGGCTTTGGAGCATTCGTTACACACGAACGGCAGCTCTCCTGTGTGAACGGAGCGCATATGAAGCTGTGGATAAAAAAATAGTTTAAAAAACTAAAAACACGCTTTTAATTACTATCAGAGGCAGTTTGGGGACTACCGGAGGCAGGCGGGAACTATGAAAGGCAGTTTGGGGACTACCGGAGGCAGGCGGGAACTACCGGACGCAGTAAAGAACTGTCGGAGGTACTTGGGGACTATCAGAGGCTGTCGGAGACTTCCAGAGGCAGTCGGGGATTTCCAGAGGCAGTCTGGGACTACCGGAGACAATTGGGGACCATCTGAGGTAGTTAGAGACTATCGGAGGTATTCGAGGACTGTCGGAGGTAAATAGGGACCATCTGTGATAGTTGGGGACTGAAGGACCAAAACCTCTAAAAGATTTTCAGTCTCGTCATAGGACTTATTAGTTATTCTTATATTATCGTATGTTACCTGCAAACGCCTATTGTCCACAGCGCGGAAGGGACACTCGGGACAAACTTTCCGTCTTTCGGCGCCATGCATGCGTTGCTGGTGGTACTTCAGGACGCTTCCAGTGAAGAACTTCTTGTCGCATTGCTGGAACAATTCACTGGTCATTAGGGCAGACCAATTTCAAGTAATTCCTGAACTTAAAACTAACATATGAAAAACATTTAGCTTAGGCGCAGACCACAGTCTTTTAGTTGGCCGATAGTTGGGCCCGATTCTAATTTGTATGAAGAATTGGCCGATACCAAATCGGTGTAATGTGCGCACTTTCATACATGTCTATACTGATTAACAAAAAGTCTGGTCTGTGGCTAGGCTTAGCTATTAGACCTTCCGAACCGAATCGAATTCGATTGGTATTCGATCAATACAATACAAACATACATAATAGTTGTGGACAAATTGGTCGAAATATGACAATGATTGTTGAAGTCGTAAAAAACCTTTTTTTTTTATAAATAAAATATTATTTTGCTCAGAAACATGGTATTTAGCAAAGAATATTAGCAATGTGTAAATACAGATTACTAATAAACTAAATATGCTTGTGTTAAGAGTGGGTTGACCACAATAGTCGAGCGACGGCGGGGATCGAACCCGCGTCCCTCGGATCACGAGTCGGCTAGTCTGACCCCATCATCACTTGGCTATCGTGGTTATAGTTTTGTAAATAACATTCTGTCCAATATACTTTTGTATGTAAATGAAATTTTAAAGCCTAAATTAGTCTTCATACTCACATCACAAGGGTACTCCGGTTCGAAGTGAGTCCTCGCATGGTTGACGAAGAACTTCTTATACTTGATCACCGTCCCACACAGGTTACATTCCACTGGCCCCTCGTTTGGTATCGGCTGGACTGCTAACGCCATGTATTTCTCTATTACTTCCTGTAAAAGTATTTATTTATTTCTCGTCCTTTTGTCTGTGCAGGTTTGACGTAAATTCCCATTCGCATTTCGTCACAAATTAAAAAACGGTGCCCATGGCAAATGGGACGGAATACTAATGGACTGAATGGGAATGGGAACAAACCCGAATGGGACCGAATGCGAATGGGTACAAACCCGAATGGAACCGAATGCGAACGGGTACAAACCCGAATGGGACCGAATGCGAACGGGTACAAACCCGAATGGGACCGAATGCGAACGGGTACAAACCCGAATGGGACAGAATGCGAACGGGTACAAATCTGAATGGGACCGAATGCAAATGGGAACAAACCCGAATGGGACCATTATTTCGTAACGAAATGCGAATTGGACGTTCTGCGTCAAACCCGTCTATGCAATAGCAATTTATGTTTCTACAGTTTTTTTACTTTAAAGCTAAGAAATACAAATTATATCAAATACTTTATTCAGTTAGGCCCTTTCCAGGGCACATACACGTCCCGGGCAGGCCTCCCACTAGGTGGACCGACGATCTGGTGAAGGTCGCGGGAGGTGCCTGGATGCGAGCGGCGCAGGATCGATCTTCGTGGAAGTCCTTGGTGGACGTCTTTCGTCTGAAACGAACGAACGAACATGTCCCGAATATAGCTTGCCCTACCACCACTTTAGGACCACACACGGGCTGATGCTGAGAAGAAGTGGCGGAAGAAACTCAGTCACCTTTGTCAGCTATAAATAAAACATACCTTTGGTCTCCTAGGCCTCGGCCTAACTTCAGTATCCTTTGATTCGCTTAATACATTGCAATTTGCATCATCAGAAGATTCATAGTACGTTAATTCTGACTCAGTTATATCTACGGATGTAGGTATGTAATCATTGTTCACTTCTTCGTTTAGCTTCTGAACCAGCTTCGTATTTTGTGGTATATCGCTAAGTTTTAGCCGTTTTCGCTTTGACGTTCGTGATTTAATTTTTTTTGAGAGTGACAATTCTTTAGTATTCTCATTTTTAATGTTACTTTTGATATCGTGATTCCAACTAAGCACATCGAACGACTGATTTGTTTTTGAATCTTCAAATAATTTAGATTTCTTCCGTGTAGATTTTGATGTAAATTGATCATGCTCTTCTTCTAATTGAATGTCTGAATCTGAGATACTTTCACCGACTAGTTTCCTCAGTTCTGCGTCTGTTTTCTGACTTTTATTCCGTAATTTTAGAGATTGATTCACCAAAATTGTGCAGAACTTACATATTTTTTGGGTAAGACCATCGTCTGGAAGAATCTGAAAGAAAAAAGAAATAACAAATATAATGCTGTTACCTGTTTCATGTAAGTAATAAATGATATTTCTAGCACAAAAATTACTACAGTAATTTAATGTCATAAGTGCCACTTGTGGTCTAAACTGAATAAATATTTTTTATTTTGATTTTTTTTATTTTGTTATTGAAGTTAATTATACAATAAATATTTGATATTTTGCAAGGACTAATTCAATAATTATTCTATATCCTGCACATTTATGTACAATTTAATGCTGTTGAAACATTGTTAAACAAATAAAATAAATAAATAAATATCTTCTTCTTTGCCTGGCCCATTCCCATTTTATTTGGGGTCAGCCTCCATATAATGCGTCTCCAGGCGGCTCGGTCCTGGGTCGTCTCACTGTTGACTTGGGGCTTTTTATTTATTTATTTAAACTTAGGTAGATGCCAAAATTTTATCATTATGCGAACTTAATGCCATAAGGCATTATGGTCCTTATTCACTAAAAAATAAAGATCATTTTGAATTGAATAATAGAAAAGTTAGTACCTTTACTCCAGTTGCTAAATACAGTAAGTTGGACCGAAGTTCTGAAGGTTCTTCGACAAATATCCACCTCAAGTCCTTAGATGATAAGCAGAGGCGACAGCAAGTCGATAATATGTCGGACATCGCTAAAGTGCGAATCGGAAATAATAATAACTACTAACATACAACACCACACAGCACGTAACAATGTGCACATTAACATACAAGCAAACAACAACACCAACATTAATTTATTTATTTTAGTTAAATCCAGAGCAGAGAAAAGCAATGAGAAAAGTAAATAAAGGAAAAAATGTATTTACGAAGCTCGTTCTTGTAAATAAACATTGACATTTCATAATTTTCATTTATAAAATCTTTAAATAAATAAAATATTCTTTGGAATTATAGCTACTTGATAATTAACAATATTATGTTTCTTGAACTTTTATAAAAATAGAAACAAGTACCCGATTTTCCACATTAAATTAAAAACAAATAAGCCTTCCACTGTCTTCGAGAACTGAATGAAATATATTTTTGACAGTTTATTGTTGCCAGTAAATACTTTTAATTACCACTTTGAATCATAATTTTTCACACTTAATTTTTCTGCCCCTATAAACAAGTGGCAAAATGTGACAGATGTAATGTCGAAAGATGGTCGAAAGGCCTTTTTTTGTATGGAGTTTCAACGGATTTGACTTTTGATTCGATCAAAAAGTCCCATTTGTCTATCTTCCACTGACTGAACCCCTCGCGATTTACTTTCCTCAGATAAGTTTGTTGCCGTTTTTGCTTGCTCCTATAAATAGTGCCATTCGTTTCCATGTTATTTATATAACTAATAAGCCTACAACTAGACCTATTTTTATCGACACACATCAAAACATTTTTGAGATTTTTTTTAATTTTTTATACAATTTTTTTTCTTCCAATTACTTATTGTAAAGAAAACGTAATAACTTTTAAACTAAGCGGTATATCCTGATAAAATAAAAACAGTAATAATGCTAAATAACAGGCGATACTAAAAAAATACGTAAAAGACACAAAAAATGCCAACAAATAATAAAAAATGATACTTTTTGAAAAAATACCTGTAGCGGAGAATAATTTTGTGGCAAGCCTTTGTTCAAACGATCATAGCAAATGTTGTGATAGGGATAGAGACATGCAATTTTTGGTTTTACAAAGATAATACGATAGAAAATAATAAAATGTAATAAAAACCACCAGTTATATAGGGGCATTTTTTTGAGAAAATTATCAAATAACCAAAAAAATACGAATTTATAAGCAGTTTTTTTTTCAAAAAGTATCATTTTTTATTATTTGTTGGCATGTTTTGTGTATTTTATGTATTTTTTTCTATTGCCTGTTATTTAGCATTATTACTGTTTTTATTTTATCAGGATATACCGCTTAGTTTAAAAGTTATTACGTTTTCTTTACAATAAGTAATTGGAAGAAAAAAAATTATATAAAAAATTTATAAAAAATCACAAAAAAAATTGTCCTCTTTTTTGTCGATAAAAATAGGTCTAGTTTCATCTATTTTCATATGTACACTTTAACGTGACTCACACTGTATATATATGATTTGAAGATAGAATTCGATTGTTTATTTTAAGCATAAAATCAGTCACTAGAAGCGTTCATGCTTGCAAGTTTCAATGGGTCACTTCTACTTCTACATAATTTTATTTAACATTCATAATGCATTTATGCAGATGGAATTTGCCAAGTAAACGTTGCGTAATAATTACCAACGTTTTGCGAGATTGCTAACTTTGCAACACCGCTAGTGATGGGACATTTACTACAGTACTGTGGGAAATCAATAAATATCCTTGGACATTTTTTTACACTGCGCTTCTAGTCCCAAACAAACTAAGCAAAGCTTGTATTAAGGATACTAGACCACGGATTTATTTAAACATACTTATATATACATAGAAAACACCCAATGGTCACAATTTATTATTTAAAGAAAGAACATAATTATAATAATTATTATAATAAAAGTTCATGTATGAAATAGTAATTACTTAATCAACTGAATTTTATTATAACTTTTTAACAATAAGGCATAGACAGAGCGCACAGCGCACAATCGATAAAGGAGAGCAGTCTCTCTATGTAATTAAATTATAACTGACATACATACTCCTCTTCAGGCATGCAGGCACTAGGCTGGAGTAACAATCTTTAATATTCAGTTCGTCTTTCATAGAAAACTGTCCCAAATATTTATTCCCATACTTCATCAGCCCATTCCCATTATCAGTGCTGTCATACACACATCACTACAGTTTCAAATGTCATTGACTTCTCGTTCTCATCTTGCATTGCGATTGGTTGAATACAGCTAAATTAATAAATTACCATCAGATGCATTCCGTTATTGAGGCTACGCGGTCGCCGGATTCCGCCAATCGGTTTTAGGAAACGTCTGCTTAGTTTTTAGAAGTCTTAAGTGAAAATGGTGATACAGAAAATCTGTTGTTTAGGTGCGGGTTACGTCGGTGGGCCTACGTGCAGTGTTATAGCTCTAAAGTGCCCGAATATTACTGTTACTGTGTGCGACAAGAGCGCAGAGCGAATAGGGCAGTGGAATTCTGAGAAATTGCCAATTTACGAGCCAGGGTTGGACGAGGTAGTGCAGAAATGTCGAGGTAAGAACCTATTCTTTTCGACTGACATCGCGAAAGGGATACAGGAGGCCGATTTGATCTTTATATCGGTTAACACACCGACGAAAACGTTCGGAAATGGCAAAGGGAGGGCTGCAGATTTGAAATACATAGAAGGGGCGGCCCGTATGATAGCTGATCTGGCTACAAGCAACAAAATTGTGGTCGAAAAGAGCACCGTGCCAGTGAAAGCTGCCGAAATCATCATGAAGATCCTTCGTGCGAATACCAAACCTGGTGTACAGTATCAGATACTGTCTAACCCTGAGTTTTTGGCCGAAGGAACGGCTATTGTCGACTTGGTTGAAGCAGAAAGGGTGTTAATCGGTGGGGAAGACACTCCGGAAGGTCAGAAAGCTATTCAAGAGCTGTGCTGGGTGTACGAGCACTGGATCCCAGCTAAGAATATACTAACAACCAATACGTGGAGTTCGGAACTGTCTAAGCTAGCAGCAAATGCATTTTTAGCACAAAGAATATCGAGCATCAATTCGTTGTCCGCTGTCTGTGAGGCTACTGGGGCAGACGTGTCTGAAGTAGCACGAGCAGTTGGTCGGGATTCTCGTATCGGACCGAAGTTCCTCGAAGCATCGATTGGTTTCGGTGGCAGTTGCTTCCAAAAAGACATCTTAAACCTGATTTATCTTTGTGAATGTTTAAACCTGCCAGAAGTAGCAGCATACTGGCAGCAAGTGATCGATTTAAATGATTACCAGAAAACACGGTTCACACGTAAAGTCATAGAATCCTTATTCAACACAGTAACGGACAAAAACATAGCCATACTAGGATTCTCATTCAAAAAGAATACCGGTGACACTAGAGAATCACCAGCTATCTACGTATCAAAAACTTTACTCGATGAAGGAGCAAAACTACACATTTACGACCCAAAAGTAGAAATTGAGCAGATTTACTACGATCTCACACATCCATCAGTGACGTCAGAGCCAGAGATGGTTAGAAAAAACATAGAAATCCACGATTCAGCTTACTCAGCAGTCACNGCAGTCACTGGTGCTCACGCTATAGTACTATGTACGGAATGGGACGAATTTAAAGAGTTAGACTTCAAAAAGATCTACGATGTGATGATGAAGCCAGCGTACATATTCGATGGGAGGAAGATACTGGATCATGAAGCGTTGTTGAACATCGGTTTCCACGTCCAGACAATTGGCAAGCGGTTGTCCAGGACTGGAAGCATCAGAGCTCAAGGGAGTCAGACGTTGCCATAGTATAAACTTAGGTAAGTCATTTTTTTGTATTTTTTGTTAACATAAAGAGGCGACCACAAGCCGGAAGACATAGTGTAGGCAGACCCCACTAGGTGGACCGACGATCTGGTGAAGGTCGCGGGAGGTGCCTGGATGCGGGCGGCGCAGGACTGGTCTTTGTGGAAATCCTTGGGGGAGGCCTTTGTCCAGTACTAGACGATATATTCATTTCTGTCACAGAAAATCTTTATCGCGCGCGTCCCTGTTTCAAAAACCGGGATAAAAACTATCCTATGTCCTTTCCCGGGACTCAAACTCCGTGATAACTTTTATACCCGACTGCGCCAGAAGAAGGGTTATGCTTTTTATTCCGTGTAAGAATGTTAGGCAGTTAGTAAAACCCAAATTGGAATTCGTAAATCTCCACTTTTGACCTTGATCTGTAGCTGATAAAATACCTATAATGATAATAAAACTAAACACAGCTCTGTAGTCATTTGACGAAAAATAAATTACACTGAAATACACTTGAATATGTAATGTTGCGGCTTCCTGGATAATTAGCTACATAATTAAACGCTAAAATCCAATTTGTAATTTAAAGACGAAGCACACTTAGCAACCCGGAAACGGATCGTAACCGTATCAACTCGAGGTGGTCAGTATTCTTTGATGAAACTCCATACTGCAACGCACACTTATCCGCACCGTAAACGCCTCGCTTCGCTGTTGACAACGCGCGAAAGGTGATGACAGCTCGCGAAAGTTGATACGGTGCTGATCCCTTTCCGAGGAGTTGATATCGCCCGTTTTCACCATCAATTTTCTTTTCATAGGGGTCACTTGAAAATTAGAGATTGATGGGGAAAAAGAGCAGAAGTCTGCTAAGGGTGGATTCGACCAAACAAGAGTAAATATTAATCTCAGAATAAATTGTCAGTTTTGATATATTTCCCACTAGCTTTCCGCCCGCGGCTTCGCCAGCATGGAATTTTGTCTGTCACAGAAAACTTTATCGCGCGCGTCCCTGTTTCAAAAACCGGGATAAAAACTATCCTATGTCCTTTCCCGGGGCTCAAACTATCTCTATGCCAAATATCATGAAAATCACTTTAGTGGTTTAGGCGTGAAAGCGAGACAGACAGAGTTACTTTCGCATTTATAATATTATATAGTACTAGCTTTCCGCCCGCGGCTTCGCCCGCGTGGAATTTTGTCTGTCACAGAAAAAATTTATCGCGCGCGTCCCTGTTTCAAAAACCGGGATAAAAACTATCCTATGTTCTTTCCCGGGACTCAAACTATCTCTGTGCCAAATTTCATCAAAATCGGTTGCGACGTTTAAGCGGGAAAGCGTAACAGACAGACAGACAGACAGACAGACAGAGTTACTTTCGCATTTATAATATTAGTTGGGATAGATAGATTCTGAAACTGTCAATGTGCCAGTTATACCATGAGTTATTCTTGGATAAAAGTTTGGTCGAATCGGCCCTAAATCTAAGACCTTGTTATACCAAACGTAGTTTATCCGGCAGATAAGTTTCTGATAGCTTTGTCAAAACCACACGGATAACAATTAGTCATTTACTATCTTAGCGGCGATCTGTGTAAAAGATTGTTATTTACTCGAAATGTACAAACGCAATCATATTGTAAAATTATCAAGCTATCATGTAAGTACTAGATAGCCAGATAAGTTTGAGCTAGACTGAGTGATATTTAATCTACTTCATCGTCCGATTAGGTAAATACTACAAACTTTCCCCCGGGACAAACTTGACCTTCACTGGTTGGGTTGTTCGCGGTCAAGCTGTAGATCCTGGCTACACAGGAGTTGCAGCGGTGGGGACGAGAGGTGGGAATAGTCCCGTTGAAAGGCTACGCAAACGGACACTATTTGGCACCGACCGCCACGGCACGCCATCACGGGAAGGAAACCAAGTTGTATTGTGAAACTACTGGGAAGCAACTGAACTCAAAAGTGTCTACGTCTCATCATCATCCATCATTTCAGCCATAGGACGTCCACTGCTGAACATACGCTTCCCCCAATGATTTATACAATGACCGGCTGGTAGCGGCCTGCATCCAGCGCCTTCCTGCTACCTTTATGAAGTCTTCGATCCTCCTTGTGGTTGGACGTCCTACGCTGCGCTTTCCGGTGCGCGACCTCCACTCCAGAACCTTGTTGCCCCATCGGTCGTCAGTTCTGCGTATTATGTGCCCTGCCCACTGCCACTTCAGCTTGCTAATCCGTCGGGCTATGTCAGCGACTTAAGTTTGTTTACGGATCTCCTCATTTCTGATTCGATCTCGTAAAGAAACACCGAGCATAGCCCTTCCTATAGCACGCTGTGCAACTTTGAGCTTCTGTATAAGGCCTATAGTGAGAGGCCGCGTTTCCGAGCCATAAGTCATCACTGGTAACACACATTGGTTGTAGACTTTCGTCTTCAGGCACTAGGTATTTTGGACGAAAAGATGTTTCTAAAATTGAACACCTCATGAATATTATCCAACAAAAACATTTCTCTATTGAGAAACGCACAGTAACGCCCGTATTCACAAACATTACTATGAGGTCTCACAGTGCGCGTGGACGCACAGGGTGACACACGAACCAATCACAGAGCTCTATTCAACGCTGTGCATTCGATTTGCTGCTTCACTTAAGCAAGCATCGTTTGTGAATACGTAAGTAAACAAAGGAAGTAGTTCAGCCAATCCACGTTAAATGTTTACATTACAATATTTACAATGTCTGTGGCAGAAAGTGGGTTTTTAGTTATTTTCGACTATGAGATTTGCAGGCTCATTCAGTCATTAACTGTTTTTACTCCGTTACTAAACACTGTGTGGTAGGTACAGTCTTACGCCCGTATTCACAAACGATGCTTGCTTAAGTGAAGCAGCAAATCGAACGCACAGCGTTGAATAGAGCTCTGTGATTGGTTCGTGTGTGACCCTGAGCTTCTACGCGCACTGTGAGACCTGGTAGTAATGTTTGTTAGTACGGGCATAAGTTTCTGACGCTGCTTCTTCTCAGCACTGACCCATATTTGTCCCGAAGCAGTGCTAGGGTTAAAGTAAAATTGCAATTTGCAAAAAATGACATCTCTCTCATCAAAATCCACCAAGCAGTTTGCTTAGACATTCAATTAAGTATATCTACGTGATAAAATAGTTGTTTAACAATCAATTACTTGAACTGTACTAATATAACTCTCCTTGACATACATTTATTGTCTTTGCGCGAGCGCACATCAAGGCAATCACGGTAGAACAATAACATACCTTAAGCAGTTGAAATAAGTGGTATTTTTCAACAAAAACGTATAGCCCGATGTGCCATCAAGGTACAATACAATGCAGGTAAGTTGACAATAGAAGTGTATATTGACATTGGAGTCGTCAAAGCAGAAAAAATACAAAAAATGACCAAATTCTCGTCTCGTAGCTTAAAGAGCTCTACGCCCGTATTCACAAACAATGCTTGCTTAAGTAAAGCAGCAAATCGAATGCACATGCATCTATAAAAGCGAAAGGTCACTGACTGACTCACTCATTACGAAATCTCAGAAACTACAAGTGCTAGGAGTCTCAAATTTTGCATGTGCTCACAAAGACGGGATTTTGTAAAATTTAACCCCTAGGGCAGGGTTTCCCATTTTTTTTTGCCAAGGAACCCTAATTGACTATACTTTTCCTAGCGGAACCCCCGTACTACTCCGCCCGCACGCCCTGCCCCTCCCTTTTGCGTAAACAAGTCGGTGCGAGCGAACAACGTCGGTCACGAAACGTGGGATATTTTTTACGGAACCCTTGCGGCCTTTCCGGTCCACCAGTGTCCAGTGTCGTTCCTATACAATGGCTTTATCTACACATGTATGGTGCTAATTATTTTTTACGCGCGCCGTCATTATCAGCGGAAATTACGATAACATACTATGAGCGGAGTCAGACAGCATTATTGTAAATTAACGCCCGTATTCACAAATATTACTATGAGGTCTCACAGAGCGCGTGGACGCACTTGGTAACACACGAACCAATCACGCAAATAGAACTTACCTAACGTTACTTACACACATCTTCTCACTTCTAACTCCTCGTATGTCCTTCTGATTAAATTCGTTTAACTTTCCCCCGGGACAAACTTGACCTTCACTGGTCTGGTTATGGCGGTCAAGCTGTAGATCCTGGCTACACAGGAGTTGCAGCGGTGGGAACGAGAGGTGGGAATAGTCACGTACACACATCGCCTCTAAGGTCATTGATCTGCCTTTGCCTGCAAAAAAGACTATGTAGATGTTTGAAGTGAAAACCGGTTTCGAGGGGTCTAAATAATGAGAGGTTACAAACATCTTATAATGAAGCGCCTATAGCTTCTGCAGGTAAGTCAAGTCTTATGGATCATAAAATATGACACCAGTCTTTGTGATTGTGACTCAAAAAAGTCAAATGTCATTTATTTTCTGCAAATAGGCTTTTGTAATTTATTTTTTGCTTTTAAAAAGCGCTTTTACACGTCCCAGTATTAACCCTACCACTGCTTCGGGACAATAAATGGGCCAGTGCTGAGAAGAAGCAACGCAAGAAACTCAGTCACCTTGACCCTTGTCAGCCTATTTTCAAGGTTCTATTGAATATGGTGAAAAATGTTGATGATAATGATAGGTACTCCAAAACTAAGCGGTGGGCAGGGCACATAGTACGCAGAACTGACGGTCGATGGGGCAGCAAGGTTGTGGAGTGGAGGCCGCGTACCGGAAAACGCAGCGTGAGACGTCCACCTACAAGATGGACCGACGACATCGTAAAAGTAGCAGGGAAGCGCTGGACGCAAGCCGCTACCAATCGATCAACGTGGAAAGCATTGGGGGTGGCCTATGTTCAGCAGTGGACGTCCTATGGCTGAGATGATGATGATGATGATGAAGGCAATGAAAAATGGGAGGAAAGCCCTGCCACTTTTCGGTGTGGCCATTCTGCGGGCTATGTGATATTTTCCTGTAGATCTCCTCATTTTTTTTTTTTTTNGTTAACCCTGAGGCTGACAATAGTGAGAGTTTCTTGCGCTGCTTCTCCTCAGCACTGGCCCATTTATTGTCCCGAAGCAGTGGTAGGGTTAATACTGGGACGTGTAAAAGTGCTTTTTAAAAGCCTATTTGCAAAAATAAATGAGTTTTATGAGGCCCATAGTAAGCGACCACGTTTCAGATCGTCGGTGTTGGTAGCTTGGCATCCCCCGGTGATTCTTCGTACCACTTGCCCCACCGTTACCGTGGTCCGGAATAGTGGGGCCGCTGGGGACTAGGGGCCGTTTTTTGTGTGTTCGGGCTGGAAGACGTAGCGTGGGCAGGCCTCCTACTAGGTGGACCGACGATCTGGTAAAGGTCGCGGGAGGAGCCTGGATGCGGGCAGCGCAGGACCGTTCATTGTGGAAAACCTTGGGGGAGGCCTTTGTCCAGCAGTGGACGTCATTTGGCTGAAACGAGCGAACGAATTTAATTAGTCTATACAAATAATGCTAATTTTGTTTAGTCAGGCGATTACTATCGGACATATGAGTTTGTTCCGGCGTTTCTTCTCAGCACTTGCCATATGTTTGTCTCGAAGCGCTGGTGGGGCCCAAAAGATAAGGAGACATGTAAAGTGCCCCATAAGGGCTACCTTTTGTTTTTTATATTTGACGTTCATAAGTGCCACTTGTGGTCGAAACTGAATAAACAATTTTGATTTTGATTTTATGACCATGATACAAACAATAATTCAGCAAGCCATACCTCTTGCCTTCACCTTGGCGCATCACGAAGTCGCGTCATCGCCAATAAACGTGATATGAAGACTAATTACAAAGATAATTACTAGCCAAATGTTTCCTCTTTCAATTTAACCTTCAGAAAGTTGCCAGGTGCCAGGTCAGTCACGGTGTGGCTGGTATATGATTTTTTCTCTTAATAAGGATTTGTCACACTGGATGCGGTCTACGGCCAAGTCAAAGTGCAGTCAAGGTCAGAATGGAGTCCACATAATGTATGATTATAGGTACTTTAGGTATTTAGGGAGGTGCCTGGATGCAGGCGGCGCAGGACCGGTCTTTGTGAAAATACTTGGGTGAGGCCTTTGTCCAGCTGTGGACGTCTTTCGGCTGAAACGGCGATAGGCACTTTGACCTGACCTGATCACAGACCGCATCCAGTGACCTTCTAAATAAAAATAAAACATGATTTTTTCTAATCGGCGCGGCGGTCTTTGTGAGAATTGAGAAAATATGAGTTTGAAAACAAAATATCTTTTAATTCTATCACTCAGAAAATCAAGCGGCTAAAGGAATCCTCCTTCACTCGATCGGCTGAAGACAAAATTAAAACATCACATTAAAGCACACACACACACACNGCGGTGGGACCGAGAGGTGGGAATAGTCACGTACACACATCGCTTCTAAGGTCATTGATCTGCCTTTGCCTGCAAAAAAGACGTATGATGTAGATGTTTGAAGTGAAAACCGGTTCCGAGGGATCTAAATAATGAGAGGTTACAAACATCCTATAATGAAGCGCCTGTAGCTTCTATGAGTATTCACAAACATTACTATGAGGTCTCACAGTCTCAACCAATCACAGAGCTCTATTCAATGCTGTGCGATTTGCTAATTCACTTAAGCAAGCATCGTTTGTGAATACAGGCGTATGTCACATCTTGTGGTGGTTCATAAAATATGAACTTGTTGTGTTGTTTTTTTATGCAGAATAAGGCAGGCATATGACCGTCTCGGACCTGATGTAAAAGTGAGATGCAATCTAGGATGGTATATAATCTGCTGTAATTTCCTATTCACTCGCAGCAGGCAGCGAATTCCAGTCCCTAGCTGTTCGCATTATAAAAGAGTCATCGAAACGCTTAGTGCGAGCTGGTGGAATGTCGACAATGTAGGGATGGTACGCTAACCTGCGTCTGATGGAAGGGGGCTGGTGGAATTAGGTCATGTATTTAGTGTGTCGTGATTTTGACTAAATAAAGTCATTCTAGGATGGCTTAAACATGAAGTGCAGGTGCGGTTTTGTTCCCCAGTCGATGATTCATCTGATGTCGTGCCCTCAGTGCCCTTGTCCAAGCACCTGCACTCAGGAGGATTTGATGAGTGCTGCTGACAACGCCACTCTTGTGGCGGTGTTTTGGGCTGACACTGTGTAGGTTTGTTGTCGACACGAAAAGAAGAAGAATAAAGTCATAAAAGTAATTTATTTACTACAAACAGGCTTTTAAAAAGCGCTTTTATACGTACCGATATTACTTTAACCTAACCCTAACTGCTCGGCCCAATAAATGAACTGACAAATGGCAGCTTTCTGAAGGTTAACCCTCGTCAAGAGGAAACATTTGGCTAGTAATTAACTGTGTAATTAGTTTTCATATCACGTTTATTGTCGATGACGCCACTTCGTGATGCGCCAAGGTGAAGGCAGGAGCTTGCCGAATTTTTGGTTTTGTCACGGTCATTATGCCTGCGGTACCCTACCAAACATAAACTAGACCCCCAAAAAAACTGGTTGCTCTGTGGACCAAATCGCAAGAAGACTCATTTTAGTCAATTAGCTCTTAAAATTATGGTTTTTTAATTATATCATTTAGAAAACAGCGAACCAATGGAATTCAATTTATTCAACATAATACTTCTTCACTCGATCAGCTAAAAACAAAATTAAGAGTAGGCACACACCGTTGATTTTTAGTTGGCCGATAGATGTGCCCGATTTCAAATTGTATGAAGAATCGGCCAAATCGAATCGGCGTAGTGTGCGCACTCCCATACATGCCCTTACTGATCAACAGCCCGACTAAACTATCAGCCGACGAAAAATCAACGGTGTGCGCCAGTGCGCCTTCTCTAAAACATCACATTATAGCACACACACACACACCACACCATGACAACACAGTACACACATTAATTAAATCGGTGATGTCCGTGCAGTAATCGCCTAAGAATCTGGTATTTATTTATTATGAGTAATGCATCGATTAATATTGATTACCTACTCACTTGAGATCCATTGACCTTAAATAATTGTTAGGGTTGGCAATAATTGGCACTCATTCGTCACATATTTATTAACCCCCGTATTCACAAACAATGCTTGCCTAAGTGAAGCAACAAATGGAACTCACAGCGTTGAATAGAGCTCTGTGATTGGTTCGTCTATCACCCTATGCGTCGACGCGCACTGTGAGACCTCATACTAATGTTTGTGAATACGGGCGTAGCTAAGGTTAAGTCGCATCTCAAACTAAAAAATCGAACTAAAGTGGGAATCGAACCCACGACCTTTCGTTTGTCGGGCGACTGCTTTCACCATCTGAGCTACTAAGACATTGGGAAAATCCGTTTGATCCCCACCTTAGAAAATTTGACTTATTTAAGTTTTAAAAAATATTCGTCACACTTTTTTAAGTTTTATACATTGAAAGTAAATTCGTCATAAAGCACTTAAAGACATTAAATTAGCACAAAAATGTATGAAGTGTGACGAATTTACTCATTCTTTACATTGTGACGAATTGTTCTGTTGCAAATGGACAAGAATCCGTCGGGTTAATATTTAAAAACTTAAAAAAATTGCAAAAAACATAACCCTCCTGGTGCTGTCGTGTAAAATCAGTGATTTCTTCGTCAACCGTGAAACGTGATACGTGCGTGTGAAACGCTTTCGTGATTGAAACGTTCCTGTATGGTTTAACAATACATAATCAATTTTCGCTTTCTATCACTTGATAGAATAGTATAGAACCACCACTCTTTCAGTGGAATAGAACCAATCTCTTCCCGTATATGTCGTAAGAGGCGACGCACAGTCTTCGTCAAATTGTTTGTGACACCCAAAGTAGCCAAAAAGATCGCAACACGTCTTTGTTACATTGGAATACGGGACTATTCCCACCTCTCGTTCCCACCGCTGCAACTCCTGTGTAGCCAGGATCTACAGCTTGACCGCCAATAACCCAACCAGTGAAGGCCAAGTTTGTCCAGGTGGAAAGTTAAACTGTCATTGGACCGGCAACAAAATTAATCAGAAGAACATAAGAGGAGTTCGAAGTAAATGATGGATGAAGATTGAAACTTTTTGGCCGCTTTGGGTGCCCGACGGATTAAGCTGAAGTGGCAATGGGCAGGGCACACAGTACGCAGAACTGACAGCCGATGGGGCAGCAAGGTTCTTGAGTGGAGGTCAACACCTCGGTCCACCGAACGACGACCTGATAAAGGTAGCAGGAAGGCGTTGGATGGCATGACCGTGCGATGTGGATGTCATTGGGGGAGGCCTATGTTCAGCAGTGGACGTCCTGTGGCTGAAATTATGATGGGTGTCACGAACCATTTGACGCTGTACGAGTGTTTTCAATGCGTCAGATGATAACAAGTGGGGTGTGGATAACTAGGTATTTCCCTGCGTGTAAACACTTGAGTCCGCGAATCCATCCTGTGTTAAAAATAAATACTTCGTTTCCTCTTATAAATGAAACTACTTGAAATGCTTTTAACGTAATATTTTGTTTGATGCTTCATTCATTCCAAATTTATGACCTTGACATATTTTTAAGATTCTGTGCCCGATGGGTGGATGACTGCTGTCTGTACTTGTGAACGTATTTGAACTCCACTCATTCTAAATTCGACTTTACCATAATGTTTATTGTCCCGAAGCAGTGGTAGGGTTAATACTGGGACGTGTAAAAGTGCTTTTTAAAAGCGTACTTTGGCTTTGTACCTACCTATATTACTTTTTTTTTTACTTTTAACTTGGGAATTACGGAACACTGCACAGTGATTGGCTGATTGTTGGCATCTGATATTATTGTTTCATTGTTTTCTTATCTTTTACTTTATTTTGTATCTTGTTAATTGTATAATAAATTTTAATTATCTTTTCTGACAATTTTTTCTTTGTTTTCCAGGTACTCTAGCAAACGGAGTCGCAAGAAAAATCACAAATCAAGTACTGTTAAGTAGTTTTACTTAAAAATAGTATTATTAAGAGAATTTACTGTGTAAGATAAGCTTAAAACATAATCCAGTAATTTTTTATACTATTGTTCAATTAGAGAATAAGTAATTCAACATATTTTTTACAATCTGGCTTTAGGTCTGCGCTAGGGCATACAGAAACAATTTAAAAACAATTTGATTTTATTGATCGTTGCCTATGGATCAACTGTAAACATACCACTCGGACGCGCCCCACCAATGTTTGGTCTCGGTCGCGCGGGGTGCGGGGAGTTTGATCCGAGCAATCCGTAAGGCATTATTGTAGTGTGCGTGTGCACTCATGGATGATTTAGCGTATACCGATAACACTCAAACATTAGCGGAAGAATGGTGGGGCGCGTCTTCGTGGATGAAACGATCTATTATTTGACTCTAGCACAATATGTAGTAATTTTTTGCCCATTTATCGTCAAAAAAGCCACATGCGAAATGAAACACGATATCTTAATGAGTATTTAAAAAACACAGCATAGCAATTTGCTATGATAACAATCGATTATGGATTAGCGTCGATAATAAAAGTATAATACGGTGACGTATTTACTCCAAGATAATACCTAGGTACTTAAATTCTCAAAAAGAAAGGGAAAAACCTGCCAAGTGCGAGTCGCACGTCTGGCGAAGGGTACCATACGACAATTTTGTTGTTGTATAAGAGCCCCTCTAATTTTTTTATTTAAATTCAATTATTTCTTTTTAAAGTGAGTATATCAAGCGTCTACCTGTTTCCGTTATTAATATCGAGCTAAAAACGGCAGAAAAGCCACGTTTGTTATATGGGAGCCCCCTTAACAATTTAATTTATTCCATTTTTAGTATTTTGTAGTTATAGCGGCAACAGAAATACATCATCTGTGAAAATTTCAACTGTGTAGCTATCACGGTTAATGCGATACAGCCTGGTGAGCTATATTGAGCAAAAACATCCCTAGCGTTCTGATAAATAATATTTTAACCATTCTTGTCTGAGAACTGTTTTGTTAATATCACGCATTAAACACGTTGTATATCCTGTGATAGGGATTAGACATACATACGTTAATTAATCTATTAATTATATCTATTAAGATATTAATCAGTACATTAAATTAATTTGTTAGAATAGGTTATTGTGGATTTGCCACAGAATCGTTACATCACGAAAAAAGCATGTGTGATTTCATCTAGCGATGGAATTTTTAGAATTAGCAAGCTGAAGTGGTAACGGGCATGGCACATAGTACGCAGAACTGACGGCCGATGGGGCTGCAAGGTTCTGGAGTGGAGGCCGCGTACCGGAAAGCGCAGCACAAGGTAGACCGACGACCTCATAAAGGTTGATGGCGCTGGATACAGGCCGCTACCAACCGGGCAATATTATGGAAATCATTGTGGAACATAGGCCATGTTTAGCAATGTACGTCCTATGACTGAAATGATGATGATAAGGCATTTTGTAAAGTGTGACGAATCGACTGTGTAGCGAATTGACAGTGACCCAAAATGTCCTACGTAAATAAATAAAAAATAATAAATACTAAGCACAATTTCTAGTGAGCTCTTATCAGTGATTTACGCTCGATTTGTAAATTGTAAATACAACTTTAGTTCCGTACGAATGATAAGGATATGGCGATTTGTTTTGGTTATTGTATTTTTTATTATAGCTCTATCATCGTCAGTTTCAACTTAGTGTAGGCGCACACCGTTGATTTTTAGTTGGCCGATAGTTGTGCCCGATTTTAATTTGTATGAAGAATCGGCCAAATCGAATCGGCGTAGTGTGCGCAANAAAGCCACGTGCGAAATGAAACACGATATCTTAATGAGTATTTAAAAAACACAGCATAGCAATTTAGTATGATAATAATCGATTATGGATTAGCTACGATATTATAAGTATAATGCGGTGACGTATTTAGTCCAAGATAATGCCTACTTAAATTCTCAAAAAGAAAGAGAGAAAAACCGGCCAAGTGCGAGTCGGACGTCCGACGAAGGGTCCCGTACGACAATTTTGTTGTTGTAAAAGAGCCCTCCTAATTTATTTTATTTAAATTCAATTATTTCTTTTTAAAGTGAGTATATCAAGCGTCTACATGTTGCCGTTATTAATATCGAGCTAAAAACGGCAAAAAAGACACGTTTGTTGTATGGGAGCCCCCCTTAAATTTTAACTTTATTATATTTTTAGTATTTGTTGTTATAGCGGCAACAGAAATACATCATCTGTGAAAATTTCAACTGTGTAGCTATCACGGTTAATGCGATACAGCCTGGTGAGCTATATTGAGCAAAAACATCCCTTTTGGCGTTCTGATGAATAATATTTTAACCATTCTTGTCTGTGGACTGTTTTGTTAATATCACGCATTAAACACGTTGTAGATAAATAGATATCCTTTGATAGGGATTAGACATACATACGTTAATTAATCTATTAATTATATCTATTAAGATATTAATCAGTACATTAAATTAATTTGTTAAAATGGGTTATAGTGGATTTGCCAAAGAATCGATACGTCACGAAAAAAGCATGTGTGATTTCATCTAGCAATGGGATTTTTAGAATTAGCAAGCTGAAGTGGTAAAGGGCAGGGCACATAGTACGCAGAACTGACGGCCGATGGGGCAGCAAGGTTCTGGAGTGGAGGCCGCGTACCGGAAAGCGCAGCGTAGGACGTCCACCCACAAGGTGGACCGACGACCTCATAAAGGTAGCTGGATGCAGGCCTCTACCAACCGGGCAATATTATGGAAATCATTGTGGAACATAGGCTATGTTTAGCAATGGACGTCCTATGGCTGAAATGATGATGATAAAGCATTTTGTAAAGTGTGACGAATCGACTGTGTGGCGAATTGACAGTGACCCAAAATGTCCTACGTAAATAAATAAAAAATAATAAATACTAAGCTTAATTTCTAGTGAACTCTTATCAGTGATTTACGCTCGATTTGTAAATTGTAAATACAACTCTTTAGTTCCGTACGAATGATAAGGATATCGCGATTTGTTTTGGTTATTATATTTTTTATTATAGCTCTATCATCGTCAGTTTCAACTTAGTGTAGGCGCACACCGTTGATTTTTAGTTGGCCGATAGTTGTGCCCGATTTTAATTTGTATGAAGAATCGGCCAAATCGAATCGGCGTAGTGTGCGCACTCCCATACATGCCCATACTGATCAACTGCACGACTAAACTATCGGCCGACGAAAAATCAACGGTGTACGCCTACTCTTAAATGTAAGAATCCAAGATATTGAGCTCCACGTTACGGGACTATTCCCACCTCTCGTTCCCACCTGCAACTCCTGTGTAGCCAGGATCTACAGCTTGACCGCCAATAACCTAACCAGTGAAGGTCAAGTTTGTCCCGGGGGAAAGTTAAACTGTCATTGGACCCGCAACGAAATTAATCAGAAGAACATAGGAGGAGTTCGAAGTTAAGATCACTCAACTCACTGATGTAATGTTACACATAACACACATTGTGTCAATACAAGTTTATTTTTAAGAACCAAACAAATGCTTAATACATTTGATTTGATCCATAGACAACAATCAATAGCAGTAAAACTATTTGAATTCACCTACTTATTCGCCAGATTGATAGCTCTTCTCTATGTTGCTTTGACTGCAACTTATTATTTATGAAGAATAGGCTAGTTTCCTAAAAAAAACTTTTAGTCCATCAATTGTTTATCAAAAAATATTGGACACGTATATTTTTATTTGTCAATCAAACAAGTAATTGCGAAGTTATGATGCTTTGATACATAAAATGTTTACGTCATAAAATGTTACACTTTTAGGCACGCCTTGACGTCACGGGCCTCTTCTTTTGAACTTTGGCGCGCTGTATCTCTTTAAAAAAAAGTGAAAAATATGTATCTAGTATTTTTTCATAAGTTAACCGACGAACTAATTCAAACTAGCTTTTTACCTAGGAAACATCCCTATTCGTCGCTTAATACAATACAATAATATT
Source organism: Ostrinia furnacalis (assembly GCF_004193835.3). Classification (NCBI taxonomy): domain Eukaryota; kingdom Metazoa; phylum Arthropoda; class Insecta; order Lepidoptera; family Crambidae; genus Ostrinia; species Ostrinia furnacalis. The sequence continues at coordinate 357,849 of NW_021131888.1, read as the reverse complement.
ATTAGAGACATTACTGCAACAAGTAATGCATAATTTATTTAAAGTAGCTAGTAAATGATTGGTAAATCAAAAAAATCCCAGTCTGTTTTTGAACAAAAACATTAAACACCAGTGCAAAAAAAACAGGTCACATTGAGAGTCAATGTTTCGTTTTTAAAACAGTAACATCAGACTGTAATGTTTTTTTTTAAATATAATCTATTTACAACTACATAGAGACCAAAATGTTTCGTCGTCTGTATGTATATTGTTTCACATAAATATTATGTCAATCAATTAGTTAGAATAACGCTTAACCTTAAATGTCACAGTTAGCAATATTGTCTCGTAAGTCTACTAGCGCTTAACTAAATCAGAGCCTGAGGTATAAGCGGCACGGGAGGGTATTTTTGTGATGTCAAAACGTCAGCGAGACTTCAGGCAGAGTAAATACAAATGAGTAGGTCATCTTCATAGAAACGCACCGGGCGCGGTTTGTATATGAGCGCGCCAACACGTATGCGGCGCGCACGCACACACTGACAAAATTTAGCGGGGATTAGCGGAGAGCCAGTCGTGGTTGCGCCGAATTTTGTCAGTGTGTGCGTGCGCGCCTAGGGTTGCCAGGCGTCCGGCTTTAGCCGGACATGTTTGGCTTTTTAGGGACTTGTCCGGCCAAATATTGCCTGTCCGGCTTTTTATTTGGTTGCTGCGCCAGGCAGGCTCACTCATGAGCTGACACTATTTGCACACACACACCATTTCCGGCTTTTAGGGTAAAATGTCCGGCCAAATGAAGTACAAAGTCCGGCTTTTGTGATTTTGGACCTGGCAACCCTATGCGCGCCGCATACGTATTGGCGCGCTCACATACAAACCGCTTTCGGTGCGTTTCTATGAAGATGACCTACTCATTTGTATTTACTCTGCTTCAGGTTAAGCTTCAAATCTGTATGCTCTGTCACGTCATAATATGTCAATGTCACCCCTCCCGTGCCGCTTCCATACCTCAGGCACTTACTGAGTGATGCGCTAGGTCTATAATAACATAAGTATTTGTGATTCATCGTCTATATTTTTGTAAGAATATTCTAAATATTCTCATCTGCATGAGTCACAAAAATAATTATAATTTATTTAACGCTTGACCGGTTTTTAGTGCTTATTTATTACATATTTTTTTATTAAAAAAATATTTATTAATTTTTCTTAGCTAAAAAAAAAGTTTTTGAGTGTACATTTTGTAGTTTCTTTTAAACTATGTACAAAAGTTCTTATAACTAGGATGGCTTAAACATGAAGTGCAGGTGCGGTTTTGTTCCCCAGTCGATGATTCATCTGATGTCGTGCCCTCAGTGCCCTTGTCCAAGCACCTGCACTCAGGAGGATTTGATGAGTGCTGCTGACAACGCCACTCTTGTGGCGGTGTTTTGGGCTGACACTGTGTAGGTTTGTTGTCGACACGAAAAGAAGAAGAATAAAGTCATAAAAGTAATTTATTTACTACAAACAGGCTTTTAAAAAGCGCTTTTATACGTACCGATATTACTTTAACCTAACCCTAACTGCTCGGCCCAATAAATGAACTGACAAATGGCAGCTTTCTGAAGGTTAACCCTCGTCAAGAGGAAACATTTGGCTAGTAATTAACTGTGTAATTAGTTTTCATATCACGTTTATTGTCGATGACGCCACTTCGTGATGCGCCAAGGTGAAGGCAGGAGCTTGCCGAATTTTTGGTTTTGTCACGGTCATTATGCCTGCGGTACCCTACCAAACATAAACTAGACCCCCAAAAAAACTGGTTGCTCTGTGGACCAAATCGCAAGAAGACTCATTTTAGTCAATTAGCTCTTAAAATTATGGTTTTTTAATTATATCATTTAGAAAACAGCGAACCAATGGAATTCAATTTATTCAACATAATACTTCTTCACTCGATCAGCTAAAAACAAAATTAAGAGTAGGCACACACCGTTGATTTTTAGTTGGCCGATAGATGTGCCCGATTTCAAATTGTATGAAGAATCGGCCAAATCGAATCGGCGTAGTGTGCGCACTCCCATACATGCCCTTACTGATCAACAGCCCGACTAAACTATCAGCCGACGAAAAATCAACGGTGTGCGCCAGTGCGCCTTCTCTAAAACATCACATTATAGCACACACACACACACCACACCATGACAACACAGTACACACATTAATTAAATCGGTGATGTCCGTGCAGTAATCGCCTAAGAATCTGGTATTTATTTATTATGAGTAATGCATCGATTAATATTGATTACCTACTCACTTGAGATCCATTGACCTTAAATAATTGTTAGGGTTGGCAATAATTGGCACTCATTCGTCACATATTTATTAACCCCCGTATTCACAAACAATGCTTGCCTAAGTGAAGCAACAAATGGAACTCACAGCGTTGAATAGAGCTCTGTGATTGGTTCGTCTATCACCCTATGCGTCGACGCGCACTGTGAGACCTCATACTAATGTTTGTGAATACGGGCGTAGCTAAGGTTAAGTCGCATCTCAAACTAAAAAATCGAACTAAAGTGGGAATCGAACCCACGACCTTTCGTTTTTCGGGCGACTGCTTTCACCATCTGAGCTACTAAGACATTGGGAAAATCCGTTTTATCCCCACCTTAGAAAATTCGACTTTTTTAAGTTTTAAAAAATATTCGTCACACTTTTTTAAGTTTTATACATTGAAAGTAAATTCGTCATAGAGCACTTAAAGACATTAAATTAGCACAAAAATGTATGAAGTGTGACGAATTTACTCATTCTTTACATTGTGACGAATTGTCTGTTGCAAATGGACAAGAATCCGTCGGGTTAATATTTAAAAACTTAAAAAATTTGCAAAAACATAACCCTCCTGGTGCACTCGGGTAAAATCAGTGATTTCTTCGTCAACCGTGAAACGTGATACGTGCGTGTGAAACGCTTGCGTGATTGAAACGTTCCTGTATGGTTTAACAATACATAATCAATTTTTACTTTCTATCACTTGATAGAATAGTATAGAACCACCACTCTTTCCGTGGATGTCGTAAGAGGCGACGCACAGCCAGCGTCAAATAGTTGTGACACCCAAAGTAGCCAAAAAGTTCGCAACACGTCTTTGTCACATTGGAATAAGGTTGTGTTAACTACTATTCCCACCTCTAGTTCCCACCGCTGCAACTCCTGTGTAGCCAGGATCTACAGCTTGACCACCAATAACCCAACCAATGAAGGTCAAGTTTGTCCCGGGGGAAAGTTAGACTGTCATTGGACCCGCAACGAAATTAATCAGAAGAACATAAGAGAAGTTCGAAACGAATGATGATATTCATGATGATGATAGGTTGCAACTTTTTGGCCGCTTTGGGTGCCCGATGGATTAGCAAGCTGAATTGGCAATGAGCAGGGCACACAGTACGCAGAACTGACGGCCGATGGGGCAGCAAGGTTCTGGAGTGGAGGCCGCGTACCGGAAAACGCAGCGTGTGACGTCCACCCACAAGGTGGACCGACAACCTGATAAAGGTAGCAGGGAAGCGCTGGACGCAGGCTGCTACCAATCGATCAACATGGAAAGCATTGGGGGAGGCCTATGTTCAGCAGTGGACGTCCTGCGGCTGAAATGATGATGGGTGTCACGAACCATTTGACGCTGTACGAGTGTTTTCAATGCGTCAGATGATACAAGTGGGGTGGATAACTAGGTATTTCCCTGCGTGTAAACACTTGAGTCCGCGAATCCATCCTGTGTTAAAAATAAATTCGTTTCCTCCTATAAATGAAACTACTTGAAATGCTTAATGTTAATATTTTGATACTTCATTCATTTTAAATACGACCTTGGCCCTATTTTCAGCCTGCTGTCTGTTTCTGAACGTAATATTAGGCAGAGCGTTGAAATTAAATAGGGTATTTGCCTCCACCAATCAACTGACGTATTTTTTAAAACTGTTTTAAAACTCTCCCATAGATTTTGTACAAACTTGAATACGCGTTCTGGCTTATTCTTCAGGTGTCCAGATTAAGTGATCCAGTTAATTAGTTCTAACTATCCTTGTTTAGGGTTCACAAATTTAATACCTTACCATGAAGTTTTCAGTTATTTCCTAAATCCTCTCAAAATTTGGTTGTAGTTGGATGAGTTTTTTGAAAAGATCACTCAGTCCACAGGCACATCTTTATTTTGTATCTTGTTAATTGTATAATAATCTTTAATTATCTTTTCTGATAAATTTTTCTTTGTTTTCCAGGTACTCTAGCAAACGGAGTCGCAAGAAAAATCACAAATCAAGTACTGTTAAGTAGTTTTACTTAAAAATAGTATTATTAAGAGAATTTACTGTGTAAGATAAGCTTAAAACATAATCCAGTAATTTTTTATACTATTGTTCAATTAGAGAATAAGTAATTCAACATATTTTTTACAATCTGGCTTTAGGTCTGCGCTAGGGCATACAGAAACAATTTAAAAACAATTTGATTTTATTGATCGTTGCCTATGGATCAACTGTAAACATACCACTCGGACGCGCCCCACCAATGTTTGGTCTCGGTCGCGCGGGGTGCGGGGAGTTTGATCCGAGCAATCCGTAAGGCATTATTGTAGTGTGCGTGTGCACTCATGGATGATTTAGCGTGTACCGATAACACTCAAACATAAGCGGAAGAATGGTGAGGCGCGTCTTCGTGGATGAAACGATCTATTATTTGACTCTAGCCCAATATGTAGTAATTTTTTGCCCATTTATCGTCAAAAAAGCCACGTGCGAAATGAAACACGATATCTTAATGAGTATTTAAAAAACACAGCATAGCAATTTAGTATGATAATAATCGATTATGGATTAGCTACGATATTATAAGTATAATGCGGTGACGTATTTAGTCCAAGATAATGCCTACTTAAATTCTCAAAAAGAAAGAGAGAAAAACCGGCCAAGTGCGAGTCGGACGTCCGACGAAGGGTCCCGTACGACAATTTTGTTGTTGTAAAAGAGCCCTCCTAATTTATTTTATTTAAATTCAATTATTTCTTTTTAAAGTGAGTATATCAAGCGTCTACATGTTGCCGTTATTAATATCGAGCTAAAAACGGCAAAAAAGACACGTTTGTTGTATGGGAGCCCCCCTTAAATTTTAACTTTATTATATTTTTAGTATTTGTTGTTATAGCGGCAACAGAAATACATCATCTGTGAAAATTTCAACTGTGTAGCTATCACGGTTAATGCGATACAGCCTGGTGAGCTATATTGAGCAAAAACATCCCTTTTGGCGTTCTGATGAATAATATTTTAACCATTCTTGTCTGTGGACTGTTTTGTTAATATCACGCATTAAACACGTTGTAGATAAATAGATATCCTTTGATAGGGATTAGACATACATACGTTAATTAATCTATTAATTATATCTATTAAGATATTAATCAGTACATTAAATTAATTTGTTAAAATGGGTTATAGTGGATTTGCCAAAGAATCGATACGTCACGAAAAAAGCATGTGTGATTTCATCTAGCAATGGGATTTTTAGAATTAGCAAGCTGAAGTGGTAAAGGGCAGGGCACATAGTACGCAGAACTGACGGCCGATGGGGCAGCAAGGTTCTGGAGTGGAGGCCGCGTACCGGAAAGCGCAGCGTAGGACGTCCACCCACAAGGTGGACCGACGACCTCATAAAGGTAGCTGGATGCAGGCCTCTACCAACCGGGCAATATTATGGAAATCATTGTGGAACATAGGCTATGTTTAGCAATGGACGTCCTATGGCTGAAATGATGATGATAAAGCATTTTGTAAAGTGTGACGAATCGACTGTGTGGCGAATTGACAGTGACCCAAAATGTCCTACGTAAATAAATAAAAAATAATAAATACTAAGCTTAATTTCTAGTGAACTCTTATCAGTGATTTACGCTCGATTTGTAAATTGTAAATACAACTCTTTAGTTCCGTACGAATGATAAGGATATCGCGATTTGTTTTGGTTATTATATTTTTTATTATAGCTCTATCATCGTCAGTTTCAACTTAGTGTAGGCGCACACCGTTGATTTTTAGTTGGCCGATAGTTGTGCCCGATTTTAATTTGTATGAAGAATCGGCCAAATCGAATCGGCGTAGTGTGCGCAATCCCATACATGCCCATACTGATCAACTGCCCGACTAAACTATCGGCCGACGAAAAATCAACGGTGTACGCCTACTCTTAAATGTAAGAATCCAAGATATTGAGCTCCACGTTACGGGACTATTCCCACCTCTCGTTCCCACCTGCAACTCCTGTGTAGCCAGGATCTACAGCTTGACCGCCAATAACCTAACCAGTGAAGGTCAAGTTTGTCCCGGGGGAAAGTTAAACTGTCATTGGACCCGCAACGAAATTAATCAGAAGAACATAGGAGGAGTTCGAAGTTAAGATCACTCAACTCACTGATGTAATGTTACACATAACACACATTGTGTCAATACAAGTTTGTTTTTTAAGAACCAAACAAACGCATAATACATTTGATTTGATCCATAGACAACAATCAATAGCAATAAAACTATTTGAATTCACCTACTTATTCGCCAGATTGATAGCTCTTCTCTATGTTGCTTTGACTGCAACTCAGTTCTTATTATTTCTGAAGAATAGGCTAGTTTCCTAAAAAAAAACTTAGTCCATCAATTGCATTATCAAAAAATATTGGACACATATATTTTTATTTGTCAATCAAACAAGTAAATGCGAAGTTATTATGAGTTGAAGTTCCGCGTGACGTCACACTTTGAAGCACGCTTTGACGTCACGGGCCTCTTCTTTTAAACTTTGGCGCGCTGTATCTCTTTAAAAAAAAGTGATAAATATGTATCAAGTATTTTTTCATAAGTTAACCGACGAACTAATTCAAACTAGCTTTTTACCTAGGAAACATCCCTATTCGTCGCTTAATGCAATACAATAATATTATTAGAGACATTACTGCAACAAGTAATGCATAATTTATTTAAAGTAGCTAGTAAATGATTGGTAAATCAAAAAAAATATCCCAGTCTTTGTTTTTGAACAAAAACATTAAACACCAGTGCAAAAAAAAAACAGTTCACATTGAGATTCAATGTTTCGTTTTAAAACAATACATCAGATTGTAATGATTTTTGTGTAAAATAGAATCTATTTACAACTGCATAGAGACCAAAATGTTTCGTCGTTTCTGTAATATTGTTTCACATAAATATTATGTCAATCAATTAGAATAACGCTTAACCTTAAATGTCACAGTTAGCAATATTTCTCTTAAGTCTACGCTTAACTGAGTGCCTGAGATATGGGAGCAGCGCGGGAGGGTATTTTTGTGATGTCAAAACGTCAGCGAGACTTCAGGCAGAGTAAATACAAATGAGTAGGTCATCTTCATAGAAACGCACCGGGCGCGGTTTGTATGTGAGCGCGCCAACACGTATGCGGCGCGCACGCACACAGTGACAAAATTTAGCGGGTTGCGCCGAATTTTGTCAGTGTGTGCGTGCGCGCCTAGGGTTGCCAGGCGTCCGGCTTTAGCCGGACATGTTTGGCTTTTTAGGGACATGTCCGGCCAAATATTGCCTTGTCCGGCCTGTCCGGCTTTTTATTTGGTTGCCGCGCCAGGCGAATCATATGAAGCGCACGCATCAGGATGTTGGGCAACCGATGATGATAGTACTCACTCATGAGCTGACACTATTTGCACACACACACCATGTCCGGCTTTTAGGGTAAAATGTCCGGCCAAATGAAGTACAAAGTCCGGCTTTTGTGATTTTGGACCTGGCAACCCTATGCGCGCCGCATTGGCGCGTATTGGCGCGCTCACATACAAACCGCGCTCGGTGCGATTCTATGAAGATGACCTACTCATTTGTATTTACTCTGCTTCAGGTTAAGCTTCAGTGGGTCTAGACAAAGTGCAAATTATAATCGCAAACCAGTCGAAAAGCCCCTTTTTTGTATGGAGATTTGACGGATTCGATTTTCGATTCGATCAAAAAGTGCGTTTTGTCTAGGGGGGCAGATCTGTATGCTCTGTCACGTCATAATATGTCAATGTCACCCCTCCCGTGCCGCTTCCATACCTCAGGCACTTACTGAGTGATGCGCTAGGTCTATAATAACAAAAGTATTTGTGATTCATCGTCTGTATTTTTGTAAGAATATTCTAAATATTCTCATCTGAATGAGTCACAAAAATAATTTATTTAACGCTTGACCGGTTTTTAGTGCTTATTTATTTCATATTTTTTTCTTAAAAAAATATTTTTTAATTTTTCTTAGTTAAAAAATATTTTTTTTGAGTCTACATTTTGTACNCACGTGTATAGGGCACACCGCGCCCAGGGACACGTTGCGAGGTACAAGAACAATTGCGGGATCTCTACGTAAAGGTTGGTTGAGTTACAGAGAAAATATTATCACTTTTTGAGCCATAGGGTCGATTTGTTGCGATTTAAGGTCGTTGTGAAGTCATTTAGACACTTAATTGCGTCTTTTTGTGACTTTGTCGCGTCATATGGTCACTTTTTCGTCATTTTGTGACTTTGCCGGGTCATATGGTCACTTTTTCGTCATTTTGTGACTTTGCCGCGTCATATGGTAACTTTTGCGTCATTTTGTGACTTTGTCATGTCATATGGTCACTTTATTGTGTCATATGGTCACTTTTTTGTGTCACATGGTCACTTTTTGTGTCATATGATCACTTTTGAGTCAAGCTTTTTCACACACTTCGTCACACAGCCATCATTAGTCACTTTTCTGCGTCACACTATCATCATTAGACACTCGGTCATCATTAGTCACTTTAAGCCATCCCGTCTAGGACACGTCATTTAGACACTTACACGGTTATGGCCTCCAAAAGTCACTTGGTTCCTCATATTTGACAAAAAAAGCCACTAAAAATGCCTTAGCACTTGCATTCTCGCCCCTCTCCCACTTCAAATCGGTCACTTTAATGCGCATCCACCGCGCTCGCCACAAACCGTCATCGCACGCCTTCCGCTGCGAGTTGTGCGGTAAGAGCTTCGCGCGTCGCCGCAACGCAGCGCGCCACGTGTACTGAGCTCACCGCGCCCAGGGACACGTCGCGAGGTACAAGAACAATGGCGGGATCTCTACGTAAAGTTTGGTTGAGTTACAGAGAAAATATTGTCACTTTTTGAGCCATAGGGTCGGTTTGTTGCGATTTAAGGTCATTGTGAAGTCATTTAGACACTTAATTGCGTCGTTTTGTGACTTTGTCGCGTCATATGGTCACTTTGTCGCGTCACATAGTCACTTTGTCGCGTCACATGGGTCACTATGTCGCGTCATGAAATTTAGTCGCGTCATATGGTCACTTTATAGCGTCACATAGTCACTTTGTACGTTGAAGTCTTTGTTAGTCATTTTAGTAATTCGGGTGATCCAACCTGTGTAGGAGACATCCAATTATTTTTATGGCCTCTTTAGCAACCTTTAAGATTTGACCCCGTACAGATATTTTTGTATTAAACATTGTGATAGTAAAAAGTAAGAAATAGATTATTATGATAAGTAATTTTAAGTAATGTATGGTATTATTTATTTATTAACATAAAGTATTATTGTATGCAGTATTTGATAATCTATGCCTATTGTTTACCTATTTTAAGTCTTATTACTTTTAACATTTGGGTTTATTTAAAGGAAATAATGCTTTTCTACACTATTATACAGGCTGTCAGTAGAAGGTTTGACAAACTGCGTGGGAGTATAGGTAAGGTAAACGAATTCGCGCATTTGACCCTAAGTGAGCTATTTTTTTTAGTTGTTTTTTTATTAATATTTTTTTTTAAATATTTTTTACTGTATACCCACGAAGTTTGTCTAGTCTCCTACCAAACACCCTGTATACTACGGTAGTTATCAAATAAAAGACAAANAAGAGGACGAAGTTTATATTTTTTTTTCAAAATTAATGATTTTATTTTTGGTATTACAACACTGGAGATCATAAAAACTTCATTTTCGGCAAAAAATATCAAACAACACAATAATAAGTAAAAAAACATCAACATATTGGACAGAATCGTATTTCTCAATAAATAGCAGTTTTTTTTGTATCTGCTAACAACAACCGTAAAATATAGTCCAATTTTAGAGTCGGTAAAATAAATGATAGTTTAGTTCCGATTTTGATTAAGAGATGGCGTTGTGCCGTTTTTCATCGCGGTATCGTTAAACTTCTGGGTAAATATTATAAGCGATTGGAAATATCAACCCTACTGAAATCTTCCTATTGGTCACAGGTGGACACTGGGAAGAAATAGTTGCTTTATCCTTCAGTGGTGGATATTGAAACAAAAAAAAATGTATTAGATGGTGAGAACAGTCGCCCGACCAGCGAAAGGTCGTGGGTTCGATTCCCACCTTAGGCAATTCGATTTTTTCAAGATGCAACTCAACGCTTAATTTTACTATGAAAAAAGTAATGGTTTAATTTTTCTTTCAACCCTGGACTACATTTTTAAGGTAAAAAACACTTATACTCCTGTGTAGCCAGGATCTACAGCTTGACCGCCAATAAAAACCCAACCAGTGAAGGTCAAGTTTGTCCCGGGGAAAATTAAACTGTCATTAATAATGATATAGGATAAGAATTAAATAAATATAGTGTCTTTCATAAAGAATACCTTATTGAAACAATATTACGTATTAAAATTGTGATTTCAAGGAACTAGAAGATAAATGTACACTTAAAAGCACATCAGAAGTAATACATTGACTTTAAACCTTCACGCTCGCGATATAAGAGATAGTTTTGCAGTGCAGTGACAGACTTGATATGCCGTTATGTATAAATTTTAAAGTGTATAAACTCAAGAGAATTTAAAGTGAAAAATTGCATTATAACTACAGTAAATGAAATTGTGAGACAAATACCTTACTACGGGGTGAAAAACCGTGACAGTTAGCTAAATTTTGACAGGAACTGTCAATTTTGACGTTCACTTACCAAAAAGTACTAAAAAATTATGCAGGTAGGTAGTATTAAAAAACCCATAGATGCTTCAACCAAATGCAACATACTTGTAATAAAATGATTTTTTTATATAGCCTGGTCTGCGAGCACGTAAAATTTTGTCCAATGACCCCAAGCTACCCATCCTTATCGCTCGCGCGTAATTATGTTGCTGTCGCGCTCGCACACTCACTGCGGGCGCCCGTCGCAGTCGCGACAGCAATATAATTACGCGCGAGCGATAAGGATGGGTAGCTTGGGGTCATTGGACAAAATTCTACGTGCTCACAGACCAGGCTATACCCGCATACAAGACTTTTTGTTGGCCGATAGTTTAGTCGGGCTGTTATTCAGTATGAATATGTATGAAAGTACGCACATTACACCGATTTGGTATCAGCCAATTCTTCATACATATTCGAAGTCGACCAAACTATCGCCCGTATTCACAAACATTACTATGAGGTCTCACAGTGCGCGTGAACGCACAGGGTGACACACGAACCAATCACAGAGCTCTGTTCAATGCTGTGCGTTCGATTTGCTGCTACAATTAAGCAAGCATCGTTTGTGAATTCGGGCCAATAAAAAGTCCGTAAGTCTGCAGGGAGTCTTAAGGTCATAGCAGACTTATCAACTCGGAAAGGGATCAACATCGTATCACCTTTCGCGCGCTGTCAACCGCGAGGCGAGGCGTTTACGTTACGGTGCGGATAAGCGTGCGTTGCAGTATGGAGTTTCACACAAAGAATACTGCCCGCCTCGAGTTGATACGGTTACGATCCCTTTCCGGGTTGATAAATGTGCGACGTCCTTTAGTGACTAATATTGCAAACCACACTTTAACAAGCGACCCAACACAAAGAGGTATAATTTACATAATATTGGACATTTCACCAATAATAATAACGTTTTTGCACAATACTATTATTTTATACATATCAAGTAACATAACACAGATATCGTTGTGTTGAATGTCTAATGAAAACCGGTACCGAAATAACGGTATTTGCGAGAACCGGTATTATAGTGTATTATTGGTACCAAAATACTGATATTATGAAATACCGATTTTAAATTTAGGTATCATTCAATTCCCCAAATGATCGGTACTAAAATACCGTTATGAAATTCCGGTACTCATTTTATTAGTAACTTACCGGTACGAAATACCGATATCAATAACCGGCATTTATAACTTGTAAATACCGGTAACAAAAAACACCGTTATAAATGGAATTCCTATACCATTTTAATAAATAATTTACCGGTATCGACATTTAGTTATCACCGGTACAAAATACCGGTATTAACCACTAAATTACCATTACAAAATACCGGTATTAACACTAAATTACCGGTACAAAAATACCGTTATTACCGGTAATAACTCCCAAAAATACCGTTACCCGACCAGCTACCACAGACGCGACTAGACCACCCAGTTCCACCTTATCGCTGGTACGACTGCAGTTTCTCACAGCTAGGCGTACGAAGTTTTTGCGCGTCTGCAAATTGGCGGGAATCGCCGAAGTTTCGCGCCTTCCACGCCATACTGTCGCGGTAGTTGCGCTCGCGTTGACAGGCATGGCGGAGGCCCACTGGAAAGTTTATAAAAACATTATTAAATAATAAATAAATAAATTATTATGAGCTCTAGAAAGGTCGTGGGTTCGATTCCAACCTTGGGCAATCGTATTTTTACAAGTTATTTATAATTATATCTTGAAAAAATCTGACTGAATATTTATAAATTTGTTTGACGGCGAAATTTAAATAATATATTAAAAACATCGGTGACCGCTAAAACGATAGCCCTCATTGTGATAAATTGGTGACGTCAATCCAGTTTTAAACACAAAATCTATGGGATCGATTTCAAAACCCCCTGTAATGGAACTAAATAGATATTATACAAATCAATCAATACACCGAAACTACAAGAAGAAGCTTACAGTGAACTAGCTTTTGCCCGCGCCATCTAAGTGAAATTCAGTTTGGAACAGGACGGTATAAATTTTATACCATACCATAATCAAAAAGTTAATATACCTAGCGGAATAGAGCAACAAAGAACTGAGCGAGCGAGATGTCACTAGCAGCAACGTGTCACGAAAAAGGTTGAAAAACACTTCTCTAGTCTATACTCACATTAATACTAGCAAAAATAAAAAGAACAAATAAAAAACATACCAGTTACAGACGAGCAGTGCAAGTGACACTAGCTACAATACTTACAAATGATTTATGCCATCAACCAGTCGCTTTCATCTAAAGCCTGGTCCGTGAGCACGTAGAATTTTGTCCAATGACCCCAAGCTACCCATTAGGGTGGAGCACGGNCCGGTAATGTCTCCCAAAAATACCGTTACCCGACCAGCTACCACAGACGCGACTAGACCACCCAGTTCTACCTTATCGCTGGTACGACTGCAGTTTCTCACAGCTAGGCGTACGAAGTTTTTGCGCGTCTGCAAATTGGCGGGAATCGCCGAAGTTTCGCGCCTTCCACGCCATACTGTCGCGGTAGTTGCGTTCGCGTTGACAGGCATGGCGGAGGCCCACTGGAAAGTTTAGAAAACATTATTATATGCTACTAGCTGACCCGGCGAACTTCGTACCGCCTTAGCGTAGAGATTTTCTTTATATTTTTTTCCGTAAAAACCTTGTACAGAGTATTAGAAAACTACAAAAAAAAAATCAGACAAATCGGTCAAGCCGTTTTCATGTTATGTCGTGACAACGGAAAACGGGTTTCATTTTTATACATATAGATTACTAGCTTATGCCCGCGGCTTCACCCGCGTTAAATTTAGTTTAGACTTCAGGCAGAGTAAATACAAATGAGTAGGTCATCTTCATAGAAACGCACCGGGCGCGGTTTGTATGTGAGCGCGCCAACACGTATGCAGCGCGCACGCACACACTGACAAAATTTAGCGGGGATTAGCGGAGAGCCAGTCGTGGTTGCGCCGAATTTTGTCAATGTGTGCGTGCGCGTAGGGTTGCCAGGCGTCCGGCTTTAGCCGGACATGTTTGGCTTTTTAGGGACTTGTCCGGCCAAATATTGCCATGTCCGGCCTGTCCGGCTTTTTATTTGGTTGCCGCGCCAGGCGAATCATATGAAGCGCACGCATCAGGATGTTGATTAGCAACCGATGATGATAGTACTCACTCATGAGCTGACACTATTTGCACACACACACCATGTCCGGCTTTTAGGGTAAAATGTCCGGCCAAATGAAGTACAAAGTCCGGCTTTTGTGATTTTGGACCTGGCAACCCTATGCGCGCCGCATACGTATTGGCGCGCTCACATACAAACCGCGCTCGGTGCGTTTCTATGAAGATGACCTACTCATTTGTATTTACTCTGCTTCAGGTTAAGCTTCAGATCTGTATGCTCTGTCACGTCATAATATGTCAATGTCACCCCTCCCGTGCCGCTTCCATACCTAAGGCACTGATTGAGTGATGCGCTAGGTCTATAATAACATAAGTATTTGTGATTCATCGTCTGTATTTTTGTAAGAATATTCTAAATATTCTCATCTGCATGAGTCACAAAAATAATTTATTTAACGCTTGACCGGTTTTTAGTGCTTATTTATTTCATATTTTTTTCTTAAAAAAAAATATTTTTTAATTTTTCTTAGCTAAAAAAAATGTTTTTGAGTGTACATTTTGTAGTTTCTTTTAAACTATGTACAAAAGTTCTTATAATGTACTTCCTAGTGCTATTTTTAAACCTACGTTTTTCTAAACTAAATATTGCATTAAACGCTGGTCGACCTACTTTAAATATCCTTTATTCCATTATTTTATTTACATTTTAAGAATTTATGTCAATACAATTTACTATTTTGTTTGAAACTTTTAAAATTGTTTAATTTTTACCCTTTTTTTCAGAGAAAGCATTTATTTTACTCTTTTTTATATTTTTTAACAATATTTTACTTCAATGCTCACTTTACCTAATTTAAAAATAAATCGTTTACAATTTTTAACATATTTTTTTTAATTTCCAGTCTCTTTTTTTATTTTAAACCTAATATTATTATTTAAATGCCCAGTATTTACAATTTATCTACTTTTGTAGCTTTTATTTTTAAGTAAGTAACGTAAAAATGCAAAGATATTGATTGAAAAAAAAAATGTGGCGTTCCTAGTTACTTTATTTAAGTTCGTTTTGTATGTAATTTGTGTCATTTGTAAGCATGATTATTTTCTGAAATGTATTCGATAGTTTTATTTTAAATAAATCAAATTTATTTAATCCTACTTTGATTTTTATTTTTGTCCTAGTGAAGAATAACACCCGTATTCACGAACGATGCTTGCTTGATTTCTTGCACAGCGTTGAATAGAGCTCTGTGATTGATTCGTGTGTCACCCTGTGCACACGCACTATGAGACCTCATAGTAATGTTTGTAAATACGGGCGTTAGGCTATTAATCTCCCTGTAGTTGAACGTCAAACTTCGTTATCAATCCATTACTGTGGATATTTAAAACTAAAAATGTTACTAATCTATGCCTATCTACTTAGGAAGAGGGGTATTACTGTAATCAATACGTAATTCTTACCTAAACGACACTGCTACTGTTTTTAGATCGTAAATGAAAACAATTTCTTTGGTGAAAAATTTGCAGGTAGAGGCAATTTTTCCACAATCCACCACTCTTTATTTATGCTAAATGATGACGTAAGATATTTTAAATTCCAAAGATATCTTTGTCTTAAGACAAGCTAGGTAATCTATGTTAATAGCAAACTAGTTATTTTTTTATATTGGGCAAAGAATATTAATTACAAGCTTTTTTTAACTGCGTAGCTGTAGTAGCAAAAACTATTATTTTTATTTCGAATTACCTACCTACCGTTGGGGCAGAAAAGTTCTCGAGTGGCGACCACGGGCTGGAAGACGCAGCGTGGGCAGGCCTCTTACTAGGTGGACCGACGATCTGGTGAAGGTCGCGGGAAGAGCCTAGATGCGGGCAGCGCAGGACCGTGCATTGAGGAAAACCTTGGAGGAGGCCTTTGTCCAGCAGTGGACGTCATTTGGCTGAAACGAACGAACGAATTACCTACTTACAATAGGCAACTATGAAAAGTAGGCGTGACGAATTTCATTGAAAATTCGTCACACAGTACCTAATACCTACAGAATTCTCACTTCACGTCAGTATTTTCACTACAATATCCTAAGAAAAATATTGCATGACGTGTTCCACCAAAGTGAGGACGTCAGTTTAGCAGTAGAAGCTGCAGGATAAGGTTAGTATAAAGTTTTAATGCTGATTCCTTGTAACTTGANTCCTACTTTGATTTTTATTTTTCTCCTGTTGAAGAATAACGCTCGTGTATTCACAAACGATGCTTGTTTGATTTCTTGCACAGCGTTGAACAGAGCTCTGTGGTTGGTTCGTGTGTCACCCTGTGCACATGCACTGTGAGACCTCATAGTAATGTTTGTGAATACGGGCGTTAGGCTATTAATCTCCCTGTAGTTGAACGTCAAACTTCGTTATCAATCCATTACTGTGGATATCTTAAAACTAAAAATGTTACTAATCTATGCCTATCTACTTAGGAAGAGGGGTATTATTTTAATCACATACGTCATTCGTAAATGTAAACAATTTTTTCTGTAGAATAATGGAAAATGAGCAAGTATAGGCAATTTTTTCACTATCTTCTACTCTTTATTGATGTTAAATGACGTAAATACATTTAAATAAAAATGTTTTTAATCTTTCTCGTAAAACTGGCAAGGTAATCTATATTAATAGCAATTAAACTAGCTAAAACATTGAGGTACGTCGTATTTTATTGTGTAAAGAATATTAATTTACAAGCTTTTTTAAAAGCATAGCTATAGCAGCAAAAAGCTTTTATTATTTCAGGAATTTTCGTAATTACCTACCTACTCTCAATAGGTAACTATGAAAAGTAGGCATGACAGATTAAATTGAAAATTCGTCACACATTATGTACCTAATACCTCCTACAGAATGCTTACTTCACTTCAGTATTTCCACTACATAATCCTAAGAAAAATTGCATTACGTGTTCCACCATGGTGACGTCAGCTTAGCAGTAGTAGCCCCAGGATAAGATTAGTATAGAGGTTTTAATGCTGATTCCTTGTAACTTGACCTTTTTGCGTCAGAAACCAGTCTGCAAATTGATTTAGCGAGAATCTGTGGAGGAAACGTGTTGCATTTTTTCCTTTACGTTGGAATGTAACAGAAGAAGATTCGGTAGTATCAATTTACGGCTGAATTGCACCAGCTAACTTTGACCGTAACTTTAACGATAACTGGTGTTTTTTGTATGGAGTTTGACATATTTTTGACGTCTGTCAAAGTTAAAGTAAGATGGGGCAACACAGCTTATGTAACTTTCTGAGTTTCCTAAGGAAAATTAAAAATTTGTCACAATACCTATTCGTCACACTTGTAAGTTTCATGCGTTCAAAGTAAATTCGTCATAAACATTAAAATTAAATGAGGACTCGTAAAATTGTTAAGAAAGATGTAAGAAGTGTGACGAATTTACAAATGCTTTTCTGTGACGAATATTGTGTAAGGGTTAAGTTAATGTTCGCCATTTTAATGTAGATGGACCTACTAAAACCACATTCCATTATATTCTGACTCATGAGCTTATTTGATGAGCAAAAAACTAAAAAAAAAAGTTTAACATCCGTTGTAGACGCAAAAAATACGGGCTTACAATGTTAGGTTTAGGAAGCAATATACATATTGAGTGTTACAGTTCGCACTTTAAAAAGTTGAATGATGGTAAATGTAGATACAAAGAATACTGACCGGCTCGAGTTCATACGGTTCCGATTCGTTTTCGGGTTGATAAGTGTGCTTCGTCCTTTATCCTTTAAAAAACTGCAAACAACTAGCTGGTCTGGTCTGCGAGCACGTAGAATTTTGTCCAATGACCCCAAGCTACCCATCCTTATCGCTCGCGCGTAATTATATTGCTGTCGCGACTGTGCGACGGGCGCCCGCAGTGAGTGTGCGAGCGCGACAGCAACAAAATTCTACGTGCTCACAGACCGGGCTTTACGAGAAATAAAAGCCAATATTAAATTACAAAATGCTATTCGTTTATTAAAAATTACACATGTCATAAACATCGCTATCGCATTAAATAATAATATATCCAAAAATAATAATATAGCAATGTACACAATCTACACATCAGTGTTATGGGCTGCCTATATCACAACTAAAATATTATGTTTTATTGAACTCATAATAATAATAAATTTACTGTAAAATAAGAACCAAAATAACCGACATAGCGGGACTATGCCCACCTCTCGTTCCCACCGCTGCAACTCCTGTGTAGCCAGGATCTACAGCTTGACCGCCAAACCAACCAGTGAAGGTCAAGTTTGTCCCGGGGGAAAGTTACTGTCATTGGACCCGCAAAGAAATTCAGAAGAACATAGGAGTTCGAAGTTAAGTAACCGACATAGCTCGCAGAATTGCTAAATTTAAGTGGCAGTGGGCGGGGCACATAGCTCGTAGAGCTGATGGCCGTTGAGGCAGAAAAGTTGTCGAGTGCCGACCACGGGCCGGAAGACATAGTGTAGGCCTCATACTAGGTGGACTGACGAACCGGTGAAGGTCGCGGGAAGCGTCCTTCGCGTTGTGGAAATCTTTAGGGAGGCCTATTTCCAGCAGTGGACTTATCCCTTTTAGATTTTGTGCAGCAAAAAAGCCAGTTAACTATTTACTGATTTTAAATTATTTGAGTATTAATATAATTTTAATTTGATCCTATTTAAAACGCCGGTACAGAGTACATAAACAATTATTATTAATATTTATGAGATCAATAAAACAATTCGACGAAATTGGATCTTAAAAAATGCTATTTCATTTCATGTGCTGTAACTCCTGTGCAGTCAGGATCTACAGCTTGACCGCCAATAATTGCAAACCATAGATTAAAGGGCAGTTTAGGCGATTCTAATCTATGGTTTTCTTTGCTTGTCTATGATTTGTGTTTATTACAGTTTAAGATAGGATTATTGCGTTTCAAAATTACCAAAATCCGTCGAAAAAATACAATAAAAATGCATAATAAATGTGACTTTATAAAATAATTGAGTATTAAGAACTTCTATTTACAATTTGTTATATTCGTTAAATAAAATCAGAAAATATAGCACAAGTTACATACGTCAGCAATTCAACTTTTAAAAAAATCTATTGATATCCAACCTTATGCTAAAGATGTGTAGTTTAAAATCCAGTAAGAATACTCGTAGAAAATATGAATTTTCTGGATTCATTTTTTATCATAAAAAACATAAGGTCAAAAATCCTTTGTACATATTCGTAAAAATGAACAATTTCCTCAATCGACTTTAGACTTTAATGCTAAAGATTTTTGGTTTAAAATCGCTTGAGGAAATTCGTAAAAATCTAAATTGCTTCAATCAATTTTGAGCCCTATGCAAAAGACAATATTTGAATGTTGAATGAAAAAAGTTGAATGGCTATCGACATACATAGGGTGGGTAGTATATCTACACTTCTCATAAACAATATCGTTTAAATATTGCTTGAAATTTTATTATATTTTAGTCTGTGAGTGGTAAATATTTTTAGCAGAAAAAAGGTTGAAAAATAAAATCTCGTTTGTAAAAATATCAAAAATAAAATGTAAAATTTGAAAAATAATAAGAAAATATCAAAGAAGAAGTGAGTTTAAGTTGAAAAATATTTTCAAACTGTATAATTATAATGCAATATGGCACAATACTTATATTGAAGTAAATTAAAAAGTATTTATGTTTATATCCGTCATCTGGTACCTATAGTTCAAACTTTGATTATTTTGGGACCAGATGGCGTAAATTTACTTTTAGTACGTCAATTACATTTTTTTTGACTGATTTAAATCAGTAAAAAAATTAAATAAATTAGTTTAAAATTACCACCCAAAGACTAAAAAAATAAAGAAAATAATATAATTGTCCTTACAAATAACGAATATGATACACATGGTGTTTCCATAATTATTTTAGTACCTACTAGATTAATATAGCTATCAACAATAAACATATGTATTTGCAAATATCTACTATAGCTTCGTGAATTTATTTGATGAAAATATATTTTTTTAAAAATTGGGTGACGTTACATATTTTTTTTTACTAAGAGTTACATATTTTTTAAGATTAATGTTCAATGACAGTTTTTTATACTCGTTGGGTACAAGGAGATAAAATGTCATTGAAAATGGTACATTTTTTGTGATTATCTGAAAATTCTGTCTTACATCAATTTATCTATATTTTCACCAAATAACTTCTCAGCTGAACAGCGTAATTTCTTTTACAATAATAATTATAATCAATTAATAATATAAATATTGATTTGGCGAATTTAGCATTTCAAAAGCCGTTGATATGTTCACAAATTAATTTATTAAATTAACATTTCTTTACATTTTGCGACTTTAAATGAAAAAAATAATATAGCAAAGACTGCAGCTAATAACGCAGTTTCAAAAAATTCACAGACTTAATTTCTTATAAATTATTGTTTATAAGTACTTAAATGTTATTCTGAACTTGGTTACGTCTTGTTTGAATAGAATTGGTACTACCGTTCTATTCATGCATAAAATAAATAATAATAATTCTAAAAAAAATGAAACCTCAATATTGAGAAATTTTGACAGTTGCATTTAAGATTACAAAGAATTGTAATTGAGAAGTTTGGTGTTTCCACATTTGTAGTGGATTGCAAATCGGACAATACATTTTTGTTTCAAAATAAAACTTATTACATATACTCGTACAGTCAGCATCAAATAGTTCGTGACCCCCCAAGTGAGGTGACAACACAACCTTATTCCAATGAGGGCTATCGTTTTAGCGCTCACCAGTTAGCGCCACTGTAGAGTAAGGTCCTGTCACTTGCTAGTAGCGAAGACAGTGGCACCAACTGGTGAGCGCTAAAGTGGTAGGAGGACTATCGCATTTGCACTCATCAAGATGGCGCCACTGTAGAGTAAGGTCCTGTCAATCGCCAGGGGTGCCAACTGTTAAGTATAAAAACGATAGCCCTCATTGTAACAAAGACGTGTTGCGAACTTTTTGGCTACTTTGGGATGTCACGAGACATTTGACGCTTTTAAAAGTCTGTAGATTTTTTGAAACTAGCTCAAAAAACTAAATCTTTCAATTCAATATCCTCAGAGGTTACAATAACCGTGTGTATTCATTCTATTCCTTTCCCATACATTCAATTACCCTCATACATACTCTACAATCAATAGAAATCTTCCCGTATACATAAATTTTCAAATGTGCCCTATTTTTTTAAAAGCACAATTCAATAAATACTTTTTTATGGAATACAAATAAATTATTAAACCGAATAAATGCAAATACTTTTCGATACAACCTTCTTTGACGTTACACCGCGAATGTTTTCGCGCGAGCGTGTTCGCGAACATTTTCACTAAAAAAATAGCAACTTGTAGTCGCTTTAGTTAAACGTTCAATTTAGTTAAACGATCAACGCAAGCAAAACTTTGTATCTGTATACGCTTGTCTCGCTGACGTCTTGCGTATTTTGATTTAATTGTGTTTAGTGTTCAAAATTTACATCAGTACAGTCAGCGTCAAATAGTTTGTGACACCCAAAGTGGCCAAAAGGTTGACAACACAACCTTATTCCAATTGTAACAAAGACGTTTTGCGAATTTTTTGGCTACTTTGGGTGTCACGGACTATTTTGACGCTGAATGTACCAGTATGTGTGACCATTGTAATCTTTTAATGTTTTATTAATAAATAATTTATGAAACTAAAATTGTTCGCGAGCTCACAACGAAATTGCAATCCTTCCATTCCCTTAATTATATGTACATAGAGTTGTTTTTACAGCAACATTCTAAAAACCAGAGTATTTTTTGTTAAATAGGGACAATGACACCATTTTTAATTCATATAAATGACAGCAAAGAACACATAGGTATTTATATTAAATGTAACAGTAAAAAAGTTTCATTTATTTTCTAAATTTTAATTTTTGACAACTAAGTAATAATTGAACATTTTGACAGCTTTAAAGTGACATAATATCTCTCTAATAATATTGATGTACCACAGTAATTTATTCTAGCTACCCATTTCCGTTTTTTCTCTCGCTCTCGTCAAATGGTGATTCTTTGCGATAGAACGAGACGAAATGACCGGAAATGAGCAGCTGGAACTGTGGCTTAGTACGTTTATTGTAAAAAACATTCATTTATTTTCTAAATAAATTATAGTTTTTGACAGTTTGAAATCATTATCAATTTGTTTTGTTAAGAGACTTCAAAATGAGTCTTTTACTTTGGAGTAAATATAATTTTGTAATAAAACTATGTGTCATTATGCCCATTTTTATGTCAAAATACCATGACAGTTCATAAATCGTACCAAAATATAGCAAAAAAATGCGTTAAATTGAACAAAAAAACATAAGATTTTGTAATTTCGTATATTACAAAATCTTATGTTTTTTTGTTCAATTTAACGCCTTTTTATAGCTGAAAATTTACCGTAATCAAGGTATTTTTTTACAATAAAAAAAGAATTATAACGCCTAGAAACTCAGTAAGCTCAAGAAAAGTGAGGCACTTCAAACTGACAGTTGACAATGTCAAACACTAGTAAAAACGTATGTATGACATTGGATGACATATGATTTTTGGCGCACTTTAAACAAAGCGCCTGTATGAAATCAAATTCAAATATTTATTTGCACAATTTGAAGTATCCATCTAGGCGTCATTAATATAAGCAACTAGCTGACCCGGCGAACTTCGTACCGCCTTAGCGTAGAGATTTTCTTAATATTTTTTTCCGTAAGAACCATCCTTGGACTTCCACAAACATTAAAAAAAAAGAATTATCGAAATCGGTTCAGCCGTTCACACGTGATGCCGTGACAACGCGAAACGGGTTTCATTTTTATATATATAGATATTAAATGAAATCATTTTTTACGTCGCACTTTAAAAACTACGCAAAATTCAAAATGGCGTCTCGTACATTGTCACATTAATATTAATAAAACAATATAATGGCACATAATAAAAAAAATATATCAATTCCATAATTTAAAAATTATATAAACACATTTTTATACAGTAAATTATAATTACAATCGACTCATATCGCGTAAAGTTTATCAAAATACAGGATAAAAGTCTGTGAGCTGGCTGGACTGATTATGATGCGGTTACCTTCAAAATTAGGTTCATTTGTTTATAAATCTTCAAAACAAGTGTTGAAGTAATTATTTTTGTAATAAAATTTATTTCTTGATTAAAAATGGCATACATTTTCAATTGTTATTCAAGAAATAAACTTTTTTATGCAATAAAAATAATTACAAGCAAAGCTGTGTATATTTGGAAAACAAACAAACTGACATGGAAACTACAGCTTATATGTTATAATATAATGTTATATACCAGCATTATACGCTAATCTAAACTATGTATGTATGTACATCACCTGTAATCTTCCACTAAAAATTTATTTTGACATATATTCAAAAATGTTCTAGAATTTTCGATATTATTTGAAGTTTCCCCATAAATGGGGTAGTTTGAATCCTGCCATGTGCAAAACCATATTCTGTCCGTGTCGCTTTCACGCCTAAACCACTGAACTGAATTTGATTAAATTTAGCATAGAGATAGTTTGAGTCCCGGGAAAGGACATAGGATAGTTTTTATCCCGGTTTTTGAAACCGTGACGCGCGCGATAAAGTTTTTCTGTGACAGACAAAATTCCACGCGGGCGAAGTCGCTGGCAAAAGCTAGTTAAATATAAATGTATTTTAGAACATTTTCGAATATACAAATTGGATATTGATGTTGTATAAAACTTACGATTCCATACTTTAATGTTATACTTATAAAGTACACAATCCACTGTGAAGCGACGCTATNGCTATAAATATACAGAAAATATACATTTAAACTTTAATAGATTTGTGTCGTGTCGAAATCCATTTCTTTAAAGTTGACATAGCCTAAAGGTGTCAGCTTCGTGAGTCGGTAGTTCGAACTCGGTCATACGCTAGTTTTCAAGATTTTGTGTATATTTTTTTTATCCACAACGAGGGAACTCTTGGCCTGTATATTTCAGCCAAACTCAAAACTCATAATCAGTCACTTTTGACTGCAAAAATCAGTCAAAAGTGGTTGTGACTTACCCTTGGTAAATCCTTTGACTGATTTTTGCAGTTAAAGTGGTTTTGACCGATGAGTTTTTGACTGTAACATGTACAGGTGTCCCAAAAAGTAGCGTCAAGCCGAAACCCAGAGGTAAAGCATCATTAGGGCGACCCAAATCACAGTGACTTTTGATACTTTTCGAGTTATGATTTTTTTTACAACATAAATAGGATTTTAGTTTTAATTCGTGTTATGGATGTAAATACTTCTGAATCAGCTAGGCCTAGTATTCATCTAATAATAAAAAAATCAGGCATGTAACTTGAATATCGCGCCACAGTGACAAAAAAGTGCCTAAGCACAGAAATTACATGGGGAACATACATGGGGGTGATTTGGATAGGCCTAGTGATGCTCTACCTCTGGGCTTGAGCTTGACACTACTCTTTGGAACACCCTGTATATTCAGTAGGTCTGAGACTATTTTCCATTCATTTAATTTCACGTGCGTCCCATCAAAATAAATAAGTAAATCAAACATAAATTATTTATATCTATAGCGTCGCTCCCAGTGTGCTATAGACACTAAATACAAACGTACGTTGTCCTAAGATTATTTGGCAGTTACCGCGTTGCGTTGGTTTGGTTCTGTAAAGAAATTATTTTTGGTTACAATGTAATATAAAAGTAATGTGTAGTGAATTAAAAATGACCTTGTAATCTAATAAAACAGTATTTTTAAGTTTGTAATGTGTAGTAAAGCCTGGTCCGTGAGCACGTAGAATCCCGTCCCACGTAATTATGTTGCTGTCGCGCTCGCACACTCACTGCGGGCGCCCGTCGCACAGTCGCGACAGCTATATAATTACGCGCGAGCGATAAGGATGGGTAGCTTGGGGTCATTGGACGGGATTCTACGTGCTCACGGACCAGGTTTTAAAATAAAAAATGTCTGTGGCGACATCTACGATACGTCACTACAGAAACTAGTGTACCAACAGATGGCGCTGTTACTACCCCACTATGGCATACTCCACCGCGCGTACAACCCTGCTTCGCGGTGTCGGAGTTTTCTACCCTGCCCAGCATATTATACAGGGTGGAATTTTGTAATGCCACCTGGATGGAAAGTACCCTTAATTGTAGACAGAAAATTTTACTCAAAGAAAACATTCCTTTATTTAAAAAAAAAAAAAAAAAAAAAGAGAACTGTATTCAATGGTTTTCGAAAATTTACCACCATACCATATAATTTTCTGTAAATGCACATCCCTTTATTTATTACAATATTTACAATTTAAGATTTCATAGCTTTTCTTTCATTTGATACAGTACAGACACTGTGATGTGCGGGTACAGCACCTATGCAGCTTACAGCGCCTGTAATAGCACCCGTGCAGCCAACAGCGCCTCCTACAGCACCTGTGCAGCCTACAGTGCATGTAATAGCACCTGTGCAGCCTACAGCGTCTCTCTTACAACACCTGTGCAGCTTACAGCGCCTCTCCTACAGCACCTGTGCAGCCTACAGCGTCTCTCTTACAGTGCCTGTAATAACACCTGTGCAGCCTACAGCACCTGTGCTAGTACCTGTGCTCTACAGGAACAGCACAGGCCGCTCGCGCGCGCGCTCGGAGCCGCTGGAGTGGGAGCGGCGCGCGTCGGCGCCGGACGCCTGAGGTTGACTGTCCTGTGCTACAGCGTCTCTCTTACAGCCTACAGCGCCTGTAATAGCACCTGTGCAGCCTGCAGCGTCTCTCTTACAGCCTACAGCGCCTGTAATAGCACCTGTGCAGCCTACAGCGTCTCTCTTACAGTGCCTGTAATAATACAGCCTACAGCGCCTGTAATAGCGCCTGTGCAGCCTACAGCGTCTCTCCTACAGCACCTGTGCAGCCTACAGCGTCTCTCTTACAGTGCCTGTAATAATACAGCCTACAGCGCCTGTAATAGCGCCTGTGCAGCCTACAGCGTCTCTCCTACAGCACCTGTGCAGCCTACAGCGCCTGTAACAGCGCCTGTGCTAGTACCTGTGCTCTACAGGAACAGCACAGGCCGCTGTGCGCTCGCTAGGAGCCGTGAGTACATAATGTAACTCATTAACAAACGTCGCGTTAAGACCCGTGTCTTACTATTTTAGCATAGTCTGGTCTCTGAGCACGTAGAATTTTGTCCAATGACCCCAAGCTACCCATCCTTATCGCTCGCGCGTAATTATATTGCTGTCGCGACTGTGCGACGGGCGCCCGCAGTGAGTGTGTGAGCGAACCTGAAGGAGATAGCCGATAGTGGGGATTGTCCACTGATCGGCCACATGCTCAGCAGGACGAAGTCTGTTTTAGAAATAAGATACTAACATAGCCTAAGTTTTTACTAACATTATGGATCCCTGTTATCCGAAATAAATACTTTTTATTTTATTTTATTTATTTTTATTTATTGGACGAAATTCTACGTGCTCACAGACCGGGCTTTACCTGTGCAGCCTATTACAGCACCTGTGCAGCCTACAGCGCCTGTGCAGCCTGTCTCTCCTACAGTGCCTGTAATAGCACCTGTGCAGCCTACAGCACCTGTAATAGAGCACTTGTGCAGCCTACAGCGTCTCGTAGAAGTCATTGGGGTCATTGGACGAAATTCTACGTGCTCGGCGACCGGGCTTTACCTGTGCTCTACAGGAACAGCACAGGCCGCTCGCGCGCGCGCTCTGAGCCGCTGGAGTGGGAGCGGACGCCTGAGGTTGACTGTCCTGTGCTACAGCGCCTGTGCAGCCTACAGCGTCTCTCTTACATCCTACAGCGCCTGTTATAGCACCTTTGCAGCCTACAGCGTCTCTCTTACAGCACCTGTGCAGCCTACAGCGCTTGCTACAGCACCTGTGCACCCTACAGCGTCTCCTACAGCACCTGCTACAGCACCTGTGCAGCCTACAGCTCTCTTACATCACCTGTGCAGCCTACAGCGTCTCTCTTACAGCACCTGTGCAGCCTACAGCGTCTCTCCTACAGCACCTGTGCTCCTACAGCGTCTCTCTTACAGCACCTGTGCAACCTACAGCAGCTGTCATACAGCACCTGTGCAGCCTATTACAGCGCCTGTGCAGCCTATTACAGCACCTGTGCAGCATATTACAGCACCTGTGCAGCCTTTTACAGCAACTGTGCAGCCTATTACAGCACCTGTGCAGCCTACAGCGCCTGCTACAGCACCTGTGCACCCTACAGCGTCTCCTACAGCACCTGCTACAGCACCTGTGCAGCCTACAGCTCTCTTACATCACATGTGCAGCCTACAGCGTCTCTCTTACAGCACCTGTGCAGCCTACAGCTCTCTTACATCACCTGTGCAGCCTACAGCGTCTCTCTTACAGCACCTGTGCAGCCTACAGCGTCTCTCCTACAGCACCTGTGCTCCTACAGCGTCTCTCTTACAGCACCTGTGCAGCCTACAGCGCCTGTAATAGCACTTGTGCAGCCTACAGCACCTGTGCAGCCTATTACAGCACCTGTGCAGCCTATTACAGCTCCTGTGCAGCCTACAGGACCTATGCAGCATATTACAGCAACTGTGCAGCCTATTACAGCACCTGTGCAGCCTACAGCGTCTCTTCTACAGTGCCTGTAATAGCACCTGTGCAGCCTACAGCGCCTGTGCTAGTACCTGTGCTCTACAGGAACAGCACAGGCCGCTCGCGCGCGCGCTCTGAGCCGCTGGAGTGCGAGCGGCGCGCCTGAGGTTGACTGTCCTGTGCTACAGCACCTGTGCACCCTACAGCGTCTCTCTTACATCCTACAGCGCCTGTTATAGCACCTTTGCAGCCTACAGCGTCTCTTACAGCACCTGTGCAGCCTACAGCGTCTCGTAGAAATTTCGCGACTGTGCGACGGGCGCCCGCAGTGAGTGTGTGAGCGCGACAGCAACATAATTACGCGCGAGCGCTAAGGATGGGTAGCTTGGGGTCATTGGACGAAATTCTTCGTGCTCGGCGACCGGGCTTTACCTGTGCAGCCTACAGCGTCTCTAACAGCATCTGTGCAGCCTACAGCGTCTCTTATAACATCTGTGCAGCCTACAGCGTCTCATAGAAGTCATTGGGGTCATTGGACGAAATTCTACGTGCTGACGAACCGGGCTTTACCTGTGCTCTACAGGAACAGCACAGGCCGCTCGCGCGCGCGCTCTGAGCCGCTGGAGTGGGAGCGGCGCGCGTCGGCGCCGGAGGCTGCGGACCCGCTCGATGTTGACTGAACGGAGCCGGGGACTGTGCCTGGAAAAGACATCATGGTCATCAGTAGGCCTAAGATGCGCGCCGTGATACTTTTATCGACGTCAAAATGTATGGGAAAAAATGTATGACTAATTTTAATTTATAATTATTTAATGCAATTTTATTGTTATTTTGTATAATTGAATGGCGCGTACAAAAAGGCGCCCACTGAAAATCAGTGTCTTTGCCGACAGGCCAACATTTTACTGAGTGGGTGGCCTTTTTGACAACTTTGTTATTATTTTTTCATTTTTTCTTTCTCCTTTTGATGTTTGTGATCTAAATGTTATGAATGTATCTATTTTCTACTATTGTTGTTGTCAAATAAAGATTTTTCTTTCTTTCTGATAAACGCTTATCGCGGCGCGCATCTTTTAGGCCCAGAACAGACGGTGAAACGCAACTGCAACTTTCTGATGATTCGTATGAATGAAACTGAAACTGATAGTTTCAAACTGATCGCGTCATGTGTGGTCTCTCAACGGACGCTATGGCAGAAACTTAGATGCAACTCAAAAGTAACTAGCAGTTGCAGTTTCGTTGCAGTTGCGTTTCACCGTCTGTTCTGGGCCTTAGGTCGTTTAGTCTCCACTGCAAGACCCTCTCTAATAGGGT
The DNA here is from genome assembly GCF_004193835.3 of Ostrinia furnacalis. Lineage (NCBI taxonomy): Eukaryota > Metazoa > Arthropoda > Insecta > Lepidoptera > Crambidae > Ostrinia > Ostrinia furnacalis. The sequence continues at coordinate 328,743 of NW_021131888.1, read as the reverse complement.
ATTTGCCACCACCAATCAATTGAAGTATTTTTAAGACTGTCAAAACGACTCTCCCATAGATTTTGTACAACAATACTGCCTGTGATGTCACTATTTTTATCAACTAGATTAAACTACTTTTTCAATTACAAAACAACCAAAAATCTTAATTCACAAGTAATTTAAAATGTATAAAAAAGTTGTGCTTTAGAATTATTGGGGAATGGTGTCAAGTACACAATTTTGTTTTGTCCGAAAGACAAGGTTCACAGTGATCCAAACTTTATACCTTTAAACTTTAAAGGCTAATGTTTAACCCACTTAATTTTAAACTGCATCTATCAAACAAAGCTGTATGTTTCTTTAATAAAGATTAATAAATAAAAACTGCTTTTGTAAGATATTGTGCGCACTGTGAAATGCAATTCAATAAATCGAATAGGTATTGAGGCAGACGCAGGTGTCATCACTTCAATAGGCAACTTGACAGTACTTTACACTTGATAAAATCGAGTCTTTAGTCACAGTACATTCTACTCTTCACTGCAGGAGTACTACCCTCTATGTAATAATGTAATCCCCATTGCACAGACTCATACGGTGGACCGACGACATCATAAAGGTAGCAGGAAGGCGCTGGACGCAGGCCACTACCAGAGTAAATACAAATGAGTAGGTCATCTTCATAGAAACGCACCGAGCGCGGTTCAAATTCAAATTCTTTATTCAAATTCTTTATTGCTCCAATGTTGGTTTGTATGTGAGCGCGCCAATATACGTATGCGGCGCGCGCGCACACACTGACGTGGTTGCGCCGAATTTTGTCAGTCTGTGCGCGCGCGCCGCATACGTATATTGGCGCGCTCACATACAAACCGCGCTCGGTGCGTTTCTATGAAGATGACCTACTCATTTGTATTTACTCTGCCACTACCATCAGGTCATTATGGCAATCATTGGGGGAGGCCTATGTTCAGCAGTGGACGTCGTTTGGTTGAAACGGAACTGAATCGTGAATTGGTGTGAAACGCAAACTTACCGGTCTGCTCTTTAGCCGTTAGATGGTCCGAGCCGGCGCTCGAACCACCGCTGCCGGATAGCACGCTCTCCTCACGGTTGTACCTGAAAGAAAAACAATAACTTGCTGATAAGTGCCTGATAAGGTATCCTTCCGTTTGGCCAAATTACTTTTCGCCAAATTTCACTTCGCAAACAACTTATCGCCAAAGTTTCATTTCCCAAATGAACTTTTAGCAACTGTACTTTTTGCAACTAATTCATTTGGCCAAATTATCATTTGGTAAAATTTTACTTGGCAAATGTTTATATAGCAAATGTTTTATTTTGCCATTAATTATATCCCAAATAATTTGTTTGGTCAAATTGACAATTCACATACTTACCCACCGTTACCCACAAATCAAAGCATAAGGCTATAGCTGATGATCATGTATCATGGTTTTCACAAGAATTTTATGTAAAACAAAGAGATTGCAGAAAATAGTATGGTTGCAAAAAGTAGGTATTGCAGAAAATAGTAGGTTAGGTTAGGTTAGAACAGTGACCCATAATGCGCGAAGGCGAGCGAAGCGTGCCGCGGCAGCGGCCGCCGAGCGCTAGAATCACCTCTATTGTTAATGAATCATTTGGAAATTTCGATAAAAACAATGAAATAAGAAAATTAATTTAGAACAAATTTTATATTAACTATCCACTAAACAAAATAATAGCCACAAGCTAATTTGTATTTCATTCTATGCACCAATCAAATTATTTTGTAAATAGTTTATCGTGAAATATTTTTGCCAAATGAAATATTTGGCAAAACATACTTTGCCAAACAATAATTTGCTAAACAATAATATGCCAAAAACGACATTTGCGAACTAAAAGTTTGCAATAAGTTGTTTTGCCAAATGAGAATTTGCCAAATGAAAATTTGCGAAACGTTGTTTGCGATGTGATAATTTGGGAAATGTTTTTTGGCCAAACATAAGTAATCCGCCTGATAAACTATCAGGGACTTATCTGGCAGATAAAGCAAAGCTTCAACCTCATCAACTCGTGCAGATCACAAGGATAGGTGCATCCACCCCGTGAACCCTGACAGGGTTTCACTGGCTGAGGCAGCCCTTTTCAAGACAGAAGCCTGCGGGTAACGAGCCATTGGACGTGGAGAGGGTCATTAATTATACGTATATGTTCTATTTTGTCGAACATTAGCACGAGATTTGATTGATTTTGGAATTTCTTTATTTGCATAATTGACATACATACATGTTTAGTTAGTACATGATAACTTAAAAGCTAGCGTTTTTTATAGACTTAATAGTACGTCTTTATAAAACATGCAACATAATCATTTAATTTAAATCATAAAAAAAGAAACAACACAATAGCTACGTTGAATATAAACACTTATAATCTAATCGGCTTAAGATGTCGATTTAGCTACATATAAAGTATCCTACCTAAATTGTTGCTAATTATAAATTAGACTGGACATCATAAAAATATAAAATTATTTTTTTGCATATTCTTTCTTCATTCTTTTCGATAGGGTAAGTCCTTTACGCGGTATAACCGGAAAACCGTAAAAAACGCCAATCAGGATAGGTCGTGCGGACTGTCATGGGTCGCGCAAATTACTAATAATACATAAATTATTTTTGAAAAAGATTGAAAAAGAGGCTGTCAAAGGTGACTGAGTTTCTTCCGCCACTTCTTCTCAGCACCAGCCCATATGTTGTCCCGAAGTGGTGGTAGGGCAAGCTATATTTGGGACGTGTATAAGTGCCCTGGAAACGGACTATGTACTGAATAAACTATTTGAATTTGAAAACCAAATATTAGCAAAACATACTTTGTAAGGACTGTAGTATTTCAAACGCTCGACAATTTCGTGAGAAAATGCGTTCGCGTTACAAAAATTTTTACATACACAATTCAATAAAAAGTTCAAACTACTTCAAACATCAAATAGTGACAGTGATCAATAACCAACTGCTGTAGCGAGAACTGACAGCTATGGGCTCTAATAGAATCGGAAAAAATCAAATGATATCGTGATGTAGGCTACATACAACGCCATCAGTTGGTAGGCGAGTGTACTAAAATACAGAAATGGCCCATGTGCTTGAGAACCGTATGGTGCGGTTACACTATGCGCGAAGTTGATCGAATCAGATAGTGTAAACACGCAGTTCAGTTCGTTTAGTCGTGGGTCGCCCATACTTCCGTCACGTTCGCGCTTGTGCTCGATCAATTTCACGCATAGTGTAGCTGCGCCTTTCGCCGAAGTTACCCGAATAATGTATTCAGACACTTTGTGTTCAAACTTTGCCTTGGGCTAAAAACTGACAACTTTCAGGGGGCGTAGTGTGAGTTTGCATCAAACTGTTCTTGAAATTTTCCGCTAGGGGCGCTGTACAATCCGTCATACATTTAACGTCTCTTTTTTACGCAGTTGACATCGACTGCGTTTGACGCAAACTCTACGCCCCCTGAAAGTTATCCGTTTGAGCCCAAGGCAAAGTTTGGACACGAAGTGTCTGAATACATTACTCGGGTAACTTCGATACTTCGTCGAAAGGCGCAGCTACACTATGCGTGAAATTGATCGAGCACAAGCGAGAACATGACGGAAGTATGGGCGACCCACGACTAAACTGCGTGTTTACACTATCTGATTCGATCAACTTCGCTCATAGTGTAACCGCACCATACGGTTCTCAAGCACATGGGACATTTCTGTATTTTAGTACACTCGCCACCCAAAAGATGGCGTTGTATGTAGCCCACTTCGCGATATCATTTGATTTTTTCCGATTTTATTAGAGTCCATAGGTTGTCGCTACAGCCGATGGTCATTTGTTATTTATAAATACAAGTCGTATTGTAGGTAGTAACATAATATTCAATATTCGTTAAATTACAAATTTTTGTAACGCGAACGCATTTTCTCACAAAAATGTCGAGCGTTTGAAATACTACATACCTTATTTTATTTTACAAGGAAAACCATACAGTTTATACACTGTAGGTAGCTAGGTAGACAAAAAATTTAGGAAACTTTACCATTAACATGTTTTCACATATTTTATACCTACCTACTATAGTCTTTTTCACCTAAGATGATCCGTATGACACTTCAAGGTTATCCATATTACGCATACTACATAATTATGCAGAATATTTTTGAAAAAATATTTGTATTTCATTAGCAATATAATAAAAAAGAAATAACTTACTTGTCTTGAAATATATAGTAAAATCTGAGTCTATTGATTATATTTTAATTAAATACGATGTAAAAATATTTTTTATTTAATGTACGCAATGTGTGAAACGGAATAGATTTAGTGCTGGGGTATTTGTTGTATAACAAAATCGATTATTTTCGCGGTTCATTAATCGATTGCAGTGAATACTTAGTTATTAAAAACATCACAAAATTCAACTATATTTTTCGATTGTTGACTTTAATAAACGCATTGAAAATAAATTAATAGTTTTTAATTTAAATAAATAGGACCAGTACTTTTTAGGAATAGTTTTTTTGAACACGAAGTCCATGGAATTTGAATATTATCAATAAAAATTGTTACAAAAATATTTGTAATTAAAAAAAACATGTTTTTTTGTTAAATGACACCTATTACAAAATATTTCTCTAAAAGTAGGTTTTACTAACTCTTAGAAAAAAATCGATAGATAAATCGTTATGGTTTAGTTATGTGACATCTCTATAACTTTCAAATTCGAAACGTCATACGGATCATCTTACGTGAAAAAGACTATACATAGATAGAGCCCAAGTAATGCTTGTTTATCAATAAACAAAAATAGAAAAGAAGTTACCAAGCCAATCTTACTGAGTACATTTCAATTAAACAACCTATGTTTTGCTAATATTTGATTTTCAAATTCAAATAGCGTAGTTGTAGCTATAGTGTTCGGATACACACGTGCGTGACAAAATTATAAAAAAATGGTATTTGTATTCGTAATTATTTAGGCGCCGAATACTAATATTCGTATTCGTTGCATCAGTATAGGGATGTTATGGATATGTAGTTTCGGTTATGGAAACGGTTACGGATATTGGAATAATATTATACCGGTTTCGGTTACGGATATTTTTTATTTCGGATATCCGAAAGTCGGTTACGGTTACAGATATCTGTGCTAAGTATAGAATGCAATAGTGTAGATTCCAATAGTTGTCCAACACAGTTAATGCCTTACGAACAGAATGGGTACAGAAGAGATTTCTTTGGCATCTGTCACCTTCTTTTGGTCTCACAATTTTTTTTTTATCTTATGGGAAATAACTCATGTACTTCAAAATGCAATAATGAAATCAGCGTAGGGACTTGCTTGACTTTGCCTACATCCGAAACTATCCGAATCCTTTGAATCGGTTATGTGTACGGTTACGGGTTTTTTTTTATTTCGGATAGCCGAAAGTTTCGGTTACGGATATCCATAACATCCCTGATCAGTAGTCTCTATTTCTCTCTCACTCACCCGTAAACGGTGTGGTCGGCGGGTAGGCAAGCAGAATATTTGTAGGGTATCGGCTGGTACCCGTACGAGCCTGCGTACGGCATATAACCTGGACCCATCCTGCTGGAAAGACAACCAACAATCAGTGGGGCACAAAAACATACCCCCGTATTCACAAACATTACTATGAGGTCTCACAGTGCGCGTGGACGCACACTGCACAGGGTGACACACGAACCAATCATAGAGCTCTATTCAACGCTGTGCGTTCGATTTGCTGCTTCACTTATGCAAGCATCGTTTGTGAATACGGGCGTTAGACTTTTTTCTAATAAAAAGGTTACACAAGCACTAAACAATAGTATAACAACAATGAGGCTTATTAATACAAAAAGTTAAACGGGCGTTGAACACTTATTTAAATTCACATTTAAAGTCCGGTCGCCGAGCACGTAGAATTTCGTCTAATGACCCCAAGCTACCCATCCATATTGTCGGTGTCAGACACCAGTTGACACTTGTCAGACACTGTCGGTGTCAGACACTCACCCGGGGTTGGGCAGCGGCGCCAGCGTGTCCGACACCGCGCTGTCGGTGTCAGACTCTATGTTGTCGGTGTCAGACACTATGTTGTTGGTGTCAGACACTATGTTGTTGGAGTCAGACACAATACTGTCGGTGTCAGACATTAAATGGTCGGTGTCAGACACTATATTGCCGGTGTCAGACACTACTCATCCGGGGTTGGGCAGCGGCGCTAAGGTGTCGGACACTACACGGCCGGTGTCAGACACTATACTGTCACTGTCAGCCACTCACCCGGGGTTGGGCAGCGGTGTCAGACACCGCGCTGTCGGCGTCAGACTCCTTGCTGTCGGTGTCAGACACTACATGGCCGGTGTCAGACACTACACGGCCGGTGTCAGCCACTACATGTAGTAGCACTGCTCCGAGAACGTTATCTTGTTCGCTGTGTGTCTTGTGACGCGCGCCCGGACACTCGAGGCGGCATTCGGACACGAAGGAGTCAGTGTCGGACACGAAGGAGTCAGTGTCGGACACGAAGGAGTCAGTGTCGGACACTAAGGAGTCAGTGTCAGACACTAAGATGTCGGTGTAAGACACTGTGGAGTCAGTGTCAGTCACTATGGAGTCAGTGTCAGTCACTATGGAGTCAGTGTCAGACACTATGGAGTAGAGATGAAACGGATAGTTGTTTGGCCGGATACCGGATACCGGATATCCGGCCAGCTGCTAGGCCGGATAGCCGGATATCCGGCGGCCGGATAGTTGGCCCATTGTCTCGTTGCATGTCGTGACGAGTATAGCGCCGCACAGGTGCTTTGAACGCGATCAGTGGGTCTATTAGTACACTAGACTAGTCACACTTTTCGAAAATCGAATCCGTCCGAATAGAATATCAAATTTTGCCACTTGTCTAGGAGGCAGATCAATTGTCAATTTCGGTTGCAATCGTGAGTGTGTGATTGAATAGCGAAAATTTAATTCGTTGCATCATGTCATCAAACCATCAGTGAAAAAAAATCGTCTATTTTATTTGGCAATATTTCGACATTAACAGATATTTACTATTTATGTATTCGTCATTAGAGTGAATAGCCCAGAAAAAGAAATTAGTTTGAAAGGCCTTAATATGGCTTTTTTGTAACTTTTTGGACTTTAAATAAAAGCCGTCATTATTGTAAGCCATTTTATTGATATTTACCTCAAAGATTAATGTATTTCATTTTATTAATAGGAAATTGTCGTAGTTTTTTAATATCCGGTATCCGGCCGGATAGTGAGTTACTATCCGGTATCCGGCCGGATAGTAAATTTAGGCCGGATATCCGGCCTACCGGATAGTTACCGGATATCCGTTTCATCTCTACTATGGAGTCAGTGTCAGACACTATGGAGTCAGTGTCAGACACGAAGGAGTCAGTGTCGGACACGAAGGAGTCAGTGTCGGACACTAAGATGTCGGTGTAAGACACTGTGGAGTCAGTGTCAGTCACTATGGAGTCAGTGTCAGACACTATGGAGTCAGTGTCAGACACTATGGAGTCAGTGTCAGTGCAGCCTACAGCGTCTCTCTTACAGCACCTGTGCAGCCTACAGCGTCTCTCCTACAGCACCTGTGCTCCTACAGCGTCTCTCTTACAGCACCTGTGCAACCTACAGCACCTGTGCAGCCTACAACACCTATCTTAGAGCACCTGTGCAGCCTACAGCACCTGTATTAGAGCACCTGCGCAGCCTACAGCACCTGTATTAGAGCACTTGTGCAGCCTACAGCGTCTCGTAGAAGTCATTGGGGTCATTGGACGAAATTCTACGTGCTCGGCGACCGGGCTTTACCTGTGCTCTACAGGAGCAGCACAGGCCACTCGCGCGCGCGCTCTGAGCCGCTGGAGTGGGAGCGGCGCGCGTCGGCGCCGGGCGCCTGAGGTTGACTGTCCTGTGCTACAGCGTCTCTCTTACAGCACCTGTGCAGCCTACAGCGTTTCTCCTACAGTGCCTGTAATAGCACCTGTGCAGCCTACAGCGTCTCTCCTACAGCGCCTGTAATAGCACCTGTGTAGCCTACAGCGTCTCTCCTACAGTGCCTGTAATAGCACCTGTGCAGCCTACAGCGTCTCTCCTACAGCGCCTGTAATATCACCTGTGCAGCCTACAGCGTCTCTCCTACAGTGCTTGTAATAGCACCTGTTCAGCCTACAGCGCCTGTGCAGCCTACNAAGGAGTCAGTGTCGGACACTAAGATGTCGGTGTAAGACACTGTGGAGTCAGTGTCAGACACTAAGATGTCGGTGTAAGGCACTATAGAGTCAGTGTCAGACACTCAAGACGGTGTCAGACACTATGGAGTCAGTGTCAGTCACTAAGAAGTCGGTGTCAGACACTAAGATGTCGGTGTCAGACACTATATGGTCGGTGTCAGACACTACATGGCCGGTGTCAGACACTACATGGCCGGTGTCAGACACCACACTCACCCGGGGTTGGGCAGCGGCGCTAAGGTGTCAGACACCGCGCTGTCGGTGTCGCCTCGCAGCCTCAANTGATGGTGAAGACGGACATGAGTATATCACATAAAGACAATTGTAATAGGGTATTTTACTCCATGTAAGAAAAAATATAAAAATGCATGTCTTTAATTCATAAAAACTAAACAGGAAACGTTGATATCCTATAGTCTGGTCCGTGAGCACGTAGAATTTTGTCCAATGACCCCAAGCTACCCATCCTTATCGCTCGCGCGTAATTATATTGCTGTCGCGACTGTGCGACGGGCGCCCGCAGTGAGTGTGCGAGCGCGACAGCAACATAATTACGTGCGAGCGACAAGGATGGGCAGCTTGGGGTCATTGGACGGGATTCTACGTGCTCACGGACCAGGCTAGACTTTCCCATGGAAAAACATTGTTCTATGTTCAGCAGTGAACGTTAAGTATGTTACAGCCACACAGTCCATCCACAAGGTGGACCGACGACATCGTAAAGGTAGCAGAAAGGCGCTGGACGCAGGCCGCTACCAACAGGGCAACATGGAAAGCATTGGGGAGGCCTATGTTCAACAGTGGACGTCCTATGGCTGAGATGATGATGATGATAAGACTTTCCCTACAGTTCCACATTATGTTCAATAGGGTATTTGCCATCACCAATCAATTGACGTACTTTTTGAAACTGTCAAAAAGAGACTCTTCCACCGATTTTGTATGGCAACACTAGCCAGTGGCGTCACTATTTTGTCAACTCAATTAAACTGCTTTTTTCAATTTAAAATGCAAGCAATAATCTTAATTTACGCCTATTTGTCCAAGGTTATTTATTTATAATTTATCACAGAAAGAAAGCCATCGTATTTCACTTCGAACCTGTGTAACTCACTTAGAGCCTTTTTGACTCACTTTTAGCCTGTGAAAATCACTTTAATTTAATCACTTCAATTTAGTATTGTTTTTGTATTTTGTAGACAGCAACAGAAAAATTTTACTCGACTTGGCGGTTGCACTACCGTGCCCCCAAATATTTTAGTTTTTCCTTGATTCATACACCAAACACTACTTATATTCCAAATTTNGTCAGACACAATACTGTCACTGTCAGCCACTCGCCCGGGGTTGGGCAGCGGTGTCAGACACCGCGCTGTCGGCGTCAGACACTACATTAAGACACTACACGGCCGGTGTCAGACACAATACTGTCACTGTCAGCCATTCGCTCGGGGTTGGGCAGCGGTGTCCGGCGAGTCAGTGTCGGACACTATGGAGTCAGTGTCAGACACTATGGAGTCAGTGTCAGTCACTATGGAGTCAGTGTCAGTCACTATGGAGTCAGTGTCAGTCACTATGGAGTCAGTGTCAGTCACTATGGAGTCAGTGTCAGTCACTATGGAGTCAGTGTCAGTCACTATGGAGTCAGTGTCGGACACTATGGAGTCAGTGTCGGACACGAAGGAGTCAGTGTCAGACACTATGGAGTCAGTGTCAGACACTATTTTTACATGGCCGGTGTCAGACACTACATGGCCGGTGTCAGATACCACACTCACCCGAGGTTGGGCAGCGGCGCTAGCGTGTCAGACACCATGCTGTCGGCGTCAGACTTCTTGCTGTTGGTGTCAGACTTCTTGCTGTTGGTGTCAGACACTACAGGGGGTCGGTGTCAGACACTATATGGTCGGTGTCAGACACTATATGGCCGGTGTCAGACACTATATAGCCGGTGTCAGCCACTACATGGTCGGTGTCAGACACTATATGGCCGGTGTCAGACACTACATGGCCGGTGTCAGACACTACATGGCCGGTGTCAGACACTACATGGCCGGTGTCAGACACTACATGGCCGGTGTCAGACACCACACTCACCCGGGGTTGGGCAGCGGCGCTAAGGTGTCAGACACCGCGCTGTCGGTGTCGCCTCGCAGCCTCAGCGCGGCAAACTCGGCGCACAGCTCGCCGGCCACATAGTAGCACTGCTCCGAGAATGTTATCTTGTTCACTGTGTGTCGGATGAAGCCGGCCTGGAACAAAGATAAGAAAGATTAATATCAAGTAGATATTGCCTCTGTTAGGTAGGTCCAACTTCGAGAAAGAGGTCAATCGTCGAATCCAACTCGGATGGGCAGCGTTCGGGAAGCTTCGCCATATACTCACGTCCGAAATACCGCAGTGTCTTAAGTCGAAAGTATTTGACCAATGCGTGTTGCCAGTGATGGTATACGGATCTGAGACGTGGTCGCTTACTATGGGCCTCATAAGAAGGCTCAAGGTCACCCAAAGGGCGATGGAGCGGGCTATGCTCGGAGTTTCCCTGCGTGATCGAATCAGAAATGAGGAGATCCGCAGGAGAACCAAAGTAACCGACATAGCTCGCAGAATTGCTAAAATCAAGTGGCAGTGGGCGGGGCACATAGCTCGTAGAGACGATGGCCGTTGGGGCAGGAAAGTTCTCGAGTGGCGACCACGGGCTGGAAGACGTAGCGTGGGCAGGCCTCCTACTAGGTGGACCGACGATCTGGTAAAGGTCGCGGGAAGAGCCTGGATGCGGGCAGCGCAGGACCGTTCATTGTGGAAAACCTTGGGGGAGGCCTTTGTCCAGCAGTGGACGTCATTTGGCTGAAAAGAAAAGAAAAGAAAGATATTGCCTGCAGTTCCGTTTGACCGATGCCCTTTTTCACCATTAATCCCTAATTTTTAAGTGACCTCTAAGTAACATATATCAGGAATTTTGTTTACATAGCGGTCACTTAATTAGGGATTGATGGTGAAAACGAGCATGAGTTTATCACAGAAAGATAATTGTAAAGGGTATTTTACTCCATGTAAGAAAAAATATAAAAATGCATGTCTTTAATAAATTTCATAAAAACTATAGTCTGGTCCGTGAGCACGTAGAATTTTGTCCAATGACCCCAAGCTGCCCATCCTTATCGCTCGCGCGTAATTATATTGCTGTCGTAGCTCGTAGAGACGATGGCCGTTGGGGCAGGAAAGTTCTCGAGTGGCGACCACGGGCTGGAAGACGTAGCGTGGGCAGGCCTCCTACTAGGTGGACCGACGATCTGGTAAAGGTCGCGGGAAGAGCCTGGATGCGGGCAGCGCAGGACCGTTCATTGTGGAAAACCTTGGGGGAGGCCTTTGTCCAGCAGTGGACGTCATTTGGCTGAAAAGAAAAGAAAAGAAAGATATTGCCTGCAGTTCCGTTTGACCGATGCCCTTTTTCACCATTAATCCCTAATTTTTAAGTGACCTCTAAGTAACATATATCAGGAATTTTGTTTACATAGCGGTCACTTAATTAGGGATTGATGGTGAAAACGAGCATGAGTTTATCACAGAAAGATAATTGTAAAGGGTATTTTACTCCATGTAAGAAAAAATATAAAAATGCATGTCTTTAATAAATTTCATAAAAACTATAGTCTGGTCCGTGAGCACGTAGAATTTTGTCCAATGACCCCAAGCTGCCCATCCTTATCGCTCGCGCGTAATTATATTGCTGTCGCGACTGTGCGACGGGCGCCCGCAGTGAGTGTGCGAGCGCGACAGCAACATAATTACGTGCGAGCGACAAGGATGGGCAGCTTGGGGTCATTGGACGAGATTCTACGTGCTCACGGACCAGGCTTTAGACTTTCCCATGGAAAGCATTGGGGGAGGCCTATGTTCAGCAGTGGACGTTAAGTATGTTACAGCCACACAGTCCCCCCACAAGGTGAACCGACGACATCGTAAAGGCAGCAGGGAAGCGCTGGACGCAGGCCGCTACCAATCGATCAGCATGGAAAGCATTGGGGGAGGCCTATGTTCAGCAGTGGACGTCCTATGGCTGAGGTGATGATGATGATAATGATGATGAGACTTTCCCTAAAGTTTCACCTATGTTCAATAGGGTATTTGCCACCACCAATCATTTGACGTACTTTTTAAAACTGCCAAAACGAGACTCCCACAGATTTTGTATGGCAATACTAGCCAGTGGCGTCACTATTTTGTCAACTCAATTAAACTGCTTTTTTCAATTTAAAATGCAAGCAATAATTTTAATTTACGCTTATTTGTCCAAGGGTATTTATTTATAATTTATCACAGAAAGAAAGCCATCGTATCTCACTTCGAACCTGTGTAACTCACTTAGAGCCTTTTTGACTCACTTTTAGCCTGTGAAAATCACTTTAATGTCTGAACTCAATTTGAAGACCGTCGTGTATTTCACTTGAGCCTTTTTGAGCCTGTGTGACTCACGTTTAGCCTGTGTAGCTCAATTTGAACCACTTTGAACCAACATAATTAGCTGAGAGCTGGTAGGGTAAAAAGATTATGAAACATGTAGAGGCTCCTTAAGAGCAAAATGACGATTTGTAAGAACTATTTATTAGTCTAAACAAATAAAGAAATTTTGACTTTGACTCTGACTTTGACTTTAATTCAATTTTAACCTGTGCAACTCACTTTAAGCTGTCTGAACTCACTTTGGAGCCTGTGCAACTGACTAAAAACCAGTTTGAACCTGTGTGACTCACTTTTAGCCTGTGTAGACCAATTTGAGCCAACATAACTAAATTTTGTAGCAGGAAGGCGCTGGATGCAGGCCGCTACCAACCGTGCGATGTGGAAGTCATTGGGGGAGGCCTATGTTCAGCAGTGGACGTCCTGTGGCTGAAATGATGATGATGATGAACTCAATTTAAACCTGTGCAACTCACCTTCAACATGTGCGAGGCGTATTTCCTCGCGTCGCGGCGGTCTGCGATCCCTGCGACGTGTTGCAGCACCCAGTCGACGACGTCGGCGCCGATGAACGCGTTCGGGATGGTGATCTTGAGCCACATGCGGTCGCGGATCTCGAGACCTGGAATGAGTTAAGATGAGGTTGAGTTAAACAGTTTAATTGCGGTTTTAAAAGTAGCGCATACCACGAATCCTATAAAAATGATAAGAACCGGTGAAAGGCCAGTGCTTTGCCTTCGTTGTTCGGTCGTTTCAGCCAAAGAATGTCAACTGGAGAACACAGGCCTCCAACAAATATTTCCACAACGACCAGTCCTGAGTTGCCCGCATCCAGGCCCTTTTGAGACTCTGTAACTCACTTATTGACTGTGCAACTCACTTTGAGCCCGTTTAATTCACTTAGAGCCTGTGTAACTTCCCTTAAGAGCCTAAGCCTGTGTCATTTAGAGCCTGTGTAGATCTCGCTTTAGAGCCTGTGTAACACGCTTTAGAGCCTGTGTAACACGCTATAGAGCCTGTCCGACTCACTTTAGACTCTAAAGTTTAGAGTATGTGAAACCCACATTGACCACGTATAACTCACTTGCAGCCCGCAACTTACTCTGTACTTGTGCAACTCACTCAGAACCTGTGCAACTTACTTCAGAGCCTGTGCAACTCACTTTGAGTCTGTGCAACTCACTTTTTAGCCCTATTTAGTGATAGTCTATTGCCCGTTTTCACCATCAATCCCTAATTTTTAAGTGACCCCTATGGTAACACTTAACAGGTTTTGTTTTCATAGGGGACACTTAAAAATTAGGGATTAATGGTGAAAACGGGTATTAGAGGCGGGGGCGGTGGGTTGGCCTCTTTTAATACGAGTCTATGTAACTTACTTTGAGGCTGTGCAACTCACTTTAGTGACTGTATAACTCCCTTAGAGAATGCTCAACTTCCTTAGAGCCTGTGCAACTCACTTTTGGGCCTGTGTAACTCACTCAGAACCTGTGTTATTCCGTTTTAGCCTGTGCAACTTCCCTTAGAGCCTGTAGAACTCACAGTGTTCATAGCCTGTGTCTGTGTAAATTACCTGAGTCCGGCCGCAGCATGGCCCGGACCACGTGCGCCACATCCATGCCGACATTGAGCGGCGCGGTGTCGACGGTGCCCGCGTCGCTCGCTCGCTCCGACGGCGGGAGCGCCGACAGCGGCGGCGGCGGGTAGGCCTCCCTTAGTGATAGTCTATGTAACTAGAGGCTATGCAAGTCACTTAGAATCTGTGTAACTTCCTTTGGCGCCTGGGTAGGCCTCTCTTAGTACTAGAGTCTATGTAACTTAGAGGCTGTGCAAGTCACTTAGAGACCCGTGTTATTTCTTTTCTTTTTTTATCCACAATGAGGAAGCTCTTTTTGGAGTCTGTGAAACTCTTTGGGACCCGTATAATCTGTGTAACTTACTTGAAGCCTAAGACAGTCACATTGAGCCTATGCGACTCACTTAAGAGCCTGTGTAACCCACATTGACCATGTATAACTTACTTAGAGCCAGTGTAACTTCACTTGGAGCCTGTGTAACTTCCTTTAGAGCCTGTTAACTTCCCTTTGTGCCTGTATAATTTCCTTTGGAGCCTGCGAAACTCTTTGGGGCCTGTGCAACTCACTTTAGAACCTGTGCGACTCACATTGACCACGTATAACTCACTTCACTCACTCACTCACTCAACACACAAGCCTGTGCAATTCACTTTGAGCCTGTGCAACTCAATCAGAACCTGTGCAACTCACTTTGAGTCTGTGCAACTCGCTTTTTAGCCCTATTTACCTGAGTCCGGCCGCAGCATGGCCCGGACCACGTGCGCCACGTCCATGCCGACATTGAGCGGCGCGGTGTCGACGGTGCCCGCGTCGCTCGCTCGCTCCGACGGCGGGAGCGCCGACAGCGGCGGCGGCGGGTAGGCCTCCCTTAGTACTAGTCTATGTACCTTACTTTGAAGCTACTACTAGGTGGACCGACGATCTGGTGAAGGTCGCGGGAAGAATCTGGATGCGGGCAGCGTAGGACCGTTTATTGTGAAAAACCTTGGGGGAGGCTTTTGTCTAGCAGTGGACGTCATTTGGCTGAAACGAACGAACTTTGAGGCTGTGCGACTCATTTTGTGCCTGTGTCTCACTTTGAGCCCTTGCAACTAACTTTGAGCCTGTGTAACTCACTTTGGGGACTGTGGAACTCGCTTTAGAGCCTTTGCAATCCACATTGACCACATATAACTCACTTGCAGCCTGTGCAACTCATTCTAGTGACTGTGAAACTCACTTAGAGCCTGTGCAACTCACTTTAGTGACTGTATAACTCACTTAGAGTGCTCAACTCTCTTAGAGCCTGTGCAACTCACTTTTGGGCGTGTCCGACTTACTTTAGAACTTGTGCAACTCACTTTGAGCCTGTGCAACTCACTTTGAGTCTGTGTAAATCACTTTAGAGCCTGTGCAACTCACTCAGAAACTGTGCAACCCACTCAGAACCTGTGTAACTCCCTTTCACCTGTGTCTCTTAGGCTACGTATAGTATATTTACCTGAGTCCGGCCGCAGCATGGCCCGGACCACGTGCGCCACGTCCATGCCGACATTGAGCGGCGCGGTGTCGACGGTGCCCGCGTCGCTCGCTCGCTCCGACGGCGGGAGCGCCGACAGCGGCGGCGGCGGGTAGGCCTCCCTTAGTGATAGTCTATTGCCCGTTTTCACCATCAATCCCTAATTTTTAAGTGACCCCTATGGTAACACTTAACAGGAATTTTGTTTTCATAGGGGTCACTTAAAAATTTTGGATTTATGGTGAAATCAGGTATATGTCACTTAGAGGCTGCGCGACTCACTAAGAGTCTGTGTAACTTCTTTTGGCGCCTGGGAAACTCTTTGGGGCCTGTGTAAGTTACTTAGAGCCTGAGACACTAACATTGAGCCTATGCGACTCACTCAGAGCCCGTGTAAGTCGCTTGTAGACTATGCAGCTCACTTTCGAGCCTGTGTAACTTCATTTGAGAATGTATAACTTCCTTTGGAGCCTGCGAAACTCTTTAGGGCCTGTGTTACTCACTTTAGTGACTGTATAACTCCCTTTGAGAGTGCTCAACTTCCTTAGAGCCTGAGCCTGAGCCTGTACAACCCACATTGACTACGTATAACTCACTCGTAGCCTCTGCAACTCACTTTAGAACCTGTGCAACTCACTCAGAACCTGTGCAACTCACTTCAGAGCCTGTGCAACTCACTTTTGAGCCTGTGCAACTCACTTTTAAGCCCTATTTACCTGAGTCCGGCCGCAGCATGGCCCGGACCACGTGCGCCACGTCCATGCCGACATTGAGCGGCGCGGTGTCGACGGTGCCCGCGTCGCTCGCTCGCTCCGACGGCGGGAGCGCCGACAGCGGCGGCGGCGGGTAGGCCTCCCTTAGTACTAGTCTATGTACCTTACTTTGAAGCTACTACTAGGTGGACCGACGATCTGGTGAAGGTCGCGGGAAGAATCTGGATGCGGGCAGCGTAGGACCGTTTATTGTGAAAAACCTTGGGGGAGGCTTTTGTCTAGCAGTGGACGTCATTTGGCTGAAACGAACGAACTTTGAGGCTGTGCGACTCATTTTGTGCCTGTGTCTCACTTTGAGCCCTTGCAACTAACTTTGAGCCTGTGTAACTCACTTTGGGGACTGTGGAACTCGCTTTAGAGCCTTTGCAATCCACATTGACCACATATAACTCACTTGCAGCCTGTGCAACTCATTCTAGTGACTGTGAAACTCACTTAGAGCCTGTGCAACTCACTTTAGTGACTGTATAACTCACTTAGAGTGCTCAACTCCCTTAGAGCCTGTGCAACTCACTTTTGGGCGTGTCCGACTTACTTTAGAACTTGTGCAACTCACTTTGAGCCTGTGCAACTCACTTTGAGTCTGTGTAAATCACTTTAGAGCCTGTGCAACTCACTCCGAACCTCTGTAACTCACTTCAGAGCCTGTGTAACTCCCTTTCACCTGTGCCTTAGGCTAAGTATAATCTATCTACCTGAGTCCGGCCGCAGCATGGCCCGGACCACGTGCGCCACATCCATGCCGACATTGAGCGGCGCGGTGTCGACGGTGCCCGCGTCGCTCGCTCGCTCCGACGGCGGGAGCGCCGACAGCGGCGGCGGTGGGTAGGCCTCCCTTAGTGATAGTCTATGTAACTTACTTAGAGGCTGTGCAAGTCACTTATAGACCCATGTAATTTCTGTTGGAGCTTGCGAAACTCTTTAAAGCCCGTGTAACTTACTTAGAGCCTGGGACACTCATTATGCGACTCACTTAGAGCCTGTGTAACTTCCCTTAAGAGCCTAAGCCTGTGTCATTTAGAGCCTGTGTAACTTCCCTTAAGAGTCTAACCCTGTGTCATTTAGAGCTTGTGTAACTCACTTTAGTGACTGTATAACTCCCTTAGAGAGTGCTCAACTTCCTTAGAGCCTGTGCAAGTCACTTAGAGCCTGTCCAACTCACATTAGAGCCTATTTAACAACATTTGAACCTGTGCAACTCACTTAGAGCCTGTGCAACTCATTTTAGTGACTGTATAACTCCCTTAGAGAGTGCTCAACTTCCTTAGAGCCTGTGCAACTCACTCTGAGCCTGTGCAACCCACATTGACCACGTATGACTCACTTGTAGCCTCTGCAACTCACTTTAGAACCTGTGCAACTAACTCAGAACCTGTGCAACTCACTTCAGAACCTGTGCAACTCACTTTTGAGCCTGTGCAACTCGCTTTTTAGCCCTATTTACCTGAGTCCGGCCGCAGCATGGCCCGGACCACGTGCGCCACGTCCATGCCGACATTGAGCGGCGCGGTGTCGACGGTGCCCGCGTCGCTCGCTCGCTCCGACGGCGGGAGCGCCGACAGCGGCGGCGGCGGGTAGGCCTCCCTTAGTGATAGTCTATTGCCCGTTTTCACCATCAATCCCTAATTTTTAAGTGACCCCTATAAAAACAAAATTCCTGTTATTTGTTACCATAGAGGTCACTTAACTTTTAAGGCTGTGCGACTCAGTTTGTGCCTGTGTCCTACTTTGAGCCTATATAACTTGCTTTGGAGCGCAGCGGCGCCGGGTAGGCCTCCCTTAGTGCTAGTCTATGTAACTTACTTTGAGGCTGTGCAACTTTCTTTGGCGCCTGGGAAACTTTTTGGGGGGCTGTGTAACTTTCTTTTGGATCTGTGTATCTTACTTAAATACTATGCGACTCACTTAGAGCCTGTGGGGGCGGCGGGTAGGCCTCCCTTGGTACTCGTCTATGTAACTTAGAGGCTGTGCGATTCACTTAGAGAAAGTGTAATTTCTTTTGGAGCCTGCGAAACTCTTTGGGGCCTGTGTAACTTCTCTTTTAATCTGTGTAGCTTACTTTAGAGCCTGTGTAATTTCCTTTGGAGCCTGCGAAACACTTTGGGGCCTGTGCAACTCACTTTAGAGCCTGTGCAACTCACTTTGAGCCTGTGCAACTAACTTTGGAGCCTGTGCAACTCACTCTGAACCTGTGCAACTCACTCAGAAACTGTGCAACCCACTCTGAACCTGTGCAACTCACTCAGAAACTGTGCAACTCACTCAGAACCTGTGCAACTCACTTTCTAACCTAAGTATAGTATATTTACCTGAGTCCGGCCGCAGCATGGCCCGGACCACGTGCGCCACGTCCATGCCGACATTGAGCGGCGCGGTGTCGACGGTGCCCGCGTCGCTCGCTCGCTCCGACGGCGGGAGCGCCGACAGCGGCGGCGGCGGGTAGGCCTCCCTTAGCGCTGCCGTGTGCGCTACCCAGGCGCCTGTAACGTTATAGAGGTATTTTTAAACACATTACTGGGATGAGGTAAAGCCTGGTCCGTGAGCACGTAGAATTTTGTCCAATGACCCCAAGCTACCCATCCTTATCGCTCGCGCGTAATTATGTTGCTGTCGCGACTGTGCGACGGGCGCCCGCAGTGAGTGTGCGAGCGCGACAGCAACATAATTACGCGCGAGCGATAAGGATGGGTAGCTTGGGGTTATTGGACAAAATTCTACGTGCTCACGGACCAGGCTTTAATAAGCAGTATTTTTTTAGTCATAAGATAGGACGTAGTTTGTCAATGAGCTTAAAAAGATAGGATACATAGATTACATTGTACTTAATTCTTTTCAACTCACTAACCTAGATACAATGTCATTAATTTGATTAAAAACAAGATGATTTATGCCACTAACAAAATATAGTATTTTTTAAATATTACTGCTTTTATAAATAATCATGCCAGGTGTATTGATCCCTCAACTTTTCTTCCTTTTCCTGGGAAAATACTTTCTTATTGCCTCTCTACTTTTCTGTTACTTATTGATGGAACTGGTTCATAGCATAATAAACTACAATACTTGTCTATGACAGACAGCTACACATCACTATCATTCGATCTCATTCGGTCCGCGCGCGCGTTTTCTCTTCCATTCACTGTATCCCTCTCTCGCCTACCAACCACCGAACCGGCTTGACGTGCCGGCCGGCACGTTAACTCACTCCAATTTTAATGTAATATTATTGTCTAAAGTACAATAAATTCTCAAAACTCAAGAATGTACAGTAGAATCCCGATTATCCGGATCAATTAAAACCAGGGGTGTTCCGGATAATCGAAAATCCGGATAATCGATTTCAAAGTAAAATCAAACAAAAATTAACTTTTCACGATAGAAAGGGATTTCAATACATCATTTAGAGTAAAAAAATCGACATTTTAGACCACTGAATGAATCCGTTTCGTTTAATAATGAACTAAGACGACGTCCGTACCGTGTTACGGTGGCGGCGCCTTCCGTTTTTATGTGTCCAGACCCTAAATCGGTAATTAAAAAAAAACCGTGAAGAATGAATCCGGATAATCGGATATCCGGATAATCGAAGTCCGGATAATCGAAATTCTACTGTATTTCATTAATTAGTTCTGCGTGAACAATATTAAACTTTAACATATCAATCAGTAGGCCATATCCTCCATTTGCCTCTTAGTTTATAATAACATGCTTCTGCAGTGGACACTAAATAACTTGATAAGTTTCACTTCTGGTCAGGGTTTTTACTAAATTAGAGAGGCTCATACTCCTGCTATTTACTACTATTTATTTACTAACCGGGATCAATAGGCCTGACAGGCTCCGTCCGGGGTATCGTGAAGTACCCTTTGGGGTTGGGGTCCCAGCACTTGGCCACCACCAGCTTTATGGGCCCGGGCTTCTGGACCACTTCTCGGAGCACCCTCACCGCCTCGTCGTTGGTCATGTCTTCAAAGTTTACGTCGTTCACCTGAAAGTTTATGGAGAATTGTGATCAATGTTTGGTTTTTTGTTGACATGATAGTTTATGGGGGTTTGTGATCAATGTTTGGTGCTTTTGGGTTGTAAAAGAGTAGTCAACTCATCATAACATTAGGAAACTGTCCCAAACTAAGCTTGTCCTATCGGCACCAGAGAACTGATGTAAACATACTTTCTTGAAATAGTTGTTTCTTAAATACATTCATTTTAAACATAGAAAACACCCAGGCCAATACAAACAGAAATAATGTTCATGTATGTTTGTAAATAACTGCAAAAAACACTAGTTACAGGGTGTATTTGTAAGATTAGTAAAAATTCATATCAGAGCACAAAAAAGCATGTTTCATTATCAATATGATAGACTAATTTTAGCCTATATTTACTATCTAACTTAAATGGATTTGTCATCCAACTTATAGAAATGCTGTTAATTTTATATTGTTTTAAAATATTCTTCGGAGTAGTGTATTTATTTATAGATACTTTAAAGTCACCTATGGGGATTGAAATTTAAATCATTTTAGGGACTAAATAGTGACATATGTACCATCCTAGACTGCATCTCACTTAACACCAGGTGCGATTGCGGTCAAATACCTGCCTTGTCTAGCATAAAAAAAAAATCATTATTAATGTTTTAGTGCAGAAAAAAGTACCTACTGCTTACTAAAAATATAATAAGTTTTACCTGCAAAATCATGTCTCCAGGCTCTATCCTCCCATCCAGAGCCACTGCACCGCCCTTCATTATACTTCCTACGTAGATCCCTCCGTCACCACCTTTGTTCGACTGTCCCACTATGGAAATACCAAGAAAATTCACTGTGTCCATATTCAAAGTGACCGTAATAATGTGCATAGACATCGTAGAATCCGTTATCGAGGAATAGGAAGACGTTCTGGACATAACTTGAGGTCTCTTTCTTCTTCGTTGAGGCCTTTTTCGCGAACTAACTTGAAGGTGGGAAACACTACTGCATTCTGTCAATGCTCGGTCCACTGACGCGTTCGTGTGGCGTCCAGTGGTAGTTGTGATCTCAGACTGACTGTCAAACAGGCTGNTCCTCGAACCCTGCTTTTACACCTGTGTAACTTCTTTTGCAGCCTGCGAAACTCTTTGGGGCGCCGTGTAACTTCCCTTAGAATTTGTGTAACTTAATTAAAGCCACTCACATTGAGCCTATGCGACTCACTTAGAGCCCGTGTAAGTCGCTTGTAGACTATGCAGCTCACTTTCGAGCCTGTGTAACTTTATTTGAGCCTGTATAACTTCCTTTGGACCCTGAGAAACTCTTTGGGGCCTGTGGAACTGACTTTGGGGACTGTCCGACTCACTTTAGTGACTGTATAACTCCCTTAGAGAGTGCTCAACTTCCTTAGAGCCTGTGCAAATCACTTTAGTGACTGTATAACTCACTTAGAGTGCTCAACTCTCTTAGAGCCTGTGCAACTCACTTTTGGGCGTGTCCGACTTACTTTAGACCTTGTGCAACTCACTTTGAGCCTGTGCAACTCACTTTGAGTCTGTGTAAATCACTTTAGAGCCTGTGCAACTCACTCAGAACCTGTGCAACTCACTTCAGAGCCTGTGTAACTCCCTTTCACCTGTGTCTTAGCCTACGTATTATCTATCTACCTGAGTCCGGCCGCAGCATGGCCCGGACCACGTGCGCCACGTCCATGCCGACATTGAGCGGCGCGGTGTCGACGGTGCCCGCGTCGCTCGCTCGCTCCGACGGCGGGAGCGCCGACAGCGGCGGCGGCGGGTAGGCCTCCCTTAGTGATAGTCTATGTAACTTAGAGGCTGTGCCAGTCACTTATAGACTGTGTAACTTCCTTTGGCGCCTGGGTAGGCCTCCCTTAGTACTAGAGTCTATGTAACTTAGAGGCTGTGCAAGTCACTTAGAGACCTGTGTAATTTATTTTCTTTTTTTATCCACAATGAGGAAGCTCTTTTTGGAGTCGTTGAAACTCTTTGGGACCCATAGAATCTGTGTAACTTACTTGAAGCCTAAGACAGTCACATTGAGCCTATGCAACTCACTCAAGAGCCTGTGTAACCCACATTGACCATGTATAACTTACTTAGAGCCAGTGTAACTTCACTTGGAGCCTGTGTATCTTAACTTTAAGCCTGTGTAACTTCCTTTGGAGCCTGCGAAACTATCTGGGCCCTGTGCAACTCACTTTAGAGCCTGTGCGACTCACATTGACCATGTATAACTTACTTAGAGCCTGTGCAACTTACTAAGAAGCCTGTGAAACTAACTTCCAGCCTCTATAACTCACTCAGAGTCTATGTAGTTCACTTTGGAGCCTGTGCAACTCACTTTGAGCCTGTGTAAATCACTTAAGAGCCGGTGCAACTCACTTTAGAGCCTGTGCAACTCACTCAGAACCTGTGCAACTCACTTTCTAACCTAAGTATCGTCTATCTACCTGAGTCCGGCCGCAGCATGGCCCGGACCACGTGCGCCACGTCCATGCCGACATTGAGCGGCGCGGTGTCGACGGTGCCCGCGTCGCTCGCTCGCTCCGACGGCGGGAGCGCCGACAGCGGCGGCGGCGGGTAGGCCTCCCTTAGTGACAGTCTATGTAACTTACTTTGAGGCTGTGCGACTCACTTTAAGACCTGTGTAATTTATTTTCTTTTTTTATCCACAACGAGGAAACTCTTTTTGGAGTCTGTGAAACTCTTTGGGACCCATAGAATCTGTGTAACTTACTTGAAGCCTAAGACAGTCACATTGAGCCTATGCGACTCACTTAAGAGCCTGTGTAACCCACATTGACCATGTATAACTTACATAGAGCCAGTGTAACTTCACTTGGAGCCTGTGTAACTTCCTTTAGAGCCTGTTAACTTCCCTTTGTGCCTGTATAATTTCCTTTGGAGCCTGCGAAACTCTTTGGGGCCTGTGCAACTCACTTTAGAACCTGTGCGACTCACATTGACCACGTATAACTCACTTCGCTCACTCACTCACTCAACACACAAGCCTGTGCAATTCACTTTGAGCCTGTGCAACTCACTTCAGAGCCTGTGCAACTCACTTTGAGCCTGTGCAACTCGCTTTTTAGCCCTATTTACCTGAGTCCGGCCGCAGCATGGCCCGGACCACGTGCGCCACGTCCATGCCGACATTGAGCGGCGCGGTGTCGACGGTGCCCGCGTCGCTCGCTCGCTCCGACGGCGGGAGCGCCGACAGCGGCGGCGGCGGGTAGGCCTCCCTTAGCGCTGCCGTGTGCGCTACCCAGGCGCCTGTAAGTCAAATTAGATACTTTTAATAGACATGTTGACACCACAGTCAATTGACGTACTTTTTAAAACTGTCAATACGAAAATCTCCCATAGATTTTGTATGGCACTACAAGCAAGTGACGTCACCATTTTGTCAACCCAATTAAACTACTTTTTTCAGTTACAATTCGAACAAAAATCTAAATTTACAGGTAATTTAAAATAAATTAGGCTTTGAAGACCAGAATGAAGAGTCTTTTTAAAACAGTTGCAGTTTAGAATTATTGGCGTATGGTGTCAAACTGTCTATTGTGAAAATGTGGGTAACATTAAGTCATATCTATATTAATACTAGCTTTCCGTCCGCGGCTTCGCCCGCGTGGAATTTTGTCTGTCACAGAAAAACAATATCGCGCGCGTATTTGCTCACCGTTTAGACCTACCCTGGACTACGGCAAACATTTTAAAACCAAAATCAGCTCAATCGGCCCAGCCGTTCTCGAGTTTTAATCAGACTAACGAACATCAATTCATTTTTATTTATATAGATTATAAATGCGAACGTAACTCTGTCTGTCTCTCTGTCAGTGTTGCTTTCACGCCTAAACCACTGAACCGATTTTGATGAAATTTGGCATAGAGATAGTTTTGAGTCCCGGGTAAGGACATAGGATAGTTTTTATCCCGGTTTTTGAAACAGGGACGCGCGCGGGCGAAGCCGCGGGCGGAAAGCTAGTAACTTATATTCTGCAAATAGGCTTTTATACACCACACATCCCAATATTATTTTAACCCTACCACTGCTTTGGGATAATAAATGGGCCAGTGCTGAGAAGAAGCAGCGCAACTAAGTCAGTCACAGTTAAGATAAAAAAAACTTGGAAAGAAACAATCCATAAAATAGTGATACTTCTAAATACTTCACTACTGCTCTTGTATTTTTGTATTACCAGTAAATAAGGCATTTCCATTGTTTCCCATTTACCAAATAGTACATGCACTTAGATAAAGAATAGCACATCTCAAAATATTTCTTTGTAGAGAAACATCAAGTATTTCACATTATTTAATTAATATGCAGAATGAGTTGTGCCACTCTTTAACTAGGAGCAAAGCAAAATTCTGGGTAGCCATTTTAATAAAACTTGAAAGAGTATTTAGTATTTACCGGGGTCAATAGGCCTGACAGGCTCCGTCCGGGGTATCGTGAAGTACCCTTTGGGGTTGGGGTCCCAGCACTTGGCCACGACCAGCTTGATGGGCCCGGGCTTCTGGACAACTTCACGGAGCACTCTCACTGCCTCATCGTTGGTCATGTCTTCAAAGTTTACGTCGTTCACCTGAAAGTGTATGGGGAATAGTGATCAATGTTTGGTTTTTTGTTGACATGATAGTTTATGGGGGTTTGTGATCAATGTTTGGTGCTTTTGGGTTGTAAAAGAGTAGTCAACTCATCATAACATTAGGAAACTGTCCCAAACTAAGCTTGTCCTATCGGCACCAGAGAACTGATGTAAACATACTTTCTTGATATAGCTGTTTCTTAAATACATTCATTTTAAACATAGAAAACACCCAGGCCAATACAAACAGATAATGTTCATGTATGTTTGTAAATAACTGCAAAAAACACTAGTTACAGGGTGTATTTGTAAAAATTCATATCAACACAAAAAAGCATGTTTCATTATCAATGATAGACTAATTTTAGCCTATATTTACTTATAGAAATGCTGTTAATTTTATATTGTTTTAAAATATTCTTGGGAGTAGTGTATTTATTTATAGATACTTTAAAGTCACCTATGGGGATAGAAATTAAATCATTTTAGGGACTAAATAGTAATATAGACTAGTGTGGTGGAGCTTACAACAGATTTCTTTTGCATCTTGATTTCATTCAAGTTTCTGTCAATTAATATACAACAACTTTGAGAAAAAATAAACTAAACATGCATCCTCTTTACAATCATTATTAATGTTTTTGTGCAGAAGAAAGTACTGCTTACTAAAAATATAATAAGTTTTACCTGCAAAATCATGTCTCCAGGCTCTATCCTTCCATCCAGAGCCACTGCACCGCCCTTCATTATACTTCCTACGTAGATCCCTCCGTCACCACCTTTGTTCGACTGTCCCACTATAGAAATACCCAGAAAATTCACCGTGTCCATATTCAAAGTGACCGTAATAATGTGCATAGACATCGTAGAATCCGTTATAGAGGAATAGGAAGACGTTCTGGACATAACTTGAGGTCTCTTTCTTCTTCGTTGAGGCCTTTTTCGCGAACTAACTTGAAGGTGGGAAACACTACTGCATTCTGTCAATGCTCGGTCTACTGACGCGTTCGTGTGGCGTCCAGTGGTAGTTGTGATCTCAGATTGACTGTCAAACAGGCTAGTAGAGTCCAAATCGGAGCTCAGAACCGAGGCAGTCTCGTATTCTAGCCCGTGGTTACCATATTTAGAGTGCCCGTTGATTCTAAGGCCTCTGTATTTGTATTTATCACAGGACGCCCTGTGACCCGGTCGGGAACTAATCGTACTGTCCGTGTCTGTACACGTATCCCTTGTGAGAGGAACTGTTGGGGCTCCATGGGGGTTTGGTTTCGCCTTCCCTGCATTGCTATCCGTGCACTGAGAAGCACCGTCCGACGGGTTTGAACCCTCCGCTGACACCAACCAAGACACTACACGACCGTTGAAACACGGCAGATGCGCGTTATCGTCAACAATCTCCTCTTTCACCACACCAAAGTCATCGTCCATGGATTTGAAGAAAAATTTGTAATTCGGTCTATTCAGTTGGTTCTTGAAGTCCAGCAACGTTACTTTCTCTGGCGATATGGGGATTTTAACTAAATACGGCGTCTCTTCGTCGTCTATGTAATATATTACTTTTGTTTCCTCCATTTTCAATGCATTTATTTATTAGGAATAACAACACCCTACGATCTATAAATATCAGCGGCCATCACAAAAATGGCGATAAACAGGTTCCTGTTTTTGACAGTGAGTGGCGCCACTAGCACATGTCGTCTAAATACGTTCGGATACACAGCAAATTGATTGAGCTATGGAAGAGAATCATTGAGCTATCACTATTTTAACGACTCTAGCTTAGGAAAAGTACCGTGAATGGTACCTTTTTAAAAAAAGAGAGCTGTCAATGTCAAACATTTTGAATTCGAATTTGTCGTTAGTAAACAAACCACGAATTTTTAGAAATTGACCTAAAATTCACTTTACAACATACAAAATGGCAGTAGAAATTAAAGACCAATTGTACTTAAAAGCTGTAGATGAGTTGGATGCATTTTGCAAACGCCTCGATGGTAAGTTTTAACGAAAAACGTACATCGCTCTCACGACCTACAAACAACGCATCTAATTCAATTTCTTCTGAATATTTACAGAGAAAATAGACAAAGAACAGCAGCAACTTAAAGCATGTAAGAAGAAAACTGAATTTGAGACCAAATTGGCTCATGAAATGAAGCTAAACGTAAGTTTCAGAACACATTCTCAGTAGAAACCAAATCACTATAATTTGATGTGCTTTTGACCTTCTAAAACTCAGCTAAGATCTATCCCTCTTATTTATTTTCTTAAAAAATTTACATTTACTGGCATTCCGTTGCTTTTACTGCCAGTTTTCAATGCAAACACAAATTAAATTTAGTCATCATTTTGTATATTTTCAGAAAGACCTCACAGATCGACTTGCAGAACTATCTAGACGTGGAAACGAGCTAGACAGAGTGTGTGCCTCGTTCGAATCGTGCCTGACGATAGCAGATAGCGACAAAACTAGACTGGATAATGCTAAGTGAGTAAACATCAAAATTATTGTAGAATATTGTTAGTACTTACTTTTATGTACAGACTGAGACGACAGCACACCAAGCTAAAAATACTGCAGTATCTTCTCTGCAGTTGTGATGGGTTCTATTTTACCACAAAAATGTAGTCTGGCCAGTATGGGAAATGTATTTTATACCAAATCATGCTTTCATCTCTGGTAAATGCTGCACTTAATTCTTCTTCTTCTTCTTCTTTTCAGCCAAATGACGTCCACTGCTGGACAAAGGCCTCCCCCAAGGTTTTCCACAATGAACGGTCCTGCGCTGCCCGCAGCCAGGCTCTTCCCGCGACCTTTACCAGATTGTCAGTCCACCTAGTAGGAGGCCTGCCCTCGCTACGTCTTCCAGCCTGTGGTCGCCACTCGAGAACTTTCCTTACTTAATTACTGGATGAAAAATCTATTAGGTTTTTTTAACAAACAAAACTTTTCTAATGGGTAGGGTTTCATATTCTACGGGAATGTAAAATACCTGTTTATTATAAGAAAGTTTTAATTCTGTGACGAAGATATACCTACTTACTGTAAGTATTATTTTAAGACCAGACTGCCTAAATTGTGCATTCTCTTTTTTACATTTTCCTTGGTTGTATGGTGTACAATAAAGTCTTATTTATTTTACAGAGAAGCATATCAGCTAGCCAAAGAGCTGACTGGCATCCGATTGGACTTCAGTGCACCCTCACACATCGCCAAGGGCTGTATCCTTTTACAAATAATACTTTATACCATTTAATAGGCTAGTTTCCTAAAAAAATTTTTTTAGTTGTAGTTAGTAGTAATGTTTAATATCAAAAAAAATTGGACACATATATTTTTATTTGTCAATCTACCAAAGCGGCGACGACGCGGCGCGTAGCGGAGACGAGAAGTCGAAATAATGAAATATGATTGGTTATTCAACACACTTCTCTTCTCCACTAGGCCTTACAATTAATAACAGTTTTTTCCCATTTTATCAAAGAAAATATCCTTAACCAGTCTTCCTCCAGATATCAAAAGCGAGTACCACAAACAACTGCATCCATTCGAGATAGACATGTCTACGGCAGACAGCAACACGCTGTGGAATCTACTCAACACGGTTGTTGGAAGCGAGCGGATTCATAACGATGAGAATCGGCCGATCAACTAGTATAATATTTGAGTTACTGTGAAATCCAGTGAATGAAACTTTAGTTTTAAGAAATCAATACATTTGACTAGACGCGGACCATCGATTTTTGCCGATAGTTGTGCCCGATTTTAAATTGTATGAAGAATCGGCCAAATCGAATCGGCGTAGTGTGCGCACTCCCATACATGCCCATACTGATCAACTGCCCGACTAAACTATCGGCCGACGAAAAATCGATGGTCTGCGCATATTCTTATGCTTCAGATCGCCATCGCTGCGGCGCGATCATAGGCTATGACATGCGGCGACACGCGTTGGTGTAGTTAAATCGTTAGAGAAAAAATAGGGCTCCCTTTAAATAAATAAATCTAAAATTTATGAATTTTAACAATTTAACAATGTAAAATTTTGATTCAAAATTTTTATTTGTATGATCTAAGTACTAATAAATAGTATTAACTAAAGAACTGATTATTTTTTATTCATTGTGTAAAATCACGCGGTTGCACGCAGGACAAAGATTTCGTATTGTGTGCCCGCAGCCAATCCGCGTTCCGCGTGCGTGTTGCCCGAGTATAGGAAAAAATGTGAAATAATGAAATGCGGATGTCTAACGTCCGTATTCACAAACATTACTATGAGGTCTCAGTGCGCGTGGACGCACAGGACACACGAACCAATCACAGAGCTCTATTCAACGCTATGCGTTCGATTTGCTGCGTCACTTATGCTAGCATCGTTTGTGAATACGGGCGTTAATCCGCATCACTGGAGAAAATGGCACTACGTACTCAGTACCTTACAGGCAGTTACAGGTTTATATTTCGTATTTTTTTATTGGCCCAAGAACGTAACGTCTTTGGCCTTCAAAAATTTCAAAACAACTGGTTTTAATTAATACATTGAGCCGTATTTCAAACTATAGATGACCCACGCTGAACTGTCCCGCCAAACTCAATGACAGGGGGGCGCTACCATCGATCAACTATATATTTTCCAACATGGCAAAAATCGGAACTATAGTTCCAAAATACTGGACTGTCCTGTCGATGACATTGACAGTGGGGCGCCACCGTCAATACCGGATCGCTGGTTCAGATTTTTGCCATGTTGGAAACCATATAGTTGAACGATGGTAGCGCCCCCCTGTCATTGAGTTTGGCGGGACAGTTCAGCGTGGGTCATCTATAGCGATCCGGTATTGACCACAGATATGGATAGATGCAGCATGTGTCAAAAATTGTATGAAGCCGAGCGTGCCACTTTTTAAACGTCATTAGTGTCATTTTAGCGAATTTTAGTGATTGCCGCAACGTAAAAGTAATCGTATCATCGTACTGCTTTCGCAAAGTCATCGAAAGATATCGTGCGACTCGATTCGAAAATTAATTAATTCCGATAAAACTGATAATTTGTTATAGCCTGACCAGGAACATAAAAACCCTCGCCATGTTGCGGAAAATTAATGGTACTAATTTCTTTTNAACATGGCGAGGGTTTTTATGTTCCTGGTCAGGCTATAGTATTAACATGAAACAAGAAATTCAAATGATATCGCGAGGTAAGTGCACCCAGCGCCATCTGTTGGTAAGTTACTGTATTAAAATACAGCTGGACGTGTCGTGTTGCTTGAATGAGGGTTTTCGGGAATGAAAGATCCGCCAGATGGCAATACGTAGACGCGAGGTCCAAATGCTGCACGATTGGTTATTTTTGACATTACATTGACAGATATGTCAAAATCCACCAATCACGCAGCAGCAATCAGACCCCACATCCACGTCCCGCCATCTAGCGAATCTTTCTTTCGCTCGCACACTCACTGCGGGCGCCCGTCGCACAGTCGCGACAGCAATATAATTACGCGCGAGCGATAAGGATGGGTAGCTTGGGGTCATTGGACAAAATTCTACGTGCTCACGGACCAGGCTTTAGCAGGGAAGCGCTGGATGCAGGCCGCTACCAATCGATCAACGTGGAAAGAATTAGGGGAGGCCTATGTTCAGCAGTGGACGTCCTGTGGCTGAAATGATGAAACAAAAAGACAATATACTTTATATCGATTTATTCTACGCATTATGGAACACGCTTTTAGCTTTCTTCTCTTTCTTCTTCTTATCCCGCTTCCGCTTCTGCTTCTCCGTGCTGCGCAGGAGTTGGAATATGGCGTCGTCGTCTTCTGAAGGCTTCGCTCGCTTCGCTTCGGGTTCAGGTTCTGATGTCTTGCGGGGCTTCTCACTGGAAGGAATAGATCAAGAAAACATTAAAATTAATAAAATGTGACGTGATAATTTTGGAACACCCTGTATATAAAAAACAGGTTTTATGGTAAAACGTAAACTGAGCTTTTACGGTATATTCATTAGGCTGACTTGCACCATCTTACTTTAGCTTTAAACGTCAAAAATCCGTTAAACTCCATACAAAAATCACCGGTTATTAACATAGTTACGGTTAAAGTAAGTTGGTGTAACTCAGCCTTAACTAGTAATTCCACTATTATTTTTTTTATTTATTTATTTATTTATTTGGAAACTCAACAGCTTTGTCAATATTGTTTCTTAACATTTTTTGTCCACGGACCATTTAGGAAATCAAGCACAATTTTAAGGACCCCCTTATAAAAAAGCTTTCCAGCGCCTTGCTGCTACCTTTATGAGGTCGTCGGTCCACTTCGTGGATGCCGCAGACCGCTGCCAACCAGTCATTATGGGAAGTCATTGGAGGCCTATGTTCAGCAGTGGACGTCCTGTTGCTGAAGTAATCTATACTAATATTATAAATGCGAAAGTAACTCTGTCTGTCTCGCTTACACGCCTTAACCACTGGACCGATTTTGATGAAATTTGGCCTAGATATAGTTTGAGTCCCGGGAAAGGACATAGGATAGTTGTTATCCCGGTTTTTGAAACAGGGATGCCGCGATAAACTTTTTCTGTGACACAAAATCCCACGCGGGCGAAGCCGCGGGCGGAAAGCTAGTATTCAATAATAATATCCTCACCTGACGGTCTCCATATTGTCAAATAACTCGTCCATATCGTCTTCCACCGCCACCGCGACCGCCTCCGCTTCAGCGGTCTCCGCTCCGCTTCTGACGGAGCGGAGCGGTGTGGTGGTCTCAGTCTGAGCCAGGACGCAGGTCAGCTTGGAGGTTAGGTATTGCTGTGGAGGATTAAAGATAAGCTTTTAAAATTTTGCGTTCCATTTCAATAATTAAAAAATAAAACCGACTTCAAATGCGTGAACACAAAAAAAAACTAAAAATTAAAAATATTGCGTATAAAAAAGTTCATCCCCAATTTTCCACCCTTGGGGGTGAAATATTTTCTTCAAATTCGCATGAAACCACCCTTTTGATAATACCTATTCAACAAAAAAATAATCGTTCAAATTGATTTATAATCAGCGTAGATATTGCGTATTAAAAAGTTCATCCCCAATTTTCCACCCTTGGGGGTTGTTTTTTCTATTATTAAATTTAAATGGGACCACCCTTGAAGTATTACCTATACGCCGAAAAAAGATTTGTTCAAATCGGTTCATAATTGGCGGAGTTATCGCGTAACAAACATAGAAAAAAAAAACATACGGGTCGAATTGAGAACCTCCTCCTTTTTTGAAGTCGGTTGAAAATAGTAAGACACGGGTCTTAACGCGACGTTTATTAATGAGTTACATTATATTGTGCTCACGGCTTGACGTTTCGGCTGCGATGCTGCAGTCTGCTTGTGAGCATCGCACATAATGTAACTCATTAATAAACTTCGCGTTAAGACTACTATTTTAATTAAAGATAAGCTTATTACGGAGTTTAATTTCATTTTCATTTGTTATTATTTTTACCAATTAAATGGTTCTTTTAAAGAAACTTATTGTCCGGGACATTTATTTGAGCATGAATTAGTCACTCGATATAGTTTTTTGCTATCATACTTGTCAGTTAATAACTTGATATATCACAGTGACAAAATATCACATTACATTGAACACCAGCTCCTTGTACAGTCACGGAATGAAAAGGTTCGTCAGTTTTCAAATTGATTCCTTCAACCAATCGCGAGCACATATTACCTTTTGAAACTATGTTACAGAATAATCTCAAATTAGAGAAAATAATCTTTAACTGTTCGTCAGTAAAGTTCAAAATTATTCAGATCAAAGTTGTTTGACGATTTATCTTGTCAAGAAGATTATTATGATTGATAAACTAAAACCNGAGCACGGAGGCGGAATACATGTCACTCTCCGACTCTTGTAAGGAGGCATTGTTTTTGCGGAATTTCTTGCAGGAAATATTAGGTATGTTGTGTAAAGCACAGATGGCGCTGCCGTCATGTTTACTTCGGCTCCGCGCTTAATTTTCAATAAAAATAACAAAACATCGATTTTGAACAAAAAAAAACAGTACGAACAATAGTAAATAATGTGAAGTTTAAGTGTGAGTGTTATCTACAAAAACTAATCATCACGTAGTGGAAAATAAACAATTACAATAAATGTGACAAGAAGCCAATAAAAAACGTAAAACAAACGTTGAAAAGTGAGAAATTGCATGGTAAACTATATATAAACCTTCAAAAACCGATAATTAACTAAAAACAATACACAAGTGTGATAATAAAGTGATAAACTATGAAAAGTGTCTAAACAGTGACTTGTCAAATAGTGCAAAATTACATTGGCATGACTCATAATAACCGCCTGTGTTGAATTCAAATTTACGACACGAACAACCACTATCAACATTTCGCCAACCTACACTTAAGCATGCGTGGCTGAGTGGCATAAGTGTCAACCGATGCTGATATCGATCTCTGTTGGACCCGGACTTCAAATCTCATCGTCTAATATTATTTTGGAAGATTTATTTTCTTGAGTCTTCACAAGTTGTGAGATCAAATCCCGCTGCAAANTTTTCCTTTTTCTGCAACATTACTTGCTAAGGAAATATTAATTTGTTAATTAATAAACAAATTAAACATGGAGAATTCGAAAAGAAAATCAGAGAGAAGGAAATGCGACAAATGTAAAAACGTGATACCACGACGAGAATACCTACAATGCTCAAATTGCAAACAAACATTGGACTTAGGATGTGCTAATGTGCCCTTCAAACGGTTCAATATTATGGATGCGGATAGAAAAAAGATATGGAGATGTGACAAATGCCTAACTAAAAACAAAAAATCACTAACTCCAACCAGTGATAATTCCACTCTAATACCAACCCAAAAAGATAACAGCAGCGATTATGCTGAACGTGGAAACGTAACAACACGAAGGCGGGGAAAACTTCGTGCGTCTTCTGTCGAATTACTCGACAATTCATTTGGGGAATCCATGAATGAAAATACCTCTTCGATAATGGAAGATACACGAATGAGTCTCCCAGACTTAAATGCAAATGTAGTAGAGAATGAGGAGCTACAAGAAGAAATAAAGTTACTCAAAATTCAACTGGCAAGCGCTCACATGGAAATCGAAAGACTAAATACACAAATAACTAACTTGGAGAAAAATATTGATAACCAACAAAAGAAAAGCCAAGTTCTTAAGCAGCTACTCACACCTGTAATACGCAAAGCAACACCTTGCAAAAGCAACCATTACACATCCTCACGCACACCCAGTCACCGATCCTGTACGACGTCCTCAAAAACTAAAACTAGATTGAATAATCTGGATCAAGATCAGCAGAATGAGGCGCAGAAAATGCCTGCGACTCCTACAAGAAAAACAGAAAATGAGCTCGCAACTCCGACATCTAGCGTCTTGAATGATACACAAGGAACCAATTCGTCCAACAAACCTTACAACAAAATATACATACTAGGAAGTCAGCAATGTACCGGACTGGGATCGAAACTCCATTATACTAGACTTGGCAGTAATAGCCTTGAACAATACTCAATCTGCGCTCATATTAAACCAGGTGCCACGGCTGAAGAAATACTGAATGAATGGGCATCGGTCGAAGACTCGTCTAAGAACTATTTAGTTTTATGTGCAGGTGAACATGATTGTAATCCGATGAAAGTTTTCATGGAATTTGCTTCAATCTTAAAGCGATTCCGCCTTATTAATATAATTGTATTAAGCGTCATCGATAACCAATATTTGAATACATGTAAATTGAATTTTCATATAGCCAACATGTGTCAAAGCATTGATAATTGTACATTTGTGAACATAAATGAAAATAATAAATTATACCTTAATAATAACAAAATTCTGTATCTAATGTGTAAAAAGATTAATTTAATAATAAACTATAATGACTACAGTTCTAAGTACCTATCGATAGAGGGCCTGAAAAAAATTATCAAAATGAACTGTTCTTTAAGTAAAAAAAGTTGCAATAGTAAATCATTTCCTAAAAAAGGTACTATCCCTTACTATTTTCCTGTTATTAACATGGAAAGTAACTTCCCGACTATATCTCCTCACAATCAACAGACATTAGATTTTTTATCGAAAACAGGTCAACCCTCTCAGAAGACCTAGCTAACGAGAAAACAAAACAGGTCTTCACTCTATTTCATCAAAACATTGCAGGGGTTCTTAACAAAAACGAAGTACTTGAATTGACACTGACTGAATTAACAAATATTATTGGAAGTATAGATCTTATATGTCTTACAGAAACTTTTATTAAAAAGGGAACAGAGTGCAATTTGCGTCTGCCTGGTTATAAGTTATCTGCTTGGTATAGTAGAGAAAAGCAAAGACGAGGGGGATCATGTCTATTAATAAAAAATGATATTGATTTCATACCCTTACCAATCACAAATCAACTAGCCAGCTGTTACGATTTCGAATGCTGTGGGGTAGAACTGACTGGATGTAATCTCATTGTCATTTGTATATACAGAATTCCTAACTCGAATATAAAAATATTCTTTGAAAAACTGACTCTACTTCTGTCTAAAATTACTAGGAATAACAAAAAAAATGTCATATTATGTGGCGACTGGAACATTGATGTTCTAAAAGACAGTCCCCAACGTAAGGAACTAGAGGCAATCCTTCTCAATCATAATATACATTTCCATATTAACGTGCCTACTAGGAAAGCCTCCAGCATAGACCAAATAGCAAGTAATCTAGGTAATCTAAACATAAAAACTGGCATACACCATCTGGCACTATCAGACCATGATACGGGACAAAGCCTAACGTTCTCAGTCCCTATAATAGGTAATAGAAGAAATACAAAACGACAGTGGTTTGAAAGTCGACGCGATCGAGGTAAAGATAATATAAAGAAATTTTACGAATGCGTTTCTGCGTTGTCTTTCAATAATGTCTACGAAGAAAGAGATTGTAACAAGTCGTTTGAGAATTTTCATGACCTACTTAAACTTTTTCATGATCTCTGTTTTCCAATAGTAAGTATAAAGACTGGAAATGGGACTAATAACAACAAATGGATTACGAAAGGATTAAAAAAATGTTGCGTAAAAAAAAGATTAATATATTACAAATATCAAAAAGAAGCTGACAATAAAGTTTATAATAAAAAAATATATACCAACTATACCAGAATATTAAAAAAATGTATTCATAAATCGCACCAAATTAACAATAACAAGTACATTGCAAAGTCTAAAAACAAATGTAAGGCAGCCTGGGGAATAATTAAAAATAACATTAATATGACTAGTAATAAAAATGACATAAAAACAATTATTAAAAATGACTTATCTTACAATAAACCTAGTGACATTTCCGAATTATTTAACGATTTTTTCATTAACTTGACATCAAACAATAAACATGACATTAACAAAATAAGGGAAAATATCAATATTGTCGATGCAAAAAGCAGCATGTTTGTATCACCAATTACCGATTATGAAGTAATCAAAATTATTAAATCCCTTAATAATACAAATTCCGTAGGTTACGACGAAATAAGCACAAAGATTATTAAATTATGCTCCGAGCTCATAGCTCCACCGCTAACCCATATAATTAATCTATCATTTGAACAGGGTATTTTCCCTGAGAGACTAAAACTATCCGTAATTAAACCTGTATTTAAAAAAGGAGATTCTACAAATATGAGTTAATAACTCTATAATAATAGACCAATTACATTGATACCAATTATCTCAAAAATTTTTGAGAAGGCTATGATGACGAGGATGGAAAATTTTCTAAACAAAAATAATGTCCTTGTACCAAACCAGTTTGGATTTAGAAAAGGTGTCTCGACAACTCTTGCCTGCTTTTCTTTAATTAAAATGATCACAGAGGCTTTAAATAACAAAGAATCGGTTGTAGGACTCCTTCTTGACATGAGCAAGGCGTTCGATTATGTCTCTCACTCCCGCTTACTACTGAAACTTCAAAAATATGGCTTCAGAGGCAAAGTGTTAGATTGGCTTCAAAGCTATTTATTTGAGCGTTACCAATACACCGAAATAAGTAAGATAATTGATAANACTTTGACATCAATAGACTGACATGCAAGGTGACATGTCAATGAAGTTTTCAGTTACTGTTGCCATTAAAAGAAATTAGTACCATTAGTTTTCCGCAATATGGCGAGGGTTTTTATGTTCCTGGTCAGGCTATAATGAGTTACATTATGTTTTAATTAAAGATAAGCTTATTATGGAGTTTAATTTCATTTTCATTTATTATTTTTTTACCAATTAAATGGTTCTGTTAAAGAAAATTAATGTTCGGTTCATTTATTTGAGCAGGAATTAGGTGATATCTCACTGTCTTTTAATAATTATTTTACTTAGTCACCCGATATAGTTTTTTGCTCACTTAATAACTTGATATATCACAGTGATAATATATCACGTGACACACATCACGCTACCTTGTACACCAACTCCTTACTTTCGTACTCGTGTCACTTAATCACGCGATATGTCACAGTCACAAAATCACGCGATAAATCACAGTGACTAAAATAATACATACCTTGTATAATAATTCCTTGCTCTCATACTGATGCACTCTAAGCTGTCTATCCAGACTGGTACTAACGATGAGTCTTCCTTCAGCTACTGTGGTTATATCAGTGATGGCGCCTGCGCTACCTTTATAGCCGTCACTCGATACATCACAGTGATAAAATATCACGTGACGAAATCACGTGATATATAACAGTGACAAAATATCACGTTACAATAAATTACCTTATACACTAATTCCTTGCTCTCATACTGATGCAGTCTAAGCTGCCTGTCCAGACTGGTACTAACAATTAGTCTTCCTTCAGCTACTGTGGTTATATCGGTGATGGCGCCCGCGCTTCCTTTAAAACCTTTATCGGGTTTGCCCTTCCGTAGGTCCACTTGGTGCAGTTGACCGCGACCGAAGCCCACTAGGACTTGTCTGGAATGAGAAATAAATATCTATAAATAAAATGCCCAGTGTGGGGGTATGCAGGCCCCTCTTTGCCGCAGGGCACTCTGGGCACGTGCCCAGGGCCCCGCGATCAAGGAAACCCCCCCCTCGTCTGTTCTCATAAAAGATCTTTCTCCAGATGAGAAGGGCCTCCCTTGATCCTTGTGCCCCTAGTAGGTTAAAGATGGCCCTAGGGTACAGGGTAAGGCCCGGTTTCCACCAATAGGACACGAGACGAGTTGGCAGGTTATTTCTACCAAAGCGGAGCGGAGAGGAGATGAGGCGAGATGAGAAAAATCAAAATCAAAAATATTTATTCAGTTTAGACCACAAGTTGCACTTATGAACGTTAAAATATAGTAAATAATAAAAAAAGAAAAGGTAGCCTTTATGAGGCACTTTACGAGACTATAAGTGCTATCCGATTGGTTNTTCAGAGGCAAAGTGTTAGATTGGCTTCAAAGCTATTTATTTGAGCGTTACCAATACACCGAAATAAGTAAGATAATTGATAACAAAAAACAAATATCACAATCCACATGCAAAATCAACGCTTCTGGCGTGCCGCAAGGAAGCATTTTGGGCCCGTTGCTATTTTTGTTGTATATAAATGACCTTCCCAATTCGATAAAACAAGAGTGCATTCTATTTGCTGATGACACGACAGTAGTAATTAAATGTAAAGATAAAAAATCTCTAGGAACATTAGTCAATAACGAACTGAGTAATGTTATAGTATGGCTCGAACAAAATTACTTAAAAATTAACCTTGACAAAACGAATGCAATTCAATTTAAACCATACAATAACAGAGACATTCCTATTAATATTAATTACAATGAAACGAAGATCAAGCAAGTTAACTCAGCTACATTCTTAGGCATAACGATAGACGAACATCTAAACTGGAAAGAACATATTAATCAGCTGTGTATAAAATTAGACAAATTTGTATTTGCACTACGTCGGTTGAGACTAACAGCGTCTCAAAATACTGCGCTAACTGCTTATCACGGCTATGTGTCCTCTATCTTGCGCTATGGACTTATTATATGGGGACACTCGGTAGACGTAATAAGAGTATTCAGAGCCCAAAAAAAATGTATCCGAGCTTTATGCGGTGCAGACTACTTAGAACATTGTACACCACTGTTCCAAGAGCTTAAAATCTTACCTCTACCATGCCAATATATATTTGATATCTGTGTATTTGTGAAAAAACACCCACACCTCTTCCCCTCAAAGGATGAGGTATTGGGAAACAATAGAGGAAGAAGAGACAAAACTAAGCTCTATTTACCACCCGCGAGACTTCAATTGTATTTTCATAATGTGTACTGCAATGCAATAAAATTATATAACAAGCTCCCTCCTAATATCAGAAATATGACATTATGTACATTTAAATATAAATTAAGGAATTGGCTAATTAAAGAATGTTTTTATACTGTTAATGAATTTTTAGACATGAATATTTTATATGACTTCAATGATTGATTGACGACTAATGAGGAAAAATATTACCATACAATATTGTGATAAACTGAGTATTTTGGTGGTGGTTAACTAATGAAATGTACCTATTATAAAAAATAATAATATACCCATGTAATATTTAATTAATGATAAAATATAATATGAATGATTTCTATAATTATGTATACCTACTTAATGCTATAATGTAAATATTTCTACGCCACAAGTGGCAGAAGGTGCTGAACCCGTTGTTATTTAATATCTTGTTATGTTACCACTTTCTAAGAAATAAATGTTTTTGATTTTGATTTTGATTTGATTTAGTCAAAACACATCTCCTCTTGTCTCCGCTCCTCTCCGTTTTTATGGAAACCAGGCCTAAATCCTCTAAATAGTCTGGTAAATTAGAGGGTCGTGCTCCTACTAAATGACCTTAAGATGATGATGATATAAAAAACGTAGTCGCATCACTCTAACGTCTATACACTAGGTCTCATTGAACATCTTTAAATTAATTATAGTTAAGCTCATTTGCAACCAATTTTGATATTATGTGAATCTCACTCAGAATGATTTTAAATAAAACGTTATTAAATTGATCATTATGACCATACCTTTCGTCAAAACTGGGCGCCATGCAAGTAGCAGCCATCGTGAACTCAACGTTACACACCGGCCTTCGTTGCGCGCGAGTGTCGTATAACCTGGAAAGAAAAACATGTTTGTTAACAACAGTTTTTACCCAGAGAGTTATAAAGAATAGAGAAGCTATCGTATGCAAAATTCTTGCTCTTATTTGGAAATTAAAACTATAGTTCAATGCAGTGCTAGACCGCTTACAGAATATAGTTTTTTCGCGAACAAAACGTCAAAGTATAAAGGTGTACGAATCGCAGTTAAGTTCAGTTGAACAGAGCTAGTGTTTGGATCACAAAATTTAGTGCGTAGTACATTGTATCGATGCCTGATGATGTTTCGTACCTGACGTATCCATGCCAGCCGTGAGGAAGGTTCTTGGCGAATAAGGTAAGTACTCTGGGGTCGTTTATCACGCGATATATCGCAATGACTTGATCACACGATATGTCACGTGACAAGTTACACATTACTACTTTGTGCACACATACCTTGCTCTCGTACTTGTCACTTGATCGCCCGATATATCACAGTGACAAAATATCACAGTACCTGACGTATCCATGCCTGGAGCACACAGCAAGCAAGTTTCCGCCCTCATTGGGCAGGAATGTCAGGTCTGACACCCACACAGGCCTCCGGAGTTGTAACCAGTCATGTGGTAAGTTCTTGGCGCAGAATGTGGGCTCAGCCTCACCTAGGCGGTACACTTTGAGGTCGTTTTCTTCGCCTCCTGAAGAAAATGACGAAATGTGATAAGTATTTTGATTTATTGCTACTCATGTTATTTGTGAAAGTAGGTTTTTATCGTCAACTGTGCGACGGGCGCCCGCAGTGAGTGTGCGAGCGCGACAGCAACATAATTACGCGCGAGCGATAAGGATGGGTAGCTTGGGGTCATTGGACAAAATTCTACGTGCTCACGGACCAGACTATAGATACGACGCGCAGCAGACGTGCACTGTGCGAAAAATTTTCGTAGCTAGTTCTGACGATATTCTTGTCTTGTCTGCGGCAGACACCGTGAAATTTCTTAGCATGTACAAGAAGCCTTAAATGAAAAATCTACTCCATCAACTGTACCTGTAGCAAACAACGTATTATCATCAGGACACATCCTCATCTTATCAATTTTCCCGACTTGTATGACCTGCTCCTGTTTCTTGCTCCACAGCTTGACGACGCCTCCAGATACTGCGNTGAACATCACTCGACCATGTATGTCCATTTGGACATATCGGAATGGCACGCTTTGACGATCAACTTGCTGTATCTACTCTAATCTATATCTGTGGTATTGACGGTGGCGCCCCACTGTCAATGTCATGCATAGGACAGTTCAGTATTTTGGAACTATAGTATTAACATGAAACAAGAAATTCAAATGATATCGCGAGGTAAGTGCAGCCAGCGCCATCTGTTGGTAAGTTACTGTATTAAAATACAGCTGGACGTGTCGTGTTGCTTGAATGAGGGTTTTCGCGAATGAAAGATCCGCCAGATGGCAATACGTAGACGCGAGGTCCAAATGCTGCATGATTGGTTATTTTTGACATTACATTGACAGATATGTCAAAATCCACCAATCACGCAGCAGTCAGACCCCACATCCACGTCCCGCCATCTAGCGGATCTTTCTTTCGCTTGCACACTCACTGCGGGCGCCCGCAGTGTTGCCAGAAGGTTACTTTTGTAACCTTTTAGGTTACTTTTGAACTGCTGTGGTTACTTTTAGGTTACACTAATGAAAAGGTTACTTTTAGGTGATTTTTCAGAAATTGTAGAATTAACTTTACAGGTTATTCAGTAAAAAATATTAATAGTGACAATTTAAAAATTATGTCATTAAGTGCATTTAAACTTGAATTTAAATCAAATTCAAGTTATTTGTTAAAAAAAATGAGTTTTAGCGAATGTTTTTCGATAGTAAAACGCAAATTCATGAAACGTTTTTTACGACTGGTTTACACTTTTCGAATTTAGATGATCAATTGTACCTATTTTTTATATTTCTGGTAATTTCTGACTAGACCCGACTGGCAACACTGGGCGCCCGTCGCAGTTCGCACAGTCGCGCGAGCGATAAGGATGGGTAGCTTGGGGTCATTGGACAAAATTCTACGTGCTCACGGACCAGGCTTTACCTGTCTCAAACCCCTAGGTTGCGGAAAATAGCAACTTGTACTTGTTGCTAATAATAGCAATAACATAATGCCCTCTGCGACTACAAAACGCAGTCACGTTTTGTAGTCGCAGAGGGCATTATGGAAACGAACGCCACTCGAAATAGAACGGCAACTAATGACACATTTTTTTTCCCTGTAAGAGGTTGTGAATTGAACCAAAAGGATAGATTCTACCACGACGGAAATGCAAAAACTTTCTTACAAGAAAGATAACCAAATTGTCAAAAATAAAAATTGATATCTAAAGGCAATTTGTATGAAAAGGTTAATTTTTTTGAAACTATTGAACTTCCCTCTCTTGGGGAAAGTTGAAAGATTGAAAGAATCATGCCCGTTTTCACCATCAATCCCTAATTTTTAAGTGACCCATAAGGTAACACTTAACAGGTATTTTGTTTTCATAGGGGTCACTTAAAAATTAGGGATTGATGGTGAAAACGGACATCAATCCTTTTTGCTCCAGTTTTTTTTTTAGGTAACTATAGTCTGGTCCGTGAGCACATAGAATTCCGTCCAATGACCCCAAGCTACCCATCCCTATCGCTCGCGCGTAATTATGTTGCTGTCGCGCTCGCACACTCACTGCGGGCGCCCGTCGCACAGTCGCGACAGGAATATAATTACGCGCGAGCGATAAGGATGGGTAGCTTGGGGTCATTGGACAAAATTCTACGTGCTCACGGACCAGGCTTTAGCCTATTCTAAACATAAACACAATATACTTTAAATCGATTTATTCTACGCGTTATGGAACACGCTTTTAGCTTTCTTCTCTTTCTTCTTCTTATCCCGCTTCCGCTTCTGCTTCTCCGTGCTGCGCAGGAGTTGGAATATGGCGTCGTCGTCTTCTGAAGGCTTCGCTCGCTTCGCTTCGGGTTCAGGTTCTGATGTCTTGCGGGGCTTCTCACTGGAAGGAATAGATCAAGAAAACATTATCAAAATCAAAAATATGTATTCAGTTTAGACCACAAGTGACACTTATGAATGTCAAAATATAGTAAATAATAAAAAAGAAAAGATAGCCCTTATGGGGCACCTTACATTTTATTTATTTATTATCAGAAAATGTATGTTTACAGACAGGTCCAAAACACATACAGTCATATAATATAACTAGCTTTCCGCCCGCGGCTTCGCCCGCGTGGAATTTTGTCTGTCACAGAAAAACTTTATCGCGCGCGTCCCTGTTTCAAAAACCGGGATAAAAACTATCCTATGTTCTTTCCCGGGACTCCAAACTATCTCTATGCCAAATTTCATCAAAATCGGTTGCGAGGTTTAAGCGGGAAAGCGTAACAGACAGACAGACAGACAGAGTTACTTTCGCATTTATAATATTATAGTTGGGATTAATTTTACATTTAGTTGCATGTCATAAATTCAGATTTTTGGGCCCTACCAGCGATTCGAGACAAACATATGGCAAGTGCTGAGAAGAAACGCCGGAACAAACTCATTAAAATTTATTAATGTGTGACGTGATAATTTTGGGACACCCTGTATATAAAAATCAGCTTTTATGGTAAAACGTAAACTGAGCTTTTACGGTATATTCATTAGGCTGAGTTGCACCATCTTACTTTAGCTTTAAACGTATAAAATCTATCAAACTTCATACAAAAATCACCGGTTATTGTCATAATATGAGGTCGTCGGTCCACCTTGTGGGTGCCGCAGGCCGCTGCCAACCGGTTATTATGGAAGTCATTGGAGGCCTACGTTCAGCAGTAGGGGTTGCAATTCCCGGTACTAAGGAGTGTTACTGAATTACCGGTACCAGGTCTAAGCCAGTACCGGGAAAACCGGGAAATTCGGGAATTTCGGTACCCACGTGAATGGTTATTAAAACAAATTACCTAATTTATATAAAAAGCAACAATCGTTTAATCAACCTATTTTAGTTAAAATAATATGTTTTCTCACTTTCTAT
The DNA here is from genome assembly GCF_004193835.3 of Ostrinia furnacalis. Taxonomy (NCBI): domain Eukaryota; kingdom Metazoa; phylum Arthropoda; class Insecta; order Lepidoptera; family Crambidae; genus Ostrinia; species Ostrinia furnacalis. Next base: position 284,340 of record NW_021131888.1, on the reverse strand, counting down.
CAATGTCAAATACTGGCAGCGACAAGAGTTAGGGACAAAACATAAATTAACTAAATTAGGTTTATAAAAAAACACGCTATTATAAGAAATAATAAGTAGTACCCAAGTACAATCAGATAAAACAATCAGTATTAAAAGGATAGTAATGAATTAGGAACATTATTAATATTTTTTCATTTGTTGATAGTGTGTACGTAAAAAGAGGATGGCATCTAGTCAAAAAATTGTCATTCAAAAATAAATTATTGAAGTCCCGAAAGTACCGAAAGTCCCGGGAATTGCATCGTCAGTACCGGAACTAGATAAAGGATTAGATTATCGGGAATTCCCGGGAAAAAAGAGTACCGGGATTTCCCGGGAGCAAACCCTATTCAGCAGTGACAAAGGTGACGGAGTTTCTTCCGCCACTTCTTCTCAGCACCAGCCCAAGTTGTCCCGAAGTGGTGGTAGGGCAAGCTATATTTGGGACGTGTATAAGTGCCCTGGAAAGAGCCTATGTACTGAATAAACTATTTCAGTTGACGTCCTGTGGCTGAAATGATGATCCTACTCTATCCTACTAATATTATAAATGCGAAAGTTTGGATGTCTGGATGTTTGTTACTCTTTCACGCAAAAACTACTGAACGCATTCTTATGAAACTTTACAGTATTATTGTTTATAACCCAGAATAACATATAGGCTATAAATTATGACGATCTGTGACAAACTAAATTTCACGCGGGTGAAGCCGCGGGCAAAAGCTAGTTGTCATATATGAGGTCGTCGGTCCACCTTGTGGGTGCCGCAGGCCGCTGCCAACCGGTCATGGAAGTCATTGGAGGCCTTTGTTCAGCAGTGGACGTCCTGTTGCTGAAGTAATCTATACTAATATTATAAATGCGAAAGTAACTCTGTCTGTCTGTCTCGCTTTCACGCCTTAACCACTGAACCGATTTTGATGAAATTTGGCATAGATATACAGGGTGTTAGGTAAATGGGTATATGAGCCGACACTAGCCCATGTTCACATGGGCATATAAATGGTATGGTGAAGTCAGAAATTTGATATCAACATTTTATTTTTTTAATTTTCATACAAAATAAATTTTATAAAATCCGATTTGTATGAAAATTAAAATAATTAAAATGAAGATTATCAATTTTCTGACTTCACCATACCATTTATATGCCCATATTAACATGGGCTAGTGTCGGCTCATATACCCATTTACCTAACACCCTGTAGTTTGAGTCCCGGGAAAGGACATAGGATAGTTTTTATTCCGGTTTTTGAAACAGGGATGCCGCGATAAACTTTTTCTGTGACACACCGCGATAAACTTTTTCTGTGACACAAAATTTCGAAGCCGCGGGCGGAAAGCTAGTATTCAATAATAATATCCTCACCTGACAGTCTCCATATTGTCGAACAACTCGTCCATATCGTCTTCCACCGCCACCGCGACCGCCTCCGCTTCAGTGCTCTCCGCTCCGCTTCTGACGGAGCGGAGCGGTGTGGTGGTCTCAGTCTGGGCGAGGACACAGGTCAGCTTGGAGGTTAGGTATTGCTGTGGAGGATTAAAGATAAGCTTCTAAACTTTTGCGTTCCATTTCAATTAAAATAGTAAGACACGGGTCTTAACGCGACGTTTATTAATGAGTTACATTATATTGTGCTCACGGCTTGACGTTTCGGCTGCGATGCTGCAGTCTGCTTGTGAGCATCGCACATAATGTAACTCATTAATAAACTTCGCGTTAAGACTACTATTTTAATTAAAGATAAGCTTATTACGGAGTTTAATTTCATTTTCATTTGTTATTATTTTTACCAATTAAATGGTTCTTTTAAAGAAACTTATTGTCCGGGACATTTATTTGAGCATGAATTAGTCACTCGATATAGTTTTTTGCTATCATACTTGTCAGTTAATAACTTGATATATCACAGTGACAAAATATCACATTACATTGAACACCAGCTCTATGTACAGTCACGGAATGAAAAGGTTCGTCAGTTTTCAAATTGATTCCTTCAACGAATCGCGAGCACATATTACCTTTTGAAACTATGTTACAGAATAATCTCAAATTAGAGAAAATAATCTTTAACTGTTCGTCAGTAAAGTTCAAAATTATTCAGATCAAAGTTGTTTGACGATTTATCTTGTCAAGAAGATTATTATGATTGATAAACTAAAACCTTCTTGTTGGTTCAACCTGCCATTATTATGTCTATTAAATAAAAAAAACTATTGTCAATTGGTCAATGTCATCATTGCATTGCACTGATGTGATAGAAAAATAAACAAGCAAAACCTTATTCGTCAGCAAACGTCATATTTATTTAAATGTTAGCAGCACTGTTTCTTGCACTGTTATGTTGGCAGGTTTGACTCTTTGGTGCAAGCGAAAACCGACACTAAGGTGACGAACCTTTTCATTCCGCGACTGTACTTATATGTAAATTGAAATTATTTATTTGCAGAATGTGGTACATTACTTATTAATATTATTAATTTGTGGCAGTGACTAAATTACGCGAGAAATCACAGTGACAAATATCGCGTTACAATAAAATACCTTGTACACTAATTCCTTGCTCTCATACTGATGCACTCTAAGCTACTGTGGTTATATCAGTGATGGCGACTGCGCTACCTTTATAGCCGTCACTCGATATATCACAGTGATAAAATATCACGTGACGAAATCACGCGATAAATCACAGCGACAAAATATCACGTGACAAAAATCACTTACCTTATAAACCAGTTCCTTGCTCTCATACTGATGCACTCTAAGCTGTCTATCCAGACTGGTACTAACGATGAGTCTTCCTTCAGCTACTGTGGTTATATCAGTGATGGCGCCCGCGCTTCCCTTAAAGCCTTTGTCAGGTTTGCCCTTTCGTAGGTCCACTTGGTGTAGTTGACCGCGACCGAAGCCCACTAGGACTTGCCTGGCATGACAGATAATTATACAAATTATTAGTATTATACTTATAGCTAATTAAGGAAGCAATTTCGTACACGTAAAAATCGATTTCAAGCCAAGTCTGACTTTCATTTACATTGATAAAACGCTTGACGTTAAAATGTGCGTTGAGTTTTCTGAAATTATCAATTTTTCTACGCACTTTTCCTAATTTTCTTTCCGTAAGAACCTTCTACAATTTATACTAGAAACCACAAAAAAATATGAAGTCATTCTCAAGTTACTGACGTGAGAAGAGAAACTGGAAGGAATTAGAGATATTTTTTTTATTATCTGTCAAAATTAAAATATCTATTGCGGGGGCCCTTTTCAAGGCACTTATACACGTCCCAAATATAGCTTGCCATACCACCACTTCGAGACAACATTTCGGCACTTATTCGTATTTCTGAGTCAAGGCTACAACTGTTCATATCATCATTACTAATGTCAACCTACCTTTCGTCAAAACTGGGCGCCATGCAAGTAGCGGCCATTGTGAATTCAACGTTACACACCGGCCTTCGTTGCGCGCGAGTGTCGTATAACCTGAAATGTATTAGAATAATGACGTTTAATGATCTTTAACTAACTGCAACGTAAAGGGGGATAATGTCACACAGTGGTTCGTGATAAATCAGGGACAAACTAATGACCAAATGCGTATACTGTTATTTTTCCGAAGTGGTGTTGGAGTCGGTTTATTTATCAATAAATAAGTCGGTTCAGCTCCATGCTTGAGTACTGATGTTCATCTCGCGATATATCACAGTGACCTAATATCACGTCACCCTATGTATCAGCTCGATTCTCTAGTGATTAGTCTATCTACTGATATCACTTAATCACGCGATTGCTTACCCATGTGATATGCAATAAATAATTTGAATTTGCTCTTAACGAGGCTTTGTCACTCGATCATTGATGAAATTACGTGAAAAATTACACATTACTTTGTGCTGCATCAACTCCTTCCTCTCGTACTCACTTGATCACGCGATATATCACAGTGACAAAATATCACGTGACTAAACCAATATATCACGTTACCTGACGTATCCATGTCTGGAGCACACGGCGAGTATATTTCCGCCCTCATTGGGCAGGAACGTGAGGTCTGACACCCACACAGGCTTCCGGAGTTGTAACCAGTCGTGAGGCAGGTTCTTGGCGCAGAATGTGGGCTCTGCCTCGCTTAGGCGGTACACTTTCAGGTCGTACTCATAAGACGACAGTGACAAATGAATGACACATTACCTATGTAACTTGATCACTCGATATAGGTATCACAGTGACAAAATATCACGTGACAAAGTACACATTACCTGGTGCGTCAGCTCCTTCCTCTCGTACTTGTCACTTGATCACTCGATATATCACAGTGACAAAATATCACAGTACCTGACGTATCCATGCCTGGAGCACACAGCAAGCAAGTTTCCGCCTTCATTAGGCAGGAACGTGAGGTCAGACACCCACACAGGCCTCCGGAGTTGCAGCCAATCATGAGGAAGGTTTTTGGCGCAGAATGTGGGCTCTGCCTCACCTAGGCGGTACACTTTGAGGTCGTTTTCTTCGCCTCCTGAAGAAAATGACGAAATGTGATAAGTATTTTGATTTATTGCTACTCATGTTATTTGTGAAAGTAGGTTTTTATCGTCAACTGTGCGACGGGCGCCCGCAGTGAGTGTGCGAGCGCGACAGCAACATAATTACGCGCGAGTGATAAGGATGGGTAGCTTGGGGTCATTGGACAAAATTCTACGTGCTCACAGACCAGACTATAGATAAGACGCGCAGCAGACGCGCACTGTGCGAAAAATTTTCGTAGCTAAGTCTGACGAAATTCTTGTCTTATCTGAGGCAGACACCGTGAAATTTCTTAGCGTGTACAAGAAGCCTTAAATGAAAAATCTACTCCATCAACCGTACCTGTAGCAAACAACGTATTATCATCAGGACACATCCTCATCTTGTCAATCTTGCCGACTTGTATGACCTGCTCTTGTTTCTTGCTCCACAGTTTGACGACGCCTCCAGATACTGCAGCCAGGAGCTTCCGCTTGTACCGTCCGAGCCCCACAACGTGTCCCGTACCGAAGTCTGCGGTGTAAGATTTTGTGAAGCCATCTTGTGTGTTGTATACTTGTATCTGGAAACACATACTTACTTTTTTAGGGTTTCTTATCCAAACTATTTATTGAACTGAACTGAACTGAAGAAAGTACCTAAACCTATGTTCAAATTCTCAAATCATTTATTTATGCAAGTAGGCTCTTAAAGGGCACTTTTACACGTACCTACCAACCCTACCTCATAAAAAACTCATAAAACTAAAATTATTTATGCAAGTAGGCTTTTAAAAAGCACTTTTACACGTCCCAGTATTAACCCTACCACTGCTTCGGGACAATAAATGGGCCAGTGCTGAGAAGTAGCAGCGCAAGAAACTCAGTCACTATTGTCAGCCTATTTTCAAAGATAAAAAGTATGTCCATGATTTTTTTTTGCGCACAATGGCCCTATCATGAGGCTAAGTGCGGTATTCGATTGCCCTGCAAAACTATGTCCATGATTTATTGGTGTCTTTTATGTGAATTTCAAATGATATTCTGATATTCACTGCACAGATTTAACAAGGGCCAGTAAAGTAAGCCGAATAATGTGTGTGAACCAACAAAAAAAAATGCATGTAAGCAAAACTATTCTAAATTATAGCATGTAATAATAAAGCTTTGTATTCATCTACATTTCAAGTTAATTCCAAATAAAAATTAGTATAATAATTTCAACAAACTTATCTTTTCAGGAGGACTTCAGATAAATAAATTTAAAAAATGCCTTAAAACCTTAATTATACACACAGGAAGTTGAACCTTGCAATTTACGAGTACATAAAGGTACACCGAAGGCAATTGGACCTGGCTCAGTATTCAATGTAAGGAGATATCCTTGCAACACTGATTTTTAACCTGAAATTACCTGTTGATTCTGCTTAGCCACTAATATTTCTGTCTGTTCATCATTCCCCCACGCCATGCAAGTGATGCCGTCATCCTTCTGAAGTGATTTGATGTCCACGAGGTTTTCTATGCACTTCTTACTGTTTTTTGTAGCATCCGAGTGATACTTTATGTCTAGAAACAAAATTGAATTTTTAAGAAATATACAGGGTACAATCTTATTAAGACTTGTTTATTTGTTTGTAGCTGGTCTAATATTAAGTAATTAACGTATAAAACACTTCTGAAAGCCTATAAAGTAAGAATAAATAGTTATTTGTACATGCAAAGTGAGCATGGTTTTAACTTTGGCTTTTTTGTGGTTATACTTACGCTTGAATGAACCGATTTTTGTGGCAACGAATAAATCAATTTCTTGGTCTTGTGTTAACGTCATTTTGGGATTAAATATTAAACAAATTACGCAAAAAAATCAATTTAAACACGCATTTTCGATGAAAACACAACACGTGAAAATATTACTGTCAAGCAAGTGTCAAATTACGAAAAGAACTGTCATGCATGTCAGCTGTCAAATGTCAAAGTTGTTAAGTAAGGCTTGGTCTACACAACAACTAAAATTTTAAATTTGTATTTATTCGAGAATAAATTATATAATAATACATTAACTTAAAATGACTTAAAAACTAAACTAATTCCTGACTGCGGCGCTGGAGGTGAAGTATTTTTTATTTTGTAAATAGTTTTTACAACTAAAATTATTTAATGTTTTACCTATAAAACTAAAAATATTTTTCTTCGAGTGCCTCTTATTCACGCAAAAACTTTTGGACCGATTTTGTTGAAACTACAGTGTTTAACACAATTCTTAAAAAAGAAATCTTAGAATGACCGAAACTTCACTTTACGAGGACGAAGTTGTGCCAAAAAGTGCAAAAGCTATTATTTTCCTTATTTGTGTTGATATTCTCGTCCTTATCGTTAAAAACTGCAATAATAAAAATTAAAATCAATTTTATCGTTACTTATTCGCAGTTACACAGACAGACTTAACGAGCTGTGCTTACTGCGACTGTGTCAGTGAGTGTAGACCGTGCTTTATATTAAAACGTTCCGTTCCACCACATACACTGTAACTGTATCACAGGCAGGAAAATCGTTTTGCCAGCAGGCTAAATAAAAATTATTCCATGGTATTTCTCTAAGAACTTAAAAAAAAAGTAAAACTGTCAAGAATTTTGTTGACGAAAGTTTTGTGCAATTTTCGGATTTCCTCTTGTTTTAGTGAAAATATTGTATTGAAATGTATTTAAATATACAGCCATTTAAAATATTCATTCATCAGTGACTAGTTTCTGCTGAACAATGGCTTTAAAACTCGATTTTGAGGCATTATGCCGTACTTGTTTGTGTAGTGATAATCTCCATCCTATATTTCTAAATGCTACAAAATCTACGCGATATTCTATCGCAATTGACATGATAGCTGGACTGAAGGTTAATATACACTCGCTTATTTATTAATCGTATGTGAAAGAGCAGTATAACATTATGTATTTTATTATGATTATTGGTACTTACGAACGCGGAAGTTCTATTGTTATTATGCGCGATAAATGTAAATAAACGATTTATATTACATTAAATCCCCTGACGTATGAATTCTAATCGTGTATTAAATAAATTCTAAAGGCGTAGTTACAATATTTTGCTTTTTTCATACTTTTTTTTAATAATGAAGAAAGATTCGTGTTTTCCAATAGATTTTGAAATGTGACGTCACATAAATTTGGACCCCTCACCCCCTTGTCACACAATGTCACACTTCGTCGACCCCCTCCCTCCCCCTTGTGTAATTTATGGATGCCCCCCTAATGTTTGAAGAGATAATATGAAACTGGTACCAGTGATAAATTGTTTTTTTTTTATTTATAAGCCTTGTATTTAATTTATTACTTATTTTTAATTCAGGTTTAGTTTATTTAATTAAGTAGTTTAATGCCCGTTATCAACAGTAATCCCTAATTTTCAAGTGACCAGGTAACACTTAACAAGAATTTTGTTTTCATAGGGTTAAACTACTTAAAAATTAGGGATTGATGATGAAAACAGGCATAATATTATTATTTTATTTATTTAAGTGATAAATTGTAAGAGTCTAGTTTGTTGTGATAACATTAGTATAGGTTTTTGAAAATAAATTTAAAGCTTTTACATAGATTTTCTTCCTAACTCTATTATTAAAATTTCCAGGTTGAAATGAACGATGGGCTGCCTCAAAAAATATGTATGACTTGCATAAAAAATCTAAACAGTGCCATTAACTTCCGTAAGCAATGCAAGGATGCGGAGACGCAACTTTTGCAAGCGAAGACTGAATCGGAAAGCATTTTATTTGTTCCTGAAGTAACGATGGAAGAAAAAGGTGATGAAGAAGAAATAGGAGAAGATATGAATGAATCGATGGAGTTGGATAATGATTGTGATGATGATAGACCGATTAATGATTTTGAAAATGAAACAGTGGTAAACGATGAAGGAAATGATACGGTACCGATCAATAGTAGAGAAGAGATAAAAGAAAGGAAGATATTGAAACGTAAAAAAATTAATGCTGACGGACCTTTATGCAAAATTTTAAATAAAGTAGACAAAAATCAAAGAGTCAATTGTAATATCTGTCAGAAAGAGTTGTCCATTAGGTATGTTGTTATTTTGAATTTATATTCTTACTAGCTTTCTGCCCGCGGCTTCACCCGCGTGAAATTTTGTCTGTCACAGAAAAACTTTATCGCGCGCGTCCCTGTTTCAAAAACCGGGATAAAAACTATCCTATGTCCTTTCAATCGGTTCAGTGGTTTAGGTGTCAAAGCAAGACAGACAGAGTTATTTTCGCATTTATAATATTCTAGTATAGATTTGAGAATCATACATACAGTTACATAGGCGCGGTGGAATTATGTCTCATCGCCATCTGATGGTTGAAGACTGCCACTAGTTTGCAGTGAGGCGTCAATAGATGTCGCCATATTAGGGGGCGTCCATTAATTACGTGAGATGTTTAGGGGGGGGAGGGGGTCAAGAAAAACCTCACTAAATCTCACGTAGGGGAGAGGGGGGTCTCGACAAATATCACGTAATTTTTTCAGCAAGAAAAAACTGGGTTATTTTTAATTAAAAAAAAATATATTTTAAGATGATAATGATAAATTATTCAATTTTTTATTTTAAACCGTCTAAACATGAAAGAAATTAGAAGAAACGGTTTTTTTATATTAAATCCTAATCGAAGCATAGTGTTGACGATGGCCACCAAGAGTAGATACTAGGTAGCTAGATCTACGTATTTATGTTTCTTGAGATATATCATGTAACTAAAATAATTATTAATAACCNTATGGGGGTTATTTGCCAACAACCCACCATATATTTTACTCGGAATCCTATTCCGATTCTTAATCGTTAAGATTATTGTTAGGCAGTTCGAGTCAGGAAATAAAGGTAGGAAGAACACGGTGGAAGGAAGAATGTTATTAGCGGATTGGAAATTATATTTAACAACAGGAATAGCAAGGGATTGATTAGGATACAATAGCAATAAAATTATTTAAATCTTAAGAGCAAAGCGATCGCGGAAGAAGTGTCACGACGACATATTTCAAATCTCTTCAACGGCGAAGAGTGAGCGGAGATAGGTGACCGGCGTTGAAGCGAGACGGCAGCATACGTCTTCACGGGTGTGCGAGTGACGCAGACGTATTGTGACGGCCGCAGCACGCATGCGCCAACCATTCGGTCACGTTCAGTCAAGTCGGGGTTGGCCCAATCTCACAAGCGGAAGCGGATCGCTCCGAAATCTAAGCCGGTGNTCCCCCTTAGGCCAAAATGCCCACCACTTAACCCTTACTTAGTTTAGAATGCCCCTTCAATTCAAGGCAAAAATGTCCCCTGAGCCAGAATGTCCCCCTTAGACTAAAATGCCTCCCCCTGTGGCCAAAATGCCCCTTACTTAGTTCTAAATGCCCCTTCAAGGCCAAGAAACCTGTTAAGGTAACTATGTAATATGAAAACTAACTCAGGTGCCTGAATGTCCCCCTTAGGCCAAAATGCCCACCACTTAACCCTTACTTAGTTTAGAATGCCCCTTCAATTCAAGGCAAAAATGTCCCCTGAGCCAGAATGTCCCCCTTAGACTAAAATGCCTCCCCCTGTGGCCAAAATGCCCCTTACTTAGTTCTAAATGCCCCTTCAAGGCCAAGGGGCCATCCCTCCTACTTTAGCCAATACTTTAGGCATGGGAGCGGCACGGGAGGGGTTTTTGTGACGTCAAACGTCAGCGAGACTACAGACTCCATCAGATTTGTATGCTCTGTCACATCCCAACTAATATTATAAATGCGAAAGTAACTCTGTCTGTCTGTCTGTCTGTTACGCTTTCCCGCTTAAACCTCGCAACCGATTTTGATGAAATTTGGCATAGAGATAGTTTGAGTCCCGGGAAAGAACATAGGATAGTTTTTATCCCGGTTTTTGAAACAGGGACGCGCGCGATAAAGTTTTTCTGTGACAGACAAAATTCCACGCGGGCGAAGCCGCGGGCGGAAAGCTAGTTATAATATGAAATTTTAATCATTCGCGTTACATTTCAACTAAAATAAAAAGACACGGGTCTAAACGCGACATTTATGAATGAGTTACATTATGCACTCACGGCTTGTCGTTTCGGCTGCTATGCTGCAGCCGTGGTCACAAACAGACTCGCGATTCGTAATAAATGTCGCGTTAAGACCCGTGCCTCTCCATTTTAGTTATAACTAGCTGACCCGGCGAACTCTGTTCCGCCTTAATGGCAATAAATAAGCAGACTTTTTTTTTAATTTCGAACGGGATTAAAAGTATCCTATGTCCTTCTCCTGGCTCTAAACTACCTCCCTGACAATTTTCAGCTAAATCGGTTCAGCCGTTCTTGAGTTATAAGTGGAGTAACTAACACGACTTTCTTTTATATATATAGATAGATATAGATAGATATGGAACACCAACAATACATAAAATCATGATTTCTCAATTCCAGTGCGACCAGTGCCCCTCCAGCTTCAAATCGAACAACAGTCTGTTAACCCACAAGCAGACCTGCCACAGCGACCGAAGCTACGTATGTCTGGTGTGCGCGCGCGCCTACCGCTGCCGGCACTACGCCGTCAAGCACAGCCGCGCCGTGCACCGGCTGAGGGGGCCGCCGCCTATCGCTAGGGGGGACCTAGGGAGCGTAGGGGGGAGCCTAGAGACTAATGCATAAGACACTCTTGCTCCCTTTGAAAAAAATCTAAAATTGGACCATAAATACACTCAAATTGCCCCCCCCCCCCTTAATACACACAAATTGATCATTTAGTCGCCCTCCCCCGCCCCCAAACCCCATAAGAAACTGAAGTGTCTTTAACCCCCCACGCGGCCCCACCCCTTTTGAAATAAACCCACCTTCAAAACACTCAAATTGGTCTTTTCTTCCAGCTCCCAACTCCCAAAAGAAACTTAAGTGACTTTAACCCCTTAAAAGAAACCTTAGTGTCTATAAACCCCTCAAAACACTCAAAATTAGTTCTCCAGCCCCCCCTCCTCTTCAAAAAGTCCAAAATGAGTCCATAAGCCCTTTATAATACCCCCCAAACCTACTCAAACTGGTCCATAGCCCCTAACGATCCAAACTCAAGTCACAGCTCGCCACAGCGACCGAAGCTACGTGTGCCTGGTGTGCGCGCGCGCCTACCGCTGCCGGCACTACGCCGTCAAGCACAGCCGCGCCGTGCACCGGCTGAGGGGCCCGCCGCCTATCGCTAGGGGGGACCTAGGCAGAGTAGGGGAGACCCTAGAGACTGCTACATAAGACACTAACCAAACCCCCTCAAATACACTGAAATTGGTCATTTGGTCGCCCTCCCCCGCCCCCAAACCCCAAAAGATACTTAATTGTGTTTAACCCCCCACCCCCCTTGAAATAAACCCCCCTACAAAACACCAAAATTGGTCTTTTCTTCCCCAAAAACCCCATAAGAAACTGAAGTGTCTTTAATCCTCCTTGAAAGAAACCTCTAAGTGTCTAAAACCCCCTCGTAGTAACACTTAAATTAGTCTAAGCCCCCTCTCCCCTTGAAAAATACACTCAAATTGGTCATTTAGCTCCCCCTCTGACCCCAAAAGAAACTTAAGTGTCTTTAACCCCCCATGAAAGTAACCTTAGTGTCTAATGTTCGACCCTTGGAATCTGTTCCAAATCATAATTTAAATTACATCGTAAGACAATAGAGGATAACTCTGGCATACAAAATTCGNCCGGACCCAGTCAGTTCCGCGTTTTCTCCTCAACAAGCTACAACACCAAGCTCTCGCCACTGCTCCGAGGAACCGGTCACAGTCTCAACCACAACCGAGTTATTATTTCTGCGCTCCCCGCCCCCTTCGTCTCGCTCTCCCGCTCGCGCTGCACCCCGCATCGCGCCGTGTCGGCGTACGGTATTCAGGGTCCGCACAGGGTTGCTACCCCATACCGTCCGGCACAGATAGAGTTTACAGGAAACAGGCTTGGCTACGTACAAACATTCGGAATCTTCGAACTGTTTCAGCGATGCATTTAAGGCTATATTCAGATGGCAAAATTTTGACGCGCGTTTTCAAATCGCGCGACTAAAGCCTGGTCCGTGAGCACGTAGAATCCCGTCCAATGACCCCAAGCTGCCCATCCTTGTCGCTCGCACGTAATTATGTTGCTGTCGCGCTCGCACACTCACTGCGGGCGCGCGTCGCTCAGTCGCGACAGCAATATAATTACGCGCGAGCAATAAGGATGGGTAGCTTGGGGTCATTGGATGGGATTCTACGTGCTCACGGACCAGGCTTTAGACATCGTAGTACTTACATACAACCGATCACATGAGCGCGCGTTAACGCGCGTCAGCGAGCGTTGACGCGGCGCTCAGAGAAAAAGTCTAGACGCAGGCGATCGCGCGTTGACAGCTATGTAACGTCCGTTGACTGTACAGTTGAGCGCGCGCTTCCATCGCAATAGCTTCTTCCATGTCCATCTTCTAAGCTCTATTGAAACAGACTGACGAGCTCCTTGCAACGCGCGTTAGCGCTTGTCATATGAACTCTTTATAAATTTAATTCCACCTTGACCTGCGTTAACGCGCGTTACATGTGAACATAGCCTAATTCGGCCATTTTGTGAAAAGTTCTTTGGATTCTCAAAAGTTTTAATATGCCTGTAGTCTAAGCTGGGTTGCACCATCTTACTTTAACTTTAACAAACGTCAAAATTCCGTCGTACTTCATACAAAACACATTGGTTATCGTTAAAGTTACGTTTAAAGTTTGGTGGTGCAACTCAGCCTAAGCCTTTGATTTTATTTTAAATGTTATTGAGTTGGCGATCTATAACGTCGGCTGCCAAATACATAACCTAGTAGGATGTGTTTTTCTTTTGTTTTCTTGCATGATACCGTAACTCAAAAATACTAAGGCTGAATTGCAACACCTTATTTTACACGTAACAATAACAGGCCCTTTTTGTATGGATTTTGACAGATTTTTGACGTTTTGTCAAAGTTAAAGTAAGATGGTGCAACTCAGCCTAAGGGATTATTTATTTATAGTAAAGGTATAGAATTCAATTCTAACTTGCCTTACCTGGTGATTGGTGTACCTACCTACCAAACTACCATAATAGCGCGATTTAACTGTACTAGAAGCAGCTAGCTCTCTTAGTTTGGGGCTAGGTAATTCATGTGATTACAAATTAAATTGATTTTATTTCTATAACATTGTAAAGTTTCATACTAAGGCTTTAGTCGGTCCGTGAGCACGTAGAATTTTGACCAATGCTCGCACACTTACTGCGGGTGCCAGTCGCACAGTCGCGACAGCAACATAATTACGCGCGAGCGATAAGGATGGGTAGCTAGGGGTCATTGGACAAAATTCTACGTGCTCACGGACCAGACTATAGTAGTAGATTTTACATCGACCTTAAACACGCTCCTGTGTATTGTATGTACCCACTGGTCTAAAGTATTAAATGTAAATACTCTTTATTAAATTAGGGTAAACTGCCAGTCATTGGACAATTAAGAAAGTTATTGGACAGTTATTTACTGAATTAAAAATAGCATTTCTGTTTCAACAACTGAGAGATTCCGACTGATGGAGATAAAAGGGCATTTTTTTGAAGGAATATTCATTGTATTTGAAGGAATATTCATTTTAAGAAAATTCAAGGGTTGTTTTGTCCAATGACTGTCGGTCCAATTATCCTATATCTTATTAATATAATCTTAAAAATAACTTGAAATTAGTATTGAACAATAAAACTTGATTAGCCAGGTGAACCGGTGAAATCAATCAATCAAATCCGACAATTTTGTATTTCGACTCGAACCATGACGGATTCCAGTCCTGGTATTGAATTGTTTTGGAAATTCTTGATCAAGTTTATTGTAAATTGAAATTTCATTAATGAAAGTTGTGGAGATTTAGTTAACAATATTTGATATTGAATTTTAGAATACAACCAGTAAGTTTCTAAGTTTTGTTTAGAGAACAAAGTGTTTAGATAAACCCAACATAGGATTTTAAAACCAAAATAAATATACACATTCTTAAAAATAAATAAATAAATAATAAGAAACTTAGTCGAATAAAAGACAAACAATTAGGTACCTACCTACCGCGATATAGTTACTATATTAACACAATTCGATTGCAAGTCATTAATTCTAAAAACTTTTGTATTTTTCCATCGTAAACTCCCAAAACACAGAAATTATTAGCTAAAAAAGTCAAGTAATTTTCTATCATTTATTCCAACAAACTTTGTGGAAACTTCACCGTAATATTAAAGTTAAAATAAACTGTTTACTTCTCACATTCACGGGTATAATTTACCATAGTTTGATGAAAATAAGTTTGCTTTCCTGGTGCAATATAAAACAGTATGAAAGTTTTGCTAGAAGACCTATGTTAGTGAGCCTTCTTTGAAACTAAATATTGTATTCACGGATGGGCAGCGTTCGGGAAGCTTCGCCATATACTCACGTCCGAAATACCGCAGTGTCTCAAGTCGAAAGTATTTGACCAATGCGTGTTGCCAGTGATGGTCTACGGATCCGAGACGTGGTCGCTTACTATAATGGGCCTCATAAGAAGGCTCAAGGTCACCCAAAGGGCGATGGAGCGGGCTATGCTCGGAGTTTCCCTTCGTGATCGAATCAGAAATGAGGAGATCCGCAGGAGAACCAAAGTAACCGACATAGCTCGCAGAATTGCTAAAATCAAGTGGCAGTGGGCGGGGCACATAGCTCGTAGAGACGATGGCCGTTGGGGCAGGAAAGTTCTCGAGTGGCGACCACGGGCTGGAAGACGTAGCGTGGGCAGGCCTCCTACTAGGTGGACCGACGATCTGGTAAAGGTCGCGGGAAGAGCCTGGATGCGGGCAGCGCAGGACCGTTCATTGTGGAAAACCTTGGGGGAGGCCTTTGTCCAGCAGTGGACGTCATTTGGCTGAAACGAACGAACGAACGATTGTATTCACAAGAGAAATTATTTTAACTTTTGCTTGGTAAACGATGCTCACAGGCGTCTCTACAAATAAAAGAGAGAGAAAGAAAGAAATAGGAACTACTAAAAATCATAACCCTCCTTTTGCTTTGCCGTAGTCGGGTAAAAAAGTAAAACACTACTCAAAATTCTTTGGTCAAGTGCGCTCTTATTTCTCGAGACGTAATTTTAACACTGACCCGATATCTAAGTAGTTGGTATTGTTGATCGAAGGGTACTATCTAATTCTGTCTTTCTTTCTTCAATCACAATCACAATTTTACTCAAAAAGTTGTGATTGTGATTAAACTCGACTGAAATAGAAACAAAACTATTTAAGAATCACGAATGAAAATAGGTTTACTCCAATCAAGTCGACATTTTCAGTTTGTAAGATTTCCAAATAGGGTCTCGCCCAGACAGAAGTTCAAACACGAATCGAGCTGATTTGATACAATAAAAATAGATTATTTTACTGATTTTATTTCGCGTAGGATGAATTATATTTTGAATTTCGGCGAATTCCTAATACCGTCGACAATCCAGTCGAAAATGTCGTCAACAAAAAGTTGGCGCAAAGTTTTTCATATTGTTATGTAGAATTTATGGCAAACAATAATAATTTGTAAAGACATCAGCTATTTTGGTAACATGAAGGCGTTTTGTTTATTTTTGGAAGATTTCGTTGAAAAGAATATGAATAACTTCATAATATCTGTACACGTGGCTCTACTTGTCAAAAACTTTCCAAACGTTTCGGAATCTCATTCAATCTCGAAAAATAAGCTCATCATTTAGCCATGAAGTAATTACTTTTGAAACACAATTATAGAATACAGAAAATACTTAGTACTAACAATAATATGAAACGGGCGTGAAAAGCCAGCTTTATGTAGCAAACATCTTTGTCTTGTCTGTCATCTCCACTCACTAAACGCACACATTTACCCAACTGCGAAAGTAAGGCCCAAATAAATGATTTTCTCGGTTAATGAAGGTCCAATGTGGCAGCTAGAAACTTAGATAATTCATCATTAAACCCAGTTCGTACAGTGACTGCCACGAAAAAGCCCCTAAATAAGACAAAGGCTTGAATAACTTCAGCAAAATCATGGTTATAATTCTAGAAAACCAAATAGCTGGAAGACCTTTCTAGTTAAGTGTGATTTGCATTATGACATTGCGGGTCACTACTTTTGGTGGAAGTCGTCGCATGATTCATGCCATGATAGAGAGTTCCTTTGAGCCGATGAAAATAAAATCATTTGTAGAGCAGTGAGTCTGTTTCGGTTGACACCAATTTTTTTTGTTAATTATATTTAACTAGCTGACCCGGCGAACTTTGTTCCGCCTTAATGGCAATAAATAAGCAGACTTTTTTTTAATTTCGAACGGGATAAAAAGTATCCTATGTCCTTCTCCTGGCTCTAAACTACCTCCCGGACAATTTTCAGCTAAATCGGTTCAGCCGTTCTTGAGTTATAAGCGAAGTAACTAACACGACTTTCTTTTATATATATAGATAATAATCTTAATTTAAATAACTCAAAGGTGACTGACTGACTGACTGACATAGCATATTCAACGCACAGCCCAAACCACTAGACGGATCGGGCTGAAATTTGGCATGCTAGACGTAGATGTTATGACGTAGGCATCCGCTAATAAAGGATTTTACGAAATTCCACCCCTAAGGAGTTAAAACGGGATCCACGCGTACGAAGTCGCGGGTGACCGCTAGTTATATATTGGATAATTAGATAACATGACATAAATACTAAACCATGGATAGAGCAGAGATTGGGGATTTCCTTTTTTCCAAGTTTCCAAATAACTCACTTTTTATAAAAATCTTATACTAAACGGCCCAAATGTGTTCATCTTTCCTTGACATCCACTGTACACTAGTTTTACTGTCCCGACACAAACCACTTGTTACAAGTTGTTGGGAGTTGCGATGAAATATATCTGATGCTGACTTTCTTTTTATTTGAGAAACGGCAAAAACTAGTCCCTACGGCCATTTAGACGGATGGTGTTTTGTTGAAGTTATTTATTAATAAATAAATAATGTTACTGAGAATGATGAAGTGGAATAATCAGTAGGTACTAAGTCCAGTTTTTGCCTACCAATGTTTATGCTTATAAAAGCAATTCAATAATTATAACCTAGTTGATTTTAAAATTCATCAAAATCTGTTCAGTAGGTTTGCGTGGACGAGTAACAAATATATATTACTAATCGTCACAATTGGGCTGCAAACCCGCAGGCCAAAAGTTAGTTAGGTATACACAATAACTTAAAAAGGAACATTTCAAAATTTTAATATTATTATTTTATTAAACACTAGCTTTTCGCCCGCGGCTTCGCGCGCGTGGACTACATTATCTACATATTTTACGAAACCCTATTTTTTTCTAAAATAAAATTTAGCTTGTGTTACTCGTGGATAATGTAGCTTTCGAATGGTGAAATAATTTTTAAAAACGGTCCAGTAGTTTTTGAGCCTATTCATTACAACCAAACAAACAAACAAAGTTTTCCTCTTTATAATATTAGTGTAGATTATTACTACAATAACTTAATTAGTTCAGTGGAAGGTAATTTTCACAAAGTAGGTCTTTTCATTTATAAAGTTTCGAAGTCGGTTTCATCATCTGAAAAAAAAATGAATAGGTAATATTTGTTTTTTCTTTGACAATCCGTCTGGCCAGCGCGTGGAGTGTGAAAGCCAAATCCTCCATTTATTTTGACTCTGGTAAAGTAAGCAAGGGACACTAAATGACCCAATGATGATGATAATGATGACATGTTTAAATGCAAAAAGTAAAGAAAATGCGGCGTGGTTGCATAATACAAAACAAATGTTAATGCAGTGTAAAAAAAAGAATGGTTCAAGGTAAAAATAAAATTTCTTTAGTTTTAAGTAATTGATAAGGTTTATAGGGTATTCGTTATTAGAATTAATTAGTTACTCGTAATTGTGTTAATGTTTAAAAATATTACTTACATCCATCAGCTTCAACCACCTCTAGCACCCTCTAGGCTCACCGCATTCTGTAATAAATAAAAATATTTGTAAATAAAAAAAAAGCGCTGGATGCAGGCCGCTACCAACCGTGCGATGTGGAAGTCATTGGGGGAGGCCTATGTTCAGCAGTGGACGTCCTGTGGCTGTAATGATGATGATGATGATGAAATAAAAAAATATGTCAACTATTTATACCTGTTTATTTTATTAATTAATTCTGAAGGAACCTTCAAATAGCTCATATTAATACATTTTATTTATTTATACTTCAATGCCAAAAATATTAACATTAGGCGAACTTAAAACTTTTATAAATTAAATTAGACATTAACACTATAGAACTGACGGCCGATGGGGCAGCAAGGTTCTGGAGTGGAGGCCGCTACCAACCGTACGATGTGGAAGTCATTGGGGGCGGCCTATGTTCAGCAGTGGACGTCCTATGGCTGAAATGATGATGATGATTAACACTATAGGCTATGCCATTCTAATTGTCCTGAACAAAGGCACAGACGCGTCGCTATTTACAAAAATAAAATCTACGTACCATCACATAAACAAATAAGAGGATCAGAAAAACAAAAGCCAACGCTCCCGATTGCCACATGTTAAATAAATAAATCCTTATTAATTTTTTCACGAATAATTGACTGAACTCCACTGCCAAAATACGCAAGTTTAACAAATGACTAACGTTTTATACTTTAATCGTTTAATAGCCAAGTGTTACGGCGACACAATAAAAGAATTCCAATGTGTCAATTTAGATAATATTATGCATGTTCATTAGTGTTGTTGTCTATAAGACCTTGTCACTTATTATTATGGTAATTATATGAAACTAGCGGCCGCCCGCGAATTTGTACGCGTGGATCCCATTTTACCCCCATAAGGGTTGAATTTTGCAAAATACCGTCTTAGTGATCACCTACGTCCTAAAAGGAACCCCATGCAAAATTTGAGACATGCACTTGTAGTTTCTGAGATTTCGTGATGAGTGAGTGAGTCAGTCAGTGACCAATCGCTTTTATAGATATTGGTTTTATTTGAATACCACGAATTTTGCTTGTCATTAAATTGTTTCTTGTAATAGCTTTCATTTAGCATATCTGCTTACTTAAGTATATTTTTCTCAGAATTGTTATATTGTGCGTAGGTACCTACTGGAGGAAGATTTTGACTCTACAGATGATTTCATATTGTTTCTTTGAGGTTAGATATTATTTTATTTTATTGTTAGGTAAACAAACAGCATTCTATAACACACGTAAGTTATACATATAAATATTATAAAAATACTCACAAAAGCTTAACTATTCGAATATTATTATACAAAAACATGTCTTATTGATTCATTGTAGTTTTTATCGATAGGTACTTCTTCCACTTTAACTGGTGCAACACTAAACATCTTTTATCCTAACGACAGTTTAATGAAGTGTCCGTTATACGAAGAACTGGAGCAAGGTTTGGTAATTAACTGATTTGTAATGAGGTTAATTAGGTGATTTGCTCATCTTTTCCACAATATGTAAGGCGTGTCGTTATTTCTTTGACGATACTGTAATTAGGGGGAAATATTTATTAACTAATTTCTTCCCGTGGCTTTTCCCGCACGGATTAGTTATTGGTTAAATTAACAAGCCTTAACTATTTGAATAAGTTATATTATAAACTATAATTTCGGCCGTTTGGTGTAGTGTGTCCCGGGTTCGATTCCCGGTCGGACAGAAATTGAAATGATGAATTTTAATGTCTGTGATGGGGCTGGGTGTAACAAAGTATAATAGGTAATTATGTGTGTATTTACAAAAAAAAGTATCTAAGTTTGTTTATATCCGTTGTCTAGTACCCATAGTACCTACAAGCTTTGCTTAATTTGGGACTAGAAGCGTAGTTTAAAATGTCCGGGGATATTTATTATTTATATTATAATCAGTATAAAGTTTCGTCAAAAACTGCAGGACGGATTTTGATGAAACTTTATAATGTTAGCTATCTCTTTATCTAAAATGCCACAGTATTAAGCTTGATGTGTTGTAGTCTGTACAAGATTTAAGTAACTGAAATTTTAACACTTAGGTACATCATGGGAAGAGTCTACCTATATTAAAATGATGCCAGTGATTTAAATTTCACCCTATAATATACGAGTATTATGCGATTCATTAAACGTTCTTTTCAATCAGTATCTCAGATTTAATCGAGTTGAAGGTCTTATGTCTTATCCAATTCCATCCTTTCAATAAATCCGAATTATTTCGTAAATGAATCTCCAGCACCGCGAGTTTTAATTGAACCTTTTGTTTTATGATGTCCATTGCAAATAAATAATCGAAAAAGTTCAAGCTGAGTTAGATTTTGATTGTTTTGGTATAGAGAAGCAATTTAAATGTCATAACGAAGAGCGATTGTGTTTTGTTTAGAATGAGGTGTGATTATTGGTGTGTGATTACTTAAAATTAAATTGCAATTATAAAAGAGCTCTAATTATTTTATTTAAAGTTTATGTTTGTATACTCGTAACATTATGAAAACTAGTTGGTTTCTTACTAGGGATTCCGTTCCAAAAATGATAATACCAGCTCTATCTTTCTACCTAAATACCTATTATGTTTAAATTTTTCAAAGAAACATATTTTGGTGTAATTCATTGTATTTATAAGTACTCGTAAGTACGCAGTCACACCACATAACTGAAAATATTTATTTACTTACAAAGGGTGGTGATACTCACTTTTAACACTCAATATCACATCCAATTGATGGCCGATGGGGCAGCAAGGTTCGGGAGTGGAAGAACGTCCACCCACAAGATGAACCGACGACCTCGTAAAGGTAGCAGGAAGGTGCTGGATGCAAGCCGCTACCAACCAGCCATTGTGGAAATCATTGGAGGAGGCCAGTGGACGTCCTATGGCTGAAATGATAAATGATTATCTTATCCCCTAACTAAGACAAAAGACTGTTGATAATGCTATACTACCAGTTTTTAATGCATACTTTATTTAGCTGATATCTTGTACAGTCGAGTTGATATTCAGGGCATTGCTAAGCGCAGGTGTGCTAACATTCAATTTAGATAAGAGAGTACTTGGAAGCTATCTGAAATGGAGTGTTTGGATGTAACGACGAGTTTGGCTTTAAAAAGCTAAAAAACGCGAATGTTTCCTTTTTTAAACTCTAATCCTTTTGGAACTTTTCAATTTTAAAGTTCTTAGGTGGTTTTAGTGCTAGACCATTTTAGTAGATAGTCTGGATACGGAATGAACACGATTCGATAACAAAACCCTTCTAGCATAATGTTATTAAGCTTCAAATCGAAAATAAAATATAAAAGTATAATCCCACAGATATGGATAGATGCAGTATGTGAAAAAATTTGTATGAAGCCGAGCGTGCCACTTTTTAAACGTCATTAGTGTCATTTTAGCGAATTTTAGTGATTGCCGCAACGTAAAAATAATCGTATCATCGTACTGTGTGCCTACCATGAGTTTACGTTAGGTGAGCTCGCTAGCGAATAAGTCAAAAAATTCTATGAAGATCTTATTTCTTGAAAGTAGCCACTAGGGGCGCTGCACAATATGTCATACATTTAAATGTCATTTTTTTACGCAGTCGCTAGCGAGGCACACAGGCACACAGCATTCACAAAGTCATCGAAAGATATCGTGTGACTCGATTTGACATTTAATTAATTCCGATAAAACTGATAATTTGTTAAATACAAAAATCTAAAACATCTTTATTTACCTTTTTAAATAAATCAATTCTTAGAAATCGTCAAATCTCGTTATTTTTTTACCCTACCAGCGTTTCAAGACATAAATTTGTCAAGTGCATGAATACATGGATCAGTGTATGTCTTACTGTTATGAGTAAGTACGGTTCCTTGGGATCGGTATGAGTGCACCACATACAGGGACCATGGTTTTAACTCTTAAGAGTACATCGCAGGATATGTATTAAAAACAATGCTACTTTATTCTAATTAATTATTTGTTACTTGTGCTGTTAATTATAATTCTCAATCCGTAAATAATTTCTTCTTTCTACCGTGTTCGTACTACTGTCCTCGTAAAATCATCGTAACCGATTGTTGTAATCGGATTACATGAACATCACTCGACCATGTATGTCCATTTGGACATATCGGAATGGCACGCTTTGACGATCAACTTGCTGTATCTACTCTAATCCATATCTGTGGNTTGTTAGGCAAACAAACAGCATTCTATAACACACATAAGTTATACATATAAATATTATAAAAATACTCACAAAAGCTTAACTATTCGAATATTATTATACAAAAACATGTCTTATTGATTCATTGTAGTTTTTATCGATACTTCTTCTACTTTAACTGGTGCAACACTAAACATCTTTTATCCTAACGACAGTTTAATGAAGAGTGTCCGTTATACGGAGAACTGGAGCAAGGTTTGGTAATTAACTGCTTTGTAATGAGGTTAATTAGGTGATTTGCTCATCTTTTCCACAATATGTAAGGCGTGTCGTTATTTCTTTGACGCTACTGTAATTAGGGGGACATATTTATTAACTAACTTCTTCCCGTGGCTTTGCCCGCACGGATTAGTTATTGGTTAAATTAACAAGCCTTAACTATGTGAATAAGTAATATTATAATCATTATAAATTGTTTTTTTTATCCACAACGAGGAAGCTCTTGGCCTGTATCTCACCTGATGGTAAGTGACGATCAGGCTGAAGGTGGAAGCGAGCTTCACCCGGAATCCTCAACGGAGGAACTGGCTATCTTACTGGTTATCTGACGGAACACAACAATGCTGTTAACATTGTTGTTATGGCGACAGACTTAGGTAAGATGGTGCTAGCCTAGCTAGCTAGCTAGCTAGCCAGGCGGACTTAGAACAAGCCCTACCACCAACCAAACCGAACAGAAAAATCTGCCTCCGCTGGGAATCGAACCCGGGACCTCTGCGTCTGAAGCAGGTGGTCTTACCAATAGACCTAAGAGGCGGTTAAAAAGCGGTGGGTTTCATCAAAGACTGCAGGAATGATTTTGATAAAACTTTATAATGTTAGCTTATCTAAGATTAATGTACTGTCGTCTGTACAAGGTTTGATTTATTGAAATTTTAACTCATTGGATTTATCATATATTTTTGGAATGTACTTTGTATCATAGGTAGAGTCTACCTATATTAAAAGGATGCCAATCATTTAAATTTCACCCTGTAATATACGAGTATTATAGGTACGATTCATTAAACGTTCTTTTCAATCAGTATCTCAGATTTAATCGAGTTGAAGGTCTTATGTCTTATCCAATTCCATCCTCTCAATAAATCCGAATTATTTCGTAAATGAATTTCCAGCACCGCGAGTTTTAATTGAACCTTTTGTTTTATTATGTCCATTGCAAATAAATAATCGAAAAAGTTCAAGCTGAGTTAGATTTTGATTGTTTTGTTGTAGAGAAGCAATTTAAATGTCATAACAAAGAGCGATTGTGTTTTGTTTAGAATGAGGTGTGATTATTGGTGTGTGATTACTTTAAAATAAAATTGCAAATAAAAAAGAGCTCTAATAATTTTATTTAAAGTTTATGTTTGTATACTCGTAACATTATGAAAACTAGTTGGTTCCTAACTAGGGATTCCGTTCCAAAAAGGATAATATCAGCTCTATCTTTCTATCTAAATATTATGTTTAAATTTTGCAAGAAACATATTTTGGTGTAATTCATTGTATTTATAAGTACTCGTAAGTGCGCAGTCACACCACATAACTGAAAATATATATTAACTTACGTAGAGTGGTGACACTCACTTTTAACACTCAATATTACCTTATCCAATTTACGGCCGATGGGGCAGCAAAGTTCTGGAGTGGAGTCCACGTACCGGAAAGCGCAGCGTAGGACGTCCACCCACAAGCTGGACCGACGACCTCATAAAGAAGGTGCTGGATGCAAGCCGCCACCAACCAGCCATTGTGGAAATCATTGGGGAGGCCTATGTTCAGCAGTGGACGTCCTATGGCTGAAATGATGGCGATGATAATGATTATAAAATCTTATCCCATAAGACAAAATACTGTCGATATTGCTATACCACCAGTTTAATGCATACTTTATTTAGCTGATATCTTGTACAGTCGAGTTGATATTCAGGGCATTGCTAAGCGCAGGTGTGCTAACATTCAATTTAGATAAGAGAGTACTTGGAAGCTATCTGAAACGGAGTGTTTGGATGTAACGACGAGTTTAGCTGTAAAAAGCTAAAAAAGCAAATGTTTCCTTTTTTAATCAACTCTAATCCTTTTGGAACTTTTCAATTTTAAAGTTCTTAGGTGTTTTTAGTGCTAGACCATTTTAGTAGATAGTCTGGATACGGAATGAACACGATTCGATAACACAACCCTTCTAGCATGATGTTATTAAGCTTCAAATCGAAAATAAAATATAAAAGTATAATCCACTACCCATTGTCAAAAATACCTAGAGGAAAGCTGATGAAAAGCAGTTTCCCAGATTGCAACGTATCATTAAGAAAAGTATTTTTAAATTGATAGTTTTTACCTACATTTCCCTTTAAAAGAACTGAAGTTTGTCTACGTTAAGTATGTTGTTAATTTAATTTTCAGTACCACAACTCATGGCAAAACCTCTACAATCAGCATTTAAGACAAAGTCTGTAACTTCTAGTCCCTCACTCATAACACTTGAGGCGTGTAATAAGTTTTGAACTTGAGAGGATCACCAGGCAAGCCGTACTTTTCTTTCAGGACCTCGTAAATTTCGCTGAAACACCATTACGGGGCTTGTAAGCTCGTAACGCGTAACTGAAGATAACCATTAAATCTTTTAGGTACCTCTTACAGGAAATTATGCCTTAAATGCATAGCCTATGTAGACACGAGGATTTTTCATTAAATATTTACGCGTGTAATGTGATAGGAGACTAAGAAAAACACTTAAAAACTACAACTGTCATAAAAAACTAAAACAAATGATAGTTTAAAGGCTTTCATAAGGACTAGACTATGCTATCAGTGTGCTTACCATGAGTTTACGTTACGTGTGCTCGCTAGCGTCTGCGTAAAAAAATACATTAAATGTGTGACAGATTGTACAGCGCCCGTAGCGGCTACTTTCAAGAACTTAAGTCTTCATAGATTTTTTGAGGTACTCGCTAGCGAGCACACCTAACGTAAACTCATGGTAAGCACACAGATAATAAAGGTAAGACAAAACTTTAACTAAAAATATATGCCATTTTATTTACATGGATTTATTAAATAAATAGCTAGGTCAGTACACAATTCACTCGAACTGAACGATTAAATTGTGATGGAAACAAACATTTATTATTTGAGCTGGATTATCCCGCGGCGAAAATACCCGCCTATTTTCAGCAAAATTCTGATATTCGTTATGTTAGTATTTTTTGCAGATTTTTCAATTCAGCCGCATAGTTGAACTTTTTGCTTAAATAAAAACTATGTTTTAATTGAATATAGTAAAATAGTATCACAAATATTAATACTGAAACGATTTAAATTGCCATCCAATGTCACAATTCTACTAAATACGTTTGAAGTTACACTGAAGCTTAAAATTAATTTGTTGTAGTTGGATCAAAATTAAATTGTAAATTGAATAGAAATAGATTTATTCCCGTGGCTATTGTTTTAATCAAAGCCTGTTATAAATCTCAGTCTTATGATATTCAATTTGAAATGTTATCCTCATCGCCAAATTAAATGTGCTCTATGAACAAGTAGAAGAACCTTTTTTTTATCCACAACGAGGAAGCTCTTGACCTGTATCTCACCTGATGGTAAGTGATGATCAGGCCGAAGGTGGAAGCGAGCTTCACCCGGAATCCTCAACCACGGAAGAACTGGCTATCTTACCTCTAACTGCCAGAACACAACAATGCTGATAACATTGTTGTTATAGCGACAGACTTAGGTAAGATGGTGGTAGCTAGCCAGGCGGACTTAGAACAAGCCCTANAAGCCCTACCTACCACAAACCAAACCGAACAGAAAAATCTGCCCCCACTGGGAATCGAACCCGGGCCTCTGCGTCTGAAGCAGGTGGTCTTACCACTAGAACACAGAGGCGGACCTCTTAAAATGTGCAAGACATTTTCTAAAATTAGTAGAATACTGAAAATTAAAGTTTAATATCGACATTTGACGTTCAAAGTAGTATATAACATGGACTGAAAATATATTTATCTTCGACATAAGAACTAGCCTAGATTTTGAACATATTAATATCACAAGAATTAGTATATGGTTCCAGCTATCCTTTACGTTGAGCCAAACATCCCGCAAGAGAAATGATCACAATTTCGCTACAAAAGAGACATAATTTAGCAGGGACGACCTTGTCCCTGCCTTTTTAAGTCTAATATCTGTATCCAGCCCAATTTGACCCCACGACCTTTTGTAACTACTTCAATAACCCGCAGTTCACAATAATTTCAGAGGCCTGAGTTATGTGGCCTTCTGATGGTATGGCATGCCCTTAAACTGAATGTTGGTCAATGTGGTATGAAGAATAGACCAATGTTTATAGAAAATTCTTGCTGAAGGGTTTTTTTAAGTATTAATGCATGTACGGACGACGGCACATCAAGGTAAATATAATAATAAGGCACCCTATCTCGGCGTGATAAGGGCGACTTTGCTGCAAAAAAATGTAGAAATACATAACAATGGATACTATAAATATAAATCCAGCTTGTTTTATTACTTGTTATTACATTCTGTTAATCCATATTGAAACTTAGGTTTTAGGACAATAAGGTTTGTGGATTTTTTTTCTATTTATTAATTTATGGACTTTTACATAGTATGTTAGTCCCATCATAACCTAATCGTAAACTAAATAACCAAAAAATTAAAAATAACTAAACAAAAAGAACGAGTAGCTGTCACTGGAGAATCACGGAAACCATGTCGCAAATAAGTTTAGCAGCATCTGATGAAGGGTTGGCTAAAATGCTTTGAAATACTCCTACATCGAACGTTTTAAGATTTAGTTGACTCACCAATGACAGCCGCTCTCTTTGGTTCTTGACACATGTATGTGGATTATTAAGAACCACATTATAGTAGCACAAACACAATAAAGGATGATGGGCACTTTTCTATGGAATCTGGGCGTAAAACCAACAGAAACGTAATGACTACTATTTGTTAGGACTTAGTATCAGAAATATATTTTCATATAAATAACTACCAAAAACTCCCGGGTTTGCTTGGAAATTGACATTATGTATGATAGTCATAGGTGTTTTATTAAGCAAAGAAAAAAAATTATTAATTAATATACCTACATTGATATATTAAGTTATTTATCAATTATTATGTCCAACAGTTAAGGAGTGGGCCCAACAAATGGTATAAAATAAGTACCATGTTCTACATTACGTGCGTAGGACCACACCTACTCGTAGGTACCATTTAGATAAATAAAATGAACACAGTCATGTTTCAATGGGATTTCTACCAGTTAAGCTGTAGTATTGTCGCATAAAATCGATCACGGATCGATTATTAATCGATATTGCCAAATAACTATTTATCGATTAACAATTCGATTAATCGATTTTATTGATTACCATCATCACTATCATTTGATTGTTAGTTTGATTCCATATTTTCAGCATTATACTCGATTATTGCAGTCGAATAATCGATTGTGATTTATTCGGTATACTTACATACTTAATCGATATAATCGATAGTAAGATATGATACAATACTATCAATATGATCGATACAAGCAACTAATTGACCTAATACTATTTTTATTACCCTAGTGTGAAGTGAAATACTACGAAAACTTTGCATATTCAATGACCTCTATCTCCGTATCCCCGCGTATTTCAGGATTGTTGTCATACTATGAAATAAAGTACTAGTATTAAGCTTTAATTTAGTATAATTTTTGTTTCTGTTGGTTTAACGCCCAATATGCCCATCATCCTTTTATTAGTAACTCTATCCCATCCTATGACATAATGAGATAATCAAATACTAAACCAGGATTAGTAAATTCTAAAATGAACACTATTCCCTTCAGCTATTCGCTAAATAGCTATACAGCCTAACTGACTAGTTCTCTAAAACTAAAACCTATTGTTCAATTTGGGTCCCACTATCTGCTTTCTCAGTTCTAATATACGTAACTAAAACGCGGTAAATCATGGAGATACAAACCCGAGAGCGGCTCGTTATCAAATCAACGGAGGATAAACCCGGCATAATAATATTCGGCCTCCATTTGTAACATAAATTTGCATAAATTTATTCATAACCCATTTTGTTTCGTCCCCTGGAGTTTTTGCGCTGTACCCGGAAACGGAATCACTCTGCTTCTTGATTGTAAAATGGCATGGATTTTTGAAGGGTGGGATTCTTGATAGATCATGGGTTTGGATTCTGGTAGGAACATACAAACTATTAATAGGTTGGATGTTTTGTAGGGACATCTTTTACTCTGTGGAGATCCACAGAGGATCCACAAACCTAATTGAAGAAGACTATGACCTAATGATAAAAAAAAATAGAGCACCGTTGAAAATTGCTCTGTAAACGTTACTTTATTTAGTAAAAATGCAATCCGAGTCGGGAATAGAATCGATATTAATTGAACGTTTCAATTTCACTATTCAGTTAGTTTAAGAAATCGCCAAAAACTAAATATAATTTTATTTGTAGAGCACATAGTTTTGCTTAACACTATTTTGTTCAAATCGTATTTTTTTCATGCATGGATTTTGCAGTTTTTTTTTTATATACAGCCCTAATACAACCTGCAAGCCTTAAGAGAAAAGTCCCTTTTACGCCCATATTTACAAACAATGCTTGCTTAAGTGAAGCTGCAAATCGAACGTACAGCGTTGAATAGAGCTCTGTGATTGGTTCATATGTCACCCTGTGCGTCCACGCGCACTGTGAGACCTCATAGTAATGTTTGTGAATACGGGCGATTAGCTTGACACTTTGGCTCTTATAATACATACCTATAGCTACAGAATTCACACTGCTCACAGAAATTATTCCGGGCAGAGTAAATGGCAGAGTTCTCCCTGAAAATTAAGCCTTACTTAATACGTTCGCTCGATGCGTCAACAGATCCGTAAAATTGATCACCACAATATCCAGAACCGTGTTCCTATGTCCCGTAGATGGAGGTCACCGATATGATGAAGATATATGGCGTAGGTTATGGCGGGTAAACGTGTCTGCTAATATAATGTGGGTAACTGGGTAGGCACGCTAAGAGTCGAGTTATTGATGGGGCAATTTAAATTCTGTTATGATTGTGGGTGTTTGGGAAGTTATTGATTAGTTTAAAGTTTCTGTACTGCGTCATGGAGGTTAAGATTTTCGAATTAATTTAAGCTTGTCGTTTTGGATTAGTTGCTACAACCATGGTTAAACGAGAGTTGCTACAAACTGGTAGACTGACGTTCGTAAGAGAACTTTAAAGGCTGATTTACACTTTGATTAGTGTGAGTGCAGGTGAGTACTGCGAGTGATGGTGTGAAAGTGTGAGTAGTGTCCAATTCAATGCGAGCGCAAGTGATTGAGTCTAAATGTGTTTAGTGGCAGGCACGCTGAAAGTAAGGGGGAAGGGAGGGCGCGCGGGACGAGCTACTCCCAAAAAAATAGAACACGCTTCTATTCACTTTACTACACAGCCAACTAATCACTTGCACTAATTAGTTGCTGTCCACACCTAGTCACTAATCACCTGCAATACTCACCTGCACTCACACTACTCAAAGTGTAAATCAGCCTTCATTTTAAGCTCTAGCTAGATGCTCACTTACTTCCCTGTGGCAACAAAATTCACATCATTTTCTGTTAAAAAAATAGTAGCTTTGAAAATAAATTTACATCAACAAACTCGGTCGGATTAGGAAGTCCAGAGTATTTGAACCTGAAACCACACGCTTTTCCAAGTGCACCACGGAATTTTCCCTTGATTGGAAGGCTACCTAATCCCAGTTTCCACCAAAGCGGAGAAAAGAGATGTGTTAGAATAACCAATTGTGATTTCCATACCACCTCTCCGCTCTGTTCGGCAATCTGAATAGTCGAACATCTTGTATGTTCTCCGCTTTGGTGGAAACTGGGCTTTAATCTCCCAATAAATATTTTCCGGTTTTTCGTTTGTCTGTCGATGTTCCGATGTAGACGCCTGCCACTCCGCAGCGGACCCACTCGATAACGCACGACGGTCGATTGGGCGAGAAAATTGGAACTTCCACCAGAGCAAATACAAATGAGTAGGTCATCTTCATAGAAACGCACCGAGCGCGGTTTGTATGTGAGCGCGCCAATATACGTATGCGGCGAGCACGCACACACTGAAAAAATTCGGCGCACCTCACCGCTATTTTTTTTCAGTGTGTGCGTACGCGCCGCATACGTGTTGGCGCGCTCACATACAAACCGCGCCCGTGTGTTCCTATGAAGATGACCTACTCATTTGTATTTACTCTGCTTCCACACTACATCAATAACTGTGGGGGAACTGCTCTAGTGTGGACAATCTACATACACATAGGCACAGTCAGCGTCAAAGGAACTACGATTCGTTAAAGTGTAGGTTTTAGGAATTAACATTATGGAGACAATATGAGTAGGTACTTACTTGTACGGAACCCTCGGTGCGTGAGTTCGACTCGCACTTGACCAGTCGGTGGGACTTCAGTCGGTACATAAAATATATTTNGGCCGTATCGAGCGCATAAGGCGCCCGATCAGTGGCGAACCCAACTAGAGGGTTGCCCACCGCGGTGTTGGACCATAGTCCAGCCTACGGCGGGCTCAGTCTAGTGGGCCCGATCGAGGGGACTACGGACGCGGCCTGAGGGCGCCACGGTAGGCTCGGACCTCGGCTCAGGCCGTGTCCGGGGGACGGATAGGGGAGAACCGGCCCGGTACATGTCTGTACCGTCCGAAATGGAAAGCACGATTTTCCAAATAGCAGAGAAACACCCTTATACAAGGCAGGGTAAAAAACTCCGACACCGCGATGCAGGATTGTAGGCGCGGCGGTGTGTGCCATAGTTATTTGTGTCCCAACGCCATCTGTTGGTTGAAGACTGCCACTAGTTTGCAGTGAGGCGTCAATAGATGTCGCCACATTACCATACCTATAGTCTGGTCCGTGAGCACGTAGAATTTTGTCCAATGACCCCAAGCTACCCATCCTTATCGCTCGCGCGTAATTATGTTGCTATCGCGCTCGCACACTCACTGCGGGTGCCAGTCGCACAGTCGTGACAGCAATATAATTACGCGCGAGCGATAAGGATGGGTAGCTAGGGGTCATTGGACAAAATTCTACGTGCTCACAGACCAGACTATAACCAGGGTAGAAAACTCTGACACCGCGATGCAGGATTGTAGGCGCGGTAGTATGCGCCATAGTAATTAGTGTCCCAGCGCCATCTGTTGGTTGAAGACTGCCACTAGTTTGCAGTGAGGCGTCAATAGATGTCGCCACATTACCATACCTATAGTCTGGTCCGTGAGCACGTAGAATTTTGTCCAATGACCCCAAGCTACCCATCCTTATCGCTCGCGCGTAATTAAGTTGCTATCGCGCTCGCACACTCACTGCGGGTGCCAGTCGCACGTCGCGACAGCAATATAATTACGCGCGAGCGATAAGGATGGGTAGCTAGGGGTCATTGGACAAAATTCTACGTGCTCACGGACCGGGCTTTACTTGAATAATGATGATGATGGTAATCCTGCAGGAGCATAGACCGCCACATGGCCAGCTACCATCCGGCGCTGGACGCCAGGGTCAAGTGCGAGCTGTGCGACAGCAGGGTCACGCGGGAGAAGATGGACAGGCATCTGAGGCTGATGCACGGGCCTGGGAACCTTACTTGTGGGGTGAGTGTGATTTCGGCGCGAAGAATTCTTTCGAACTAAGGTGACGCAGTGGGGTGTGTCTCACAGCACATCAACTCATATTTTTCTCGAAATTATACACTGTTTCTAGCTAAAAAAAATATTTGCGTAAGTCGGCCGATAGTTGGGCCCTATTCTAATTTATATGTAGTGTCCGACCGAAACTAGTTTTACGACCGAAACCGAAACCGAAAACGAATTTCGGCAACGGTGTCTATTTCGGCCGAAACCGAAACCGAAACCGAAACTTCCTTACAAGGCTCATATTTTGAGGGAAAAATAAAGAAAACGTTATTATAATCAGTCAGTCTTTATTGTTTTCTCTTTAAATTGCATTAAAATTGAACTTATAAAGTGCCTTTTTACTCTAAAAGGTATCAAATTATGTATTAAAAAAGTAAAAGAAGGATTTATAGTCTAGATTTTTTTTAAATTACTCGCAATATTCAAGACATCTACATAACCCGGCCCATGGTCGGGTCTTACCGTAATAATTTCTCAAAACAAAATTGGTAGTACGTAAGTTAGTAGGTATCTAATGTACTTGCCACTTTGATACCTTGGTGATAAATTCTAAAATGAACTTTGAAACTCTGAATCCATATAATATTATCACCATGAAATGCACTATAGTCATTACTAACTACTTAACTAATGTTTGTTTACGTATAGCATTTGCGAACCAAAAAAAAAATTTATAGGTTAGATTAAACTTGATTATACTTTTATCAGTCATATTGAATTTTTTTTTTTGATGTTTACACCTGCTCTTATGTTATAACGACATAAAACGAGATAAAACTTACCAAATTTAAAATAAAAGTCGCCACCACAACAAAACAAAACTAACAGCAAACAAACAAGCGAGCGAATCACGACATTGGCTCTGATCGGATTCACACATTCAACGCGCCGAACATGACCGATAACAGCGCGGAAACTCCCGAATGCACATTCGGTTTCGGTCGTAGTTTCGGCAAGTTTGCCGCCGAAAACGAAACTAAACCGAAACTCGTGTTTTTACCGAAACTCAACCGAAAACGAAACCGAAACCGAACATTCGGTCGGACACTATTTATATGAAGAATCAATCGGTGTAATATGCGCACTTCTACTACTGCAACTAAACTATCGGCCGACGAAAAATCGGTGTTCTGCGCCTATGCTAAAACTTGCCAGGACTCCCCCTCTACGCCACGTAAGGTTTTGTGAGAATCGGCTTGACTGTGCGGCTTTGACATTATACATTTTGGTTTTAAGTTTGATTTGACGACAGATTGATTTTAATTCTTCCCAAAATGGAGCAATAATTTTGCTTACGATAGCTTTTCTATACCTTATAACTATGGTTAGTATTAAGCCTTTTGAAGGCAAGAAGAGTGAATAGGCACTTACAGGGCAGATATGTACCATCCTAGACTGCATCTCACTTATAACAGGTGCGATTGCGGTCTAATACCTGACTTGTTCTGCATAAACAAAAGTATCTTGACTATCTGATGATTTACAATCCACATTATGTTGGTTCCAGTACTGCAAAACGGAGTTTCAAGATAGGGAGAGCCTGGTAGAACATATCACCACATGCACCGCCAAGAAAAAGAGGAAGCCATACAAAAAAGTAAGTTCCGAATTAAATATTTCGTTTTGTGGCAATTGGGGGAGGTAATTGTAAAACTATGGTTTTGCGAGTTGTAAGAGTGCAGGAGACATCGTACCAAAAGTTTATCGTAAAGGAATATGATGGACGAAGAAGGACTTCTAACGGGAGGTTCGAAAGGAAATTAAGAGGGGTGGGGGCACAAAACTAGGGGGTTTTGCGTGTTGGAAGAGTGCAGGAGCCATTGTACCAGACGTTGCAAGGAGGGGCTAATTAGAGGGGTTTGGGGGGGGTAAGGGTGGTAGAAGGACTTCAAATGAGAGGTTGGAAAGGCAGTTAGTGAGGGGAATGGGGGGCTGGGGATTGGAGGGTAAGAGTGCATAACTAGAGGGTTTCTTTTTAAATTAATTGCAGTGTGGTATCAGTAAAGTACAATAGCGTCTTCCCGTGGATGGCGTACGAGGCGACTAACGAACAAACGAACGTCAGGCCTCCCCAACCCGTCTGGCCAGCGTGGGGAGTTTATGCCAAATCCTCCATTTGTCTCTGTTCAATTAATGTCGGCCGATGGGACAGCAAGGTTTTGGAGTGGAAGCCACGTACGGGAAAGCGCACGCCACAAGGTGGACCGACAACCTTATAAAGGTAGCAGAAAGAAACCAACAGGTCATTATGGAAATCATTGGGAGAGGCCTATGTTCAGCAGTGGACGTCCTGTGGCTGAAATGATGACGATAATGATGATGATGAACTTAGATAGGATCGTGCTCCTGTGGGTGTGGATGAGTGGATTATTTAAATGGCCTGATGAAAATCACTATATTTTCTACTTTCCGCCCACGGCTTCGCCCGCGTGGAATTTTGTCTGTCACAGAAAAACTTTATCGCGCGCGTCCCTGTTTCAAAAACCGGGATAAAAACTATCCTATGTTCTTTCCCGGGACTCAAACTATCTCTATGCCTTTCATCAAAATCGGTTGCGAGGTTTAAGCGGGAAAGCGTAACAGACAGACAGACAGACAGACAGAGTTACTTTCGCATTTTTATTAATATACNGGAGTTTAGGCCAAATCCTCCATTTGCCTCTGTTCAATTAACGTCGGCTGATGGGACAGCAAGGTTTTGGAGTCATCACAGGTCTTCGACCTTCTTGGCTGGTTCGGGCGTCGAGCTTGTGCTCATGGCCCGTGCTGCATCTCGACTGGCTACTGCCAGTCGGTGGTTTTGTCGTCGCTTTGGCGACGGACTGCCTGGGCTTCTACCTGACACCACTGTCCCGCCCTCGGCGCGGTACCAGCCCACCGGGTGAGTCGACGTTGGTCGAGGCCCAGTGAACGACCAGCGAGCGGGCGGTTCCTGGATGCCAGGGAGCTTTCAGGCAGTCATATGTTTGCAGTATGTTTTGCTGCTGTGTTCTCTTGATGCGGGCGTTGGGCCGTCACTATTCTGAAGCGTGGCTTCGGTGCTGTGACGGCTGGTGCGGAGACGGGTCTCGCAGGCGCAGCACGCTGGGAGGTGTCGGCGTCCTCTGCTTCTGGCAGCAGGAGGTCCCGGGGGCGGGGGCGGTTGCCCGGGGGGCGGGCTGGTGTAGGCGCGATGTTGTGGAGATGGCAGTGGGGGCCGTTGTCCGCGCGGTCGTACATGACCCGCGCCAGGCGCGTGATGAACTCCTCCACTGTCTCCACGTTGATGTCCCGGGCAATGACGTCATTGCGGACGTATCGCCCCGCCCAGGTTTTGGAGTGGCCACGTACGGGAAAGCGCACGCCACAAGGTGGACCGACGACCTTACAAAGGTAGCAGAATGGCGCTGGATGCAGGCCGCTACCAACAGGTCATTATGGAAATCATTGGGGGAGGCCTATGTTCAGCAGTGGACGTCCTGTGGCTGAAATGATGACGATAATGATGATGATGAACTTAGATAGGATCGTGTTCCTGTGGATGTGGATGAGTGGATTATTTAAATGGCCTGATGAAAATCAGTATATTTTCTATTTTGTCTAGGGTCGCGAGCTAGCAGAATGCGACTTGTGCCAGAAAGTGATGCAGCGAGCGAGTCTGCGACTCCACAAGGCTGTCAAACACAAAGGACTGAGGCCTGTGTGTGAGGTGAGTGGAAATAACAAACACTATAATTCGGGCCTTTTCGTAATTTACGTAATTAAGAGGGGGGGTGGACGACGGAGGGGAGGGGTTGCAAAACTTGTGCGTCTTGGAAAAGTACACAAATTTCAGGGCGCCTAGAATTTTGTTTGGGCTGGTTGGAGAGGGGGTTGATAAGTTAGGGGTGGTAGAATGACTCAAAAAAGAAGAAACGGGGGGGAGAGGATGCAAAGTTAGAAGAGTGCATGAGACATCGTCCCATAAGTTTCAGGGGGAGGGCTAGAATATTGTGTTTGGAACGGGTATACTGGTATGGAAAGGGGTTTGAGAAGGTAGGGGTGTTAGAACGACTTCAAACGAGGGGTCAGACAGGAAGTAAAAAAAGGGGGCTGGTGATTGAAGGATGGGCCGCTTCATATCAGAAGTTTCAGGGAAGGAACACTTATTTGCTTTGAAAATTATAAATAACTTGAAAAATCGAACTGCCTAAGGCGGGAATTGAACCCACGACCTTCCGCTTGCCGGGCGACTGCTCTTCCAACTGAGCTACTTAGACACTGGATGAGCAGTCCGATTTTTTCAAGTTATTTATAATTTTCAAATTAGTTTGAGATGCGACTCTTAACGCTAAAAAATTAAATAACTTTTTTGCTTTGGTCATATTGATTTACTCAAGTATATTTATAATTCAGTCTGCACATATTTGATGTACTTAAATTTGACTATTCTTACCGTTAGTAATTCCTGGCAATAAGTGGTGACTGAGTTTGTTCCGTTCCGGCGTTTCTTCTCAGCACTTGCCATATGTTTGTTTCGAAGCGCTGGTAGGGCCCAAAAGATAAGGAGACATGTAAAGTGCTACCTTTTCTATTTTTCTTATTTTCTATTGACGTTCATAAGTGCCACTTGTGGTCTAAACTGAATATTTATTCAATTTTTGATTTTGATTTTGGTTTTTTAAATCCAGCACTGCGGCCGCTCGTTCGGCAACTCCATCCGTCTCCACGAGCACTACCGAGCGAAGCACGGCTACGAGAAGTTCAAGTGCGGCCGCTGCGACTACCAGTCGGCCAGCGAGTTGGCTATGCAGGTACGTCATCATCAGGGCCCCAATTGTGCTAAAAAATTTTATTTATTTATTTAGGAAAACCAGGGTTTTACAGTGTGTAATAATGACATAAGATAGGCAACAAGACGGATTAGCAAGCTGAAGTGGCAATGGGCAGGGCACATAGTGCGCAGAACTGACGGCCGATGGGACAGCAAGGTTCTGGAGTGGAGACCGCGTACCGGAAAACGCATCGTATGACGTCCACCCACAAGGTGTACCGACGACATCGTAAAGGTAGCAGGGAAGTGCTGGACGCAGGCCGCTACCAATCGATCAACGTGGAAAGCATTAGGGGAGGCCTATGTTCAGCAGTGGACGTCCTATGGCTGACATGATGATGATGATGAAGCAACAAGCAAACCACTTAGGCCCAGAACAGACGGTGAAACGCAACTGCAATGAAACTGCAATTGCTACTTACTTTTGAGTTGCATCTAAGTTTCTGCCATAGCGTCCGTTGAAAGACCACACATGACGCGACCAGTTTGAAACTTTTAGTTTCAGTTTCATTCATAAGAATCATCAGAGTGTTGCAGTTTCGTTGCAGTTGCATTTCACCGTCTTTTCTGGGCCTTATAGGTTCCAACTGCAACGCGATTGGACAACGAATCAAAATCAGCTTTTTGACAAATCCGTATCGCGGTATCGTTTTGACGGCTAGTAAAAAACGAAACTGAAATGAAGAACGAAGCTGACAGAAAACTATTTCTTCTCAAACGCAAATCAAGCGCATCACGAACATTTACTATGTTTTAGTAATTTTAGTTTCAGAAATAAGGTGTTCGGACTTTAAATAAAAAGTGCTTAATCTGTTGTTTCGTCGTGTGAAATTTACCGCGATACTGAATTGTAATTCAGCTGGAATGAAAATGGAGCACGAGTCGAGCGCGACTTGAGTTGAAACGCAATTGAATGAGGGTTTTCGCGATTGAAAAATCCGCCAGATGGCAATACGTAAACGCGAGGTCCAAATGCTGCATGATTGGTGGATTTTGACATATCTGTCAATGTCATGTCAAAAATAACCAATCATGCAGCATTCAATCTGGCGGATTTTTCAATCGCGAAAACCCTCATTGGAGACATTACAAATTAGAAGTCGTATATTTTTATTTTATTTTCTTTATAAACAGAACCACGAAAGACGGCATCGCGGCGAGAAACCCTTCGTATGTGAGGAGTGCGGCGCGCGTTTCCACGCCGCGTACTTGCTTGCCCAACACAAACGCGGGCACACCACTGAGAAACCTGTTAAGGTAACTATGTAATATGAAAACTAACCCAGGTGCCTGAATGTCCCCCTTAGGCCAAAATGCCCACCACTTAACCCTTACTTAGTTTAGAATGCCCCTTCAATTCAAGGCAAAAATGTCCCCTGAGCCAGAATGTCCCCCTTAGACTAAAATGCCTCCCCCTGTGGCCAAAATGCCCCTTACTTAGTTCTAAATGCCCCTTCAAGGCCAAGAAACCTGTTAAGGTAACTATGTAATATGAAAACTAACTCAGGTGCCTGAATGTCCCCCTTAGGCCAAAATGCCCACCACTTAACCCTTACTTAGTTTAGAATGCCCCTTCAATTCAAGGCAAAAATGTCCCCTGAGCCAGAATGTCCCCCTTAGACTAAAATGCCTCCCCCTGTGGCCAAAATGCCCCTTACTTAGTTCTAAATGCCC
Organism: Ostrinia furnacalis; assembly: GCF_004193835.3. NCBI lineage: Eukaryota > Metazoa > Arthropoda > Insecta > Lepidoptera > Crambidae > Ostrinia > Ostrinia furnacalis. The sequence continues at coordinate 245,355 of NW_021131888.1, read as the reverse complement.
CTTCAAGGCCAAGCGGCTTCGCCCGCGTGGAATTTTGTCTGTCACAGAAAAACTTTATCGCGCGCGTCCCTGTTTCAAAAACCGGGATAAAAACTATCCTATGTTCTTTCCCGGGACTCAAACTATCTCTATGCCAAATTTCATCAAAATCGTTTGCGAGGTTTAAGCGGGAAAGCGTAACAGACAGACAGACAGACAGACAGACAGACAGACAGACAGAGTTACTTTCGCATTTATAATATTAGTTGGGATTCGTATTTATATATATTCGCATAATATTAGTTGGGATTTTGTCTAGGGTCGCGAGCTAGCTGAGTGTGATTTGTGCCAGAAAGTGATGCAGCGAGCGAGTCTGCGACTCCACAAGGCGGTCAAACACAAAGGACTGAGGCCTGTGTGTGAGGTGAGTGGAAATAAGACACACACTATAATCCGGGCCTTTTCGTAATTTACGTAATTAAGAGGGGGGGTGGACGACGGAGGGGAGGGGTTGCAAAACTTGTGCGTCTTGGAAAAGTACACAAATTTCAGGGGGCCTAGAATTTTGTTTGGGGCTGGTTGGAGAGGGGGTTGATAAGTTAAGAATGGTAGAACGACTTTCGAAAAAGGCGAAAAGGGGGGGGGGTATGCAAAGTTAGAAGAGTGTGAAGGCTGAAGGTACTTCAAACGAAAGGTTGGAAAAGAAGTGTGAAGGGGGGCTGGCGATTGAAAAATGGAGGTGACTTCGTATCAGAAGTTTCAGAGGATGACACACACTTAGGGTTGCCAGGTCCAAAATCACAAAAGCCGGACTTTGTGCTTCATTTGGCCGGACATTTTACCCTAAAAGCCGGACATGTGACGGTGCAATTAGTGTCAGCTCATGAGTGAGTACTATCATCATCTGTTGCTGTCCAACATCCTGATGCGTGCGCTTCATATGATTCTGTGGCTCGACTTTCTCCTGGCGCGGCAACCAAATAAAAAGCCTAACAAAAGCCGGACAGGCCGGACAAGTCCCTAAAAGCCAAACATGTCCGGCTAAAGCCGGACGCCTGGCAACCCTACACACAATTTTCTTTGTTCATATTGATTTACTCAAGCATATTTATAATTCCAGCACTGCGGCCGCTCCTTCGGTAACTCCATCCGTCTCCACGAGCACTACCGAGCGAAGCACGGCTACGAGAAATTCAAGTGCGGCCGCTGCGACTACCAGTCGGCCAGTGAGCTGGCTATGCAGGTGCGTCATCATCATCATTACAGAATCATTAAAAAAGCCTGATAGCAAGGTTCTGGAGTGGAGACCGCGTACCGGAAAACGCAGCGTGGGACGTCCACCCACAAGGTGGACCGACGACATCGTAAAGGTAGCAGGGAAGCGCTGGACGCAGGCCGCTACCAATCGATCAACGTGGAAAGCATTAGGGGAGGCCTGTGTTCAGCAGTGGACGTTCTATGGCTGACATGATGATAATGATGAGGCAACAAGCAAACCACTTAGGCCCAGAACAGACGGTGAAACGCAACTGCAACGAAACTGCAATTGCTACTTACTTTTGAGTTGCATCTAAGTTTCTGCCATAGCGTCCGTTGAGAGACCACACATGACGCAACCAGTTTGAAACTTTTAGTTTCAGTTTCATTCATAAGAATCATCAGAGAGTTGCAGTTTCGTTTCACCGTCTGTTCTGGGCCTTATAGGTTTCAACTGCAACGCGATTGGACAACGAATCAAAATCAGCTTTTTGACAAATCCGTATCGCGGTATCGTTTTGACAGCTAGTTCAAACGAAACTGAAATGAAGAACGAAGCTGACAGAAAACTATTTCTTCTCAAACGCAAATCAAGCGCATCACGAACATTTACTATGTTTTAGTAATATTAGTTTCAGAAATAAGGTGTTCGGACTTTTAATAGAAAGTGATTAACCTGTTGTTTCGTCGTGTGAAATTTACCGCGATACTGAATTGTAATTCAGCTGGAATGAAAATGGAGCACGAGTCGAGCGCGACTTGAGTTGAAACGCAATTGAATGAGCAATACGTAAACGCGAGGTCCAAATGCTGCATGATTGGTGGATTTTGACATATCTGTCAATGTCATGTCAAAAATAACCAATCATGCAGCATTTGGACCTCGCGTCTACGTATTGCCATCTGGCGGATTTTTCAATCGCGAAAACCCTCATTGGAGACATTACAAATTAGAAGTCGTATATTTTTATTTTATTTTCTTTATAAACAGAACCACGAAAGACGGCATCGCGGCGAGAAACCCTTCGTGTGTGAGGAATGCGGCGCGCGTTTCCACGCCGCGTACTTGCTGGCGCAACACAAACGCGGGCACACCACTGAGAAACCTGTCAAGGTAACTATCTTATACGTAATCTAAAATTAAACAAGGCAGACAGAAGACCTTGACAGACAGTGGAGAGCTGCTGGCTTCCCCGAGTCAGAATGCTTCCCTTTCCCCCACTTAGACCAGTATGCCCTCCAAACTCAGGCCGGAGCGACCCTGGGCTATAATGCCTCCCCCACTTAGGCTAGAATTCCCCTTCTATCTTGGCCAGAATCCCCCTTCTCTTTTGTCCAGAATCCCCCTCCACTATAGTCCAGAATCTTCCTCCCCTCTAGTCCAAAATCCCCCTCCCCTATAGTCCAGAATCCCCCTCCCCTTTAGTCCAGAGTCCATCGCCCCTCTAGTCCAGAATCCCTCTCCACTCTTGTCCAGAATCCCCTTCCCCTCTATTCCAGAATCCCCCTCTCTTCTAGTCCAGAACCCCTTCCTTTTGGTCCAGAATCCCCCTTCCCTTCGGTCTAGAATCCCCTCTCCCATTTGATCAAAAATCCCCCTCTCCTCTAGTCCAGAATCCCCCTCCCCTTTAGTCCAGAGTCCATCGCCCCTCTAGTCCAGAATCCCTCTCCACTCTTGTCCAGAATCCCTCTTCACTCTTGTCCAGAATCCCCTTCCCCATCTATTCCAGAATCCCCCTCTCTTCTAGTCCAGAACCCCTTCCTTTTGGTCCAGAATCCCCCTCCCCTTTGGTCCAGAATCCTCCTCCCCTCTAGTCTATAATCCCCCTCCCTTCTAGTCCAGCATCTCCCTCCCCTCTAGTCCATAATCCTCCTCCACTCTAGTCCAGAAAGCCCCCCCTCGGCCAGAATATCCCCCAGTTAGCCCATGAGTGGTCATTGCAGCGAGAAACCATTCGTATGCGGCGCGCCTTAAGCCAGGGCCGGTCTTGCGCTGCCCGTATTCAAGTATTTCCCGCGACCTCCACCAGATTGTCGGTCCATCTAGTGAGGGGCTTGCCCACACTACGTATTCCGGTCCCACTGACATCCTGTGTGCTTACAAAAAACATATTTTTATTGTAATATATTTAACTAGCCACCCGCGACTTTGTACGCGTGGATCCTGTTTTAAGGGTGGAGTTTCGTAAAATCCTTTCTAAGCGGATGCCTACGTTATAACATCTACCTGCATGCCAAATTTCAGCCCGATCCGTCCAGTGGTTTGGGCTGTGCGTTGATAGATCACTATGTCAGTCAGTCAGTCACCTTTGAGTTTTAGATGACGATAAATTTCTCAATTCCAGTGCGACCAGTGCCCCTCCAGCTTCAAATCCAACAACAGTCTGTTAACCCACAAGCAGACCTGCCACAGCGACCGAAGCTACGTGTGCCTGGTGTGCGCGCGCGCCTACCGCTGCCGGCACTACGCCGTCAAGCACAGCCGCGCCGTGCACCGGCTGAGGGGGCCGCCGCCGATTGCTAGGGGGGACTTAGGGAGTTTAGCGGGGACCCTAGAGACTGCTACATAAGACACTAACCAAAGCCCCCTCAAATACACTGATATTGGTCATTTAGTCCCCCTCCCCCGCCCCCAAACCCCAAAAGAAACTTAAGTGTCTTTAACCCCCCACCTCCCTTCAAATAAACCCCCTCCAAAACACCAAAATTAGTCTTTTCTTCCCCTCNTCTTTTTTTTATTATTTTCTATTGACGTTCATAAGTGCCACTTGTGGTCTAAACTGAATAAATATTTTTGATTTTGATTTTTGATTTTTTTTAAAACCCCCCTCAAAAACACTCCAAATTAGTCTTCCAGCCCCCCCTCCTCTTAAAAAAATCCAAAACGAGTCCATAAACCTTTTCTAATACCCCCCAAACCTACTCAAATTGGTCCATAACGACCTACTCAAGTCACAGACCTGCCACAGCGACCGAAGCTACGTGTGCCTGGTGTGCGCGCGCGCCTACCGCTGCCGGCACTACGCCGTCAAGCACAGCCGCGCCGTGCACCGGCTGAGGGGCCCGCCGCCCATTGCTAAGGGGGACCTAGGCAGCGTAGGGGGGAGCCTAGAGACTGCTACATAAGACACTAACCAAAGCCCCCCCATGCCCTTGAAAAATATCCAAAATTTATTTATTTATTGAACCATAAATACACTCAAAATCATTTGATGGGGGGCCTTTTAAATAAACTCAAAATGATCTTTTAGTACCCTTTCCCCCCCAACCTCAAAAGAAACTGAAGTGTCTTTAACCCCCCTTGAAAGAAACCTTAGTGTCTATAATCCCCTTCAAAACACTCGGATTGGTCTTTTAGCCCCCCTCTGACCCGGAAAGAAACTTAAGTGTCTTTAACCCCTCATGAAAGAAACCTTAGTGTCTAAAACCCCCCTTAAAACACTCCAAATTAGTCTTCCAGCCCCCCCTCCTCTTCAAAAAGTCCAAAATGAGTCCATAAGCCCTTTATAATACCCCCCAAACCTACTCAAACTGGTCCATAGCCCCTAACGATCCAAACTCAAGTCACAGCTCGCCACAGCGACCGAAGCTACGTGTGCCTGGTGTGCGCGCGCGCCTACCGCTGCCGGCACTACGCCGTCAAGCACAGCCGCGCCGTGCACCGGCTGAGGGGCCCGCCGCCGATTGCTAGGGGGGACCTAGGCAGCGTAGGGGGGACCCTAGAGACTGCTACATAAGAAAGAAAGAAAGAAAAAATATATATTTGACAAGTAATTTTAAATAAGACACTATGAAACACACTCAAACTGATGTAAAACACGAATGCTACTTAAAGCCCCCCTTCCCCAGATTGGTCCTCCCCTGGAAAGAACCCTTAGTGTCTAAAAACCCCCCTTCCCCTCTTCTTGAAAAATATAACCCCTAAGATAAATTCAAATTGGTCATTTAGCCCCTCTTTCCCCCCTAACCCCAAAAAACTTAAGTGTCTTAAANTAAGTTAGACGCTTGAAATTTGGCCAGCAGGTACCTTAGTAAACTTAAAGCTTAGTTATAACAGGATATTGCAAAATTCCTACGGGAACGGGAATTAGCGAGAAAAAACATTTTTATGAAAAAATCTAAGCCACGTAAGATAGACGCTTGAAATTTGGCATGCAGGTACCTCAGTAAATTTAAAGCTTAGTTACAACAGGATATTGCAAAATTCCAACGGGAACTGGAGTTAGCGGGAAAAAACATTTGTATGAAAAAATCTAAACCGCGTAAGATAGATGAAGGGGGTAAAACGGGATCCACGCGTACGAAGTCGCGGGCGGCCGCTAGTTTTACAATAAGAAATCACAAATTAAAAAAACGTGAAATACCCAAAAATCAAAGTGATTTTTTCACCAATATTCTTTCTTTATTCAACATAAAAATAGCTTAATATAATAAAACAACATCTTCTTTAAAATATTTACTTTGAAACGATATTTAATTCATTGTTATTGTTTTGCTATAAACATTTGAAAACTATTAAAAAACGCCGCGCTCGAAACATTTCCAATGATGCCCCTTGAAACGCCGCGCTTCGCGTAAACGCTCTTAAGACACTAACCAAAGCCCCCCTCTCTCCTTGAAAAAAAACTAAAATTGAACCATAAATACACTCAAATTGCTTAAATACACACAGATTGGTCATTTAGTCCCCCTCCCCCGCCCCCAAACCCCAAAAGAAACTTAAGTGTCTTTAACCCCCCACCCCCCTTGAAATAAACCCCCCTCCAAAACACTCAAATTGGTCTACTCTAAAAGTTGCTAGGGGGACGTAGGGATTGTAGGGGGGAGCCTAGAGACTGCTGCTTAAGACATTAACCGAAGCCCATTCATGCCTTTGAAAAATATCTATAATTAATCCATAAATCCCCCTCCAAAACACTCAAATTGGTCGTTTAGTCCAAATTCCCCCTCCCATAAACCATTAGAAACTAAAGTGTCTTTAACCCCCCTTGAAAGAAACCTTTGTGTCTATAAGCCCCTCAAATACAGTCTAAAATCAAATGGTCATACGGCCCTCCTCCCCCCTGACTCCAAAATAAACTTACGTGTCTTTAACCACCCTTGAAAGAAACCTTAGTGTCTAATAAAGCCCCTCCAAGGGAGCCCCTCTCAAAACCCCACTTCCCGTCTTGAAAAGATGTACCCGTCCCCCCCCCAAATAAATCAATTCAAGTTGGTGTAGGGGGAGCCTACTGAGCAACATACTCGCCAAAGCTCCCTCTTCTGAAAGAAACTTTTACTGGCTATGTATAAGCCTTAAGCCCCTCCACCCCCTTCATGAAAAAAAAGTGGTCATTTAGCCCCCTTTTACCCCTGACCCCAAAATAAACTAGTGTCTGTCAAAACACTCAAATTAGTCTTCACTCTTTAAGCCTTTGAGAAAATAATAAACTTTTATTAGTCCATCTCTCTTGCCATTTGAAAAATTAAATATTTAATAATTTGTTATTGTCACAAATATAAATATTTCTTTTTGTTGAAAAAAAAATCTTGAATAAAAGTTATTATTTCATATTTTGGCTGTTTTACTTCACTTTATTTATCACTTTATCACTAATTTAATATTAAAGAGGTTTGTGAGCTTGTTTGTAAGAAACATTAGCTTGAGAGAATAGGTTTCTTTTTCATAGTTTTTATAAAATCATGCGGACGAAACCGCGGGTAAATGATAGTTTTTATTCAAAACCTTAGATTAATCTAAGTTCAAAACCTATGGGTACAAAACCCTAAACAGTGGCCATAACCATAACATAAACTTGCTAATTTTTATTATGTGCAAGCAGCTTTATACCTATAGAAACGAGGTCTCATTCCTCTTTACAAACTTCTTTCACATCAAATTCAAGCCATATCGCGGAAAAAGAAAAAGAACAATCCGAAATTTTGAAAATTGAAAACCATGTGATCATCTTTTGTTCTCCCACACCAGACGCGTTCAACCATCCTACCATGGCCCAAATTTTCAAGTAACCAGTTAAAAATCTAGAAAAATTCCAAGTTTCCAACCGGTCAAATAAATAGAAAACCAAACACAAAACCAGCGTAAGCATGGCTCTAGTATTGAGGAAAGCGGTAATGCCAAGAAATGTCTCGCTGCTGAAATGCATAAAAGGGCGACAACTTGCTACTACAGCCCACAAGAAAAACGCCGCACCACTGTGTAAGTATTTTTACAAGCTTTCGTAATATCAATTTAAGTTTTGCGGACTTTTACGTAGTTACGTATTTGAAATTGTTCTCGATTTAGAATTCATGGTACAACACTAGGTATTTGGGTTGAGTAGAGGAGGGTTTCGTGATTGAGTGGTTCCGTAGTGATAATTGTTAAAAGTGTAATGTCTGGTAGCTATAGTTCGTGTGATGTATCTGTAATCTTTGCAGTGGTCTTTGGGTGGTAGAAGGGCGATTGTAATGATGGTGACTGCAAAAGATAATTTGCTTTAGTGGATTAGAATAAAAAAAATCTGAAGGTAAGTGGTAGATTAGTCATTAGATTTGTAAGATTTGAATCTGTTGCTAGATTAACATTATTTCATGTGCGTTTATATTTTTTCCTTGGTTTTTCTGAAAAAAGCGACTATCGTGACACCTGTCAATTTGACATTTGTAAAACTGATCGTTCTCAAACCGGTTTCGCTTTGTTTACCGCGTCTACCGTGCCCTCCCGCCGCTGGCGAGGTTTGTGAGTGTTATTTTGGAGAACGGTGGTCGCCAAGGGACCTCCAGCCTATAATACTCGGCGAGGCGACGCGCATCTGTCGTTCTTCCGAATAGCATCCGCAGCCAGCCAGCGGCTTCCTTGCCGAGTATTATATGATGGGTGTCCTTTGCAGCGGCGGCCTCCTGCGGCTCGTCGGCCTTCGGCCCGGCGCTGACCGGCCGCACAAGTATCCTCTGTTGCGGCGACCAAACTGGCTCAGTGCGCTGTTACGCTGAAAAAAAAGATGACGAGAAAAAGGAAGGAGCGTGTCCGTCTTGCGGCTGCCCCTCCTGCGGGCCCTGCTGCCCCTGCGGCCCGTGTGGGCCCTGCGGACCTTGCGGCCCATGTGGCCCATGTGGACCCTGCGGCCCGTGTAGATGCCCATGTCCCTGCGGCCCTTGCGGACCTTGCGGCCCGTGTGGCCCGTGCGGTCCTTGCGGGCCATGTGGGCCCTGCGGCCCCTGTGGACCGTGCGGCCCATGTGGACCCTGCCGATGCCCATGTCCATGCGGCCCGTGCGGCCCCTGCGGCCCCTGCTGCCCTTGCCCCTGCCCTCCGAAGCCGAAGAGCGCCAAGTGCGAGTGCGCTGCTTGCGCGGGCTGCGCTTGCTGCGCCACGTGTGGGGCCCCGCAGCAACAGATGGCGCAACCGCCGCAGCCTGCTGCGCCTGTGAGGCACGAACAACAAGAACGCAAGAAAGACAAGCTCTCCTCACGCATCACTGGGGTGAAGGTCAACCCATGACAACTTGAAGAAACATCCTTAGAATAATTTGACTTGCCCTTTTGAATTACGCTCACAATTTCAATCATTTCATATACTTTTGTTTTGATTATTTTTATTTCAATAAATATTCTATGTGTTACATTCTGTTTCATTTCGCCAGTCTAATAACTTTAGGAACATATTCAGAATTTTAATCGAGGTGAATAGCATAACCATACCTTTGCAGCGAAGGCAGTGCTATGCCGAAGCTTGAAGGATGAGAAAAGGGCCCTCTGCTTGGGGTACACGAAGATCGGCAATTCGAAGCGACTGTCACCGGTGCGCAGGCGACAAGAGCCGCGCAGGGCGCTGCCAGTGCGCCTCAGCATCTCGTGCCCGACGATCGTTCCAGAGACGAGGCCGAAGATTCGCGTAGCCGTCCGGCACTTCAGCCCTCCCCGAACGAGACCCGCGAATGCCCTCGCGTCGCCATTTCTCGCAAACTGCGGCAACCTCTTGCAAGCGACTCAAGTCGCAGCCATGTCCAAGCGCTCCTACTCGAAACCCTGCAACTGCGGGTGCCCCTGTCCCTTCCCCTGCGGACCCTGTGGCTGCCCTGGTGGATGCAACTGTCTCCCCCCACCCTGCAACACCCCTCCTCGTTGCATCCAATACATGACCGGCTACTACTACTATCCTTATGGTACTTGGTTCTGCGGACCGTACCACGTGACTGGAACCTGCTGCCCCGTCGGACCCTGTGGACCTTCGTGCGGCCCGTGTGGCCCCTGTGGCCCATGTGGGCCTTGCAAATGCGGGCCTTGTGGTCCTTGCTGCATCTGTCCTGCGGCTGTCTGCCCTATGCCCGTCATGAGCACCCCGAGTCCTTGCGCGGCGACGGCGTCGGCGCCTCCTCCAGTCCGATCCGGTGTAGTTCCCGGCAACCAAATCAAATATCCCTTGTCACAAGATAACACCCGGCAAACGAGCAAGTCGTCTGGCATTGCGAGATTCTTCCCCTTCAATAATGCTGCTATGGACCCTTCTAGAGGACCAATAGATCCCAAACGCCACTTGCCCACCGCTACAGTCCTTTCTTCTTTCATGTGCCCGTACAGCACCCAAGTTAGACCAGACTCTCCGTTCGACGACTTGTTCCCGCGACCCCAGGTTGACCGCCCCAAATCGACCAGCAACACCGCCAGTCCCAGCCAGGGTTACGCTCCCAACAATAAGAGCTTCACTGACACTTCCATCCAAACTAGATTCCCTGAATTAGACCCCAAATACAAGAGCCCACTCCACCTTAAGGCATCCAGGCAGTGCCCCCCTCTTGAGAAGCCCAGGACTATCATGACTCAGGAACAGAGAGACAGGCCTAGATTTAAAGCTGGCGCGTTTGACTATGCCTCCATCCCAAACTATAGGAACCCATACCCGCGTCCTAACATCAATGCTGAGTTTAAGGCATACGAATCTTAAATCCCCAACTATGACCAACTAGGTTGAGACTACAATCCTTACTAGGAACTTCCCTGATCGTGACTTTATTAGGCGAGACTAGACACTCTGATAACGATGCCTAATACTTAGCCAAAGTAACACCGACCACATCTTGCAATAGCTCTGTAACGAACGCGCTCATAAGTGGAATAAACTATCAACCTACAAACGATAGTTTCATTTATATCTAGCCCTCTTGCTTAGTGAGATTGTAGGATTGTCATTACAGTACACTCATCCTTTCAGCGAATGTCGCCACGAAGATGGGCTTGAGAGAGCACATAAATAAGATTCAGCTAGAGCCGCCGCTGATCAAATTCATGCAGACCAGGCCACAGCTGGAGGAAGAGTTGCCTCGGAGGGCCGCGGCCACGCCACGCCAGAGCATTTCCTGTCCGAACCTGTTTAGCCAGAGGACCCAGGAAGACAGCGCACCACATTGCGATCACTTGCCGAGAACACACTCTGCACTCTTCTACGAGGAACAGAAATGCCCGAATTACTACAGACACCCCCCTGGTGTAATGCAACACTGTCTTTACTCGGAATCGCCGCAGGCTGCGCCGGAAATAGAACCAGAATTGATTGGTACGAGCCCCGTCGATGATGCCCTAGCGAGGCTTTGCACGAGTACAGTTTGCGGCTGTGGCTGCGGTTGTGCAGCGCCCTACGGCTGCGGTTGTGGCTGCGGCCTCCCGCCGCCTTGCAACACCCCCGCGAGATGCGTACAACACATGACTGGATATTACTACTACCCGTACGGAACCTGGTTTTGCGGACCGTATCACATACAAACCGGTCCCTGCCCTTGCGCTGGCCCTGTTAGACCCGGCGGTCCCTGTGGGCCGGCGCCGCCCTGCCCCGGTGGACCATGCGGTCCTCTCGGACTGGGGCCCTGCTCTCCCTGCGGTCCTGGATGCTGTGGTCCGTTCGGCGGTCCCTGCGGCCCATGTGGGCCTTGCGGACCATGTGGCCCATGTGGGCCTTGTGGACCTTGCGGACCGTGTGGACCTTGCGGGCCTTGTGGGCCGTGTGGGCCTTGTGGTCCTTGCGGGCCTTTCTGCTGTGTACTTCCTGACGTGCTTGACATTTGCGGCGTGTGCGGACCCTGCGGCTGTGGACCTTGTGGGCCCTGCGGACCCTGTGGACCTTGCGGATGTGGTCCTTGTGGGTGCGGGCCTTGCGGATGCGGATGCGGCCCTTGCGGATGTGGCCCCTGTGGATTTGGGTGTGGCCCCTGTGGATGCGGCCCATGTGGATGCGGTTGCGGACCCTTTGGATGTGGACCTTGTGGATGTGGATGCGGTTGTGGGCCTTGCGGCCCGTGCGGTCCCTGTGGCCCGTGCGGGTGTGGGCCATGCGGGCCGTGTGGGCCTTGTGGATGTGGCCCTTGCGGTTGCTGCAGCGGATGCTTCTGCGGTCCGTGTCTAAGTTGCCAGTGTCCTCCAGTCCCCGTCTGCGGCCCGATCTCCCCCGGCGGTCCATGTGGCCCTACAGGCCCGAGCGGTCCAGTCGGGCCTTTACCGAAGTGCTGCATCGTCGGTTCGTGTATGGCGACGGATCCACTCGCAAAAGAAAACGAAGTTTGCTTCTGTGACAACTGCCGAGCGGCTAGAACGGTGGCCTCTGAGGCGAAGAATCCAGAGATCATAACTTCGAAGTCGTTACCGCTGCCTCCCCCTCCAAAATACGACCATAACCCGAACATCATCAGGACACAACCATACAACAAGGTGAAGCCAAAGTTCCACCATAAGACGGTGCCTCCTTTCAGTACAGTTCTCGCAAATTACTTTTCGACGCAATCCGGCAAAGTTGGTGCTGAAAAAGCGATCAAAACTATCCAGGAGTTGTCGCAATACAAGAAACCGCAAAAAGCTAAGATCTCAAGATTCCCCATAAGCTTTATGAAGACATAAGTTCACAAATTGTATAATTTATAAGTAAATCAGTATTTTATGTGCCACCCGATTCCAGATCCGATGTACTTAACGATAAGCAGAAAGCAATAAAAATGGTTTATACAAAGCAGTAATTATATTTATTTCGAGCGGGGCATTCTATAGGAGGGGCATTCTATAGGAGGGGCATTCTATAGGAGGGGCATTCTATAGGAGGGGCATTCTATAGGAGGGGCATTCTATAGGAGGGGCATTCTATAGGAGGGGCATTCTATAGGAGGGGCATTCTGTAGGAGGGGCATACTATAGGAGGGACACACTGTAGGAGGAGGGACACACTGTAGGAGGAGGGACACGCTGTAGGAGGAGGGACACGCTGTAGGAGGAGGGACACGCTGTAGGAGGAGGGACACGCTGTAGGAGGAGGGACAGTGTAGGAAGAGGGACACACCGTCTCGCGTCTCTGCTCGTTTGTCTCCTGTCGAAAAAAAACGAAACTGTAGGAAGAGTGATACGATACAGTGTAGGAAGAGTGACACATTGTAGGAAGTGTGACACATCGTAGGAAGTGTGACACAGTGTAGGAAGTGTGACACAGTGTAGGAAGTGTGACACAGTGTAGGAAGAGTGACACAGTGTAGGAAGTGTGACACAGTGTAGGAAGAGTAACACAGTTTAGGAAGAGTGACACAGTGTAGGAAGAGTGACACAATGTAGGAGGAGGGACACTAGCAGTAGGGCCACTAGGAGAAGGGAAGCTGTAGGAGAGGGACACTAGGAAGGACGAAGGGACACGTAAAAGGAGGGACATGTTTTAGGAGGAGGGATGTGCTAGGAGGGAGGGGCACTAGAGGAGAGGACACTCCGTGATGGACTGATCAGCTCTGTGGAGGTCTGGGACACCATAATTATAGGCTTGGGACAATACATGTAACACCGGGACACTCCAAGTAGGACTGGGACACCGTTGGCAAAAGCCCTTATAGGAGAGAAGAGAGGAACGCTCAGGAGAGGTGCCTGCACTGTAGGGACACGCTGTAAAACACTGTGGGAGAGAGGGAAACTACTAATGGGGGATACAGACGTAGAACAGGACAGGAGACTTTTTTTAAACATTTTCGATACATCATACGTCGATTATAATCGGATTAAATTTCACATTCGAGTTGATAATCGTTTCCATGAGGTTCGTTCGTTTAATCGATTTTGTAAACGTTTTTTACACATTTTGCTAATTTATTATTTTATCCAGTAGGTAATTATTTTTATTTGAAGTAGGTATTCTTATTTATTTATTACCTACTTGTTTAGCTGGTCCTTAAAATCTGGGATGATTTTCAGATAAATATTCGTGGAAATCGGTATGCAAGATTCCCAGTTATTAATATTGATTTCCCGTAACATTCATTTTTATAGCTAGTTCCCAATGAGAGTCATATTAATTTTTTGTCATATTATTTTTTTATTGATTAAACTTTATCGTTATCAGTAAAAACTTAATTAATTTCAGCCACCGTGAAAATCGATTGTCGATTAGACAACCATGTCAATCGACAAAACAAATTGACTTGTGTCAATCCCTAGCAGAGAAGCCGTCGCACGCCGCCATTTTGCGTGAAAATTTGTTATTCCGCGGTATTGATGTGATGTGATTTTTCGCAAAAAACAAACTGAATAGTGATGAAGACTTAGTGATTTGTGTTCAAGGATTATTTAGCTAACAATGGGTGAGGAATATATGGAAACGCAAACGGCGCAACCTACGTTGAACGAACTTGTACAGCAGCAGAGTAGGAGTAGTGAACTGAGTTTGGCTGAGGCTGTGGATCCTTCTAAAGAATATGGAGGAGATATGCTCGGTTTTGAGGATGGTCCTTTCGACGATGAAGACGTCAACAGCTTTAGAGGAAATCGAGGACGAGGCAACTTCAGGTGAGTACGCAATGTATGGCTGAGAACCACGCCATACCCGGCGTGGTTCTATGAATAATTTAGTCCGCGCTATTATTATTTACTGATTCTAAACGTTTTAGATGGCATCAAAACCTTTCAAACATGAACTTTTGGCACTTAGATTCTTTAGAATACATCAATTTTATAAGAAAGCCCCTACATTATTTTAATTGAGTCTAACCATGATCTCAGACTGCATCTTATACCTACATACATTATTCTTGTGTATTCACTGTCATTCAATATTACAATCTTAGTAGATAGTATGGCCCCTGGAGATCTGACCTATAAACAATATTATAACTGTCCTATTTGTACATAATATTTTTGGTGGTATTCCTGAAACACCTGCTAAGAATCTTTGGCACTGTCTCGCTCACACTGGCTTGTTGACCCATGTTAAAAGACAACATGTGTTGAAAAAGCCCCTAAGGGTGTAAAACGAGATCCACACATAAGAAGTCGCTAGTTTAACATAAAGAAGTTGTTATGATGCTATCTAAAACTCGATTTCAGTTCCGCAGACCTTACCATCTCGATACCAACTTATAACCTGCGAACGCTGGCAATTTGGCCGTATAATCCATCAGTAGCATTTCTAGTTTTAATATTAGTTGTTATTTACATAATAATGTTTCGTTTTGATGACCTATCGACTCAATTATCAAGTGATACGGTGCAGCTAAACTTAAATACAATCACAACACATTCTGACTAGGGCATGAATATCGGAATCTCGGAATCTCGTAATATCGGAATCTCGGACTGCGAGATCCGATATTTCAATTCCGATATTGAGCGAGCCAATATCGTAATATCGGAATCAGATAAAAGTTTTAATTGAGGTTTTAAACAAAGCGTTTAAACTCGCCAAAACCTGCCACAAAGCCCAAAGTACATGATTGGCAAAGACCAATGATTTTCTCATGTCTCTCACCATCACTTTTTGTTCCACTGCAAATATTTGAATATCTTTACGTTACATTAACCATAATATGATTAATGTAACTTGTTCTAAATCAATTTTAGAATTTGCCATAGGTACTTGGTCAACAAAGAACGACATCTCAACTCCCTTTCAAACATTAATTTTACTGGACTATGGACCGTCAGTTCTGCGTACTATGTGTCCTGCCCATTGCCACTTCAGCTTGCTAATTCGTCGGGCTATGTCAGCGACCTTAGTTTATGGAGCTTCTCATTTCTGATTAGATCTCGTAAAAAACACCAAGCTTATCCCTCTCTATAGCACGTTGTGTCCTATATACAAAGGCCACGTTTTCGAGCCGTATATCATCACTGGTAACACACACTAATTGAAGACTTTCGCCTTCGTATTCGACGATTTACCTCTTTCTCGAAATTGCATCTAACTACCTAGCTGATCGTTTGCCCGAGATAGACATACTTACTTGTCAACAATCTCGAGAATCGAGCTCCTAACCGAAACTGGGTAAGGAGCAACATGGACATTCAACATAAGCTTCATTTTTTCCATATTCATCCGAAGGCCTACCTGTTGGGAAACTCGATTAAGGTCTTCGAGCATTGTGATAAGGTCTTCCAACGGTTCTGCCTTAGTATGCAAAACAGACGGAAGATGAGGCAGCAAGGTTNGATTAAATTTCACATTCGAGTTGATAATCGTTTCCATGAGGTTCGTTCGTTTAATCGATTTTGTAAACGTTTTTTACACATTTTGCTAATTTATTATTTTATCCAGTAGGTAATTATTTTTATTTGAAGTAGGTATTCTTATTTATTTATTACCTACTTGTTTAGCTGGTCCTTCAAATCTGGGATGATTTTCAGATAAATATTAGTGGAAATCGGTATGCAAGATTTCCAGTTATTAATGTTGATTTCCCGTAACATTAATTTTTATAGCTGGTTCCCAATGAGAGTCATATTATTTTTTTATTGATTAAACTTTATCGTTATCAGTAAAAACTTAATTAATTTCAGCCACCGTGAAAATCGATTGTCGATTAGACAACCATGTCAATCGACAAAACAAATTGACTTGTGTCAATCCCTAGCAGAGAAGCCGTCGCACGCCGCCATTTTGCGTGAAAATTTGTTATTCCGCGGTATTGATGTGATGTGATTTTTCGCAAAAAACAAACTGAATAGTGATGAAGACTTAGTGATTTGTGTTCAAGGATTATTTAGCTAACAATGGGTGAGGAATATATGGAAACGCAAACGGCGCAACCTACGTTGAACGAACTTGTACAGCAGCAGAGTAGGAGTAGTGAACTGAGTTTGACTGAGGCTGTGGATCCTTCTAAAGAATATGGAGGAGATATGCTCGGTTTTGAGGATGGTCCTTTCGACGATGAAGACGTCAACAGCTTTAGAGGAAATCGAGGACGAGGCAACTTCAGGTGAGTACGCAATGTATGGCTGAGAACCACGCCATACCCGGCGTGGTTCTATGAATAATTTAGTCAGCGCTATTATTATTTACTGATTCTAAACGTTTTAGATGGCATCAAAACCCCTAAAACGTTAAATTTGGGCACTTAGATTATTTAAAATACATCAATTCTACAAGAAAGCCCCTACATTATTTTAATTCGGACTAACCATGTACCTACTTGTGTATTTACTGTCATTCAATATTACAATCTTAGTAGATAGTATGGCCCCTGGATATCTGACCTAAAAACAATATTATAACTGTCCTATTTGTACATAATATTTTTGGTGGTTATTCCTGAAACACCAGCTGTACTTCTTCGTACAATCTTTGGTACTGTCTCGCTCCAGGCTTGTTGACCCATGTTACAACCTTACAACATGTTTTGAAAAAGCCTGGAATCGATTCTACACACTAAATAGGTAGCTGTAGTTTGAGACTATCTAATTAAATAAAAGGAGAAACTGACTGACTGACATATCAACATACAGCCTAAACGGCTAAACGTAGGCACTTGAAATTTGGAAGGGACGTAGCTTAGGTTCTGTAGAGGTGCACTAAGAAAGGAATTCCTGAAATTCCCACGGGAACGGGCCCCTAAGGGGGTAAAACGAGTTCCACGCGTACGATGTCGCTAGTTTAACTTAAAGAAGTTGTTATGATGCCATCTAAATCTCAATTTTAATTCCGCAGACCTTAGCATCTCGATACCAACTTATAACCTGCGTACGCTGGCAATTTGGCCGTATAATCCATCAGTAGCACGTCTAGTTTTAATATTTGTTGTTATTTACATAATAATGTTTCGTTCTGATGACCTATTGACTCAATTATCAAGTGATACAGTACAGCAGAACTTAAATACAATCACAACTCATTCTGACTAAGATTTCCATGCAAATATGTGAGAGAGAGGCTGTCAAAGGTGACTGAGTTTCTTCCGCCACTTCTTCTCAGCACCAGCCCATATGTTGTCCCGAAGTGGTGGTAGGGCAAGCTAGATTTGGGTTTGGGACGTGTATGAGTGCCATGGAAAGGGCCTGTGTACTGAATAACTATTTGATTTGGTTAGACAGCGTTTGCCAAATTACCTGTATTACCTAAATTATCATTAAAAACTAAACATAATAAAAACTATTTTTTTATGCTGAGTGTGTGCTGAAAGGATGTAAGTCACTAATTTAGTTTTTTGAATGCTCTAAAATTGTCAGTGAAATGTCTAATACAGGGGTTCCCAAAGAGTTCCCTGGTGCGCTGTAAAAATTTCATAGATGTTTTAATTTTTGTTTCTATCTACCTAACCTAACTACTATCATCCTTTTTCAAAGAGCAGGGCGGAATAGGGAGTAGTGACAAAATACTAAATCTGTAACTGGTGTGGGGTAAAAAAGATTGGGAACCCCTGGTCTAATAGATGCATAATGTGCTATTTGTGACTGTATTTATCTACTACATAGATACTTCTATGTAATGCATGATTGTGTTAGGTATTCGGTCTGTAAAAACCTAGTTTTGCTGTGTATGCATGAGCATTTCTGTGTCATAGTTTATTATATGTATATTTTATGGAGTTTATTAAATGAAGTGGACATTTGGCTGAAAAAAACAAATGAAATTGTGTTTCTTCTCCCAACCCATCTGGCCAGCGTGGGGAGGCTTTTAAGCTAAATTCTTCATTTCCCTCTGGTAAATTTTATTCTTCCTGCAGTATGGCAAATTAATTATGGATGAGGTGTATTTTAAATAAATTCTTATTACAACTGTGTGACCTTCAATATTTAGCATTGTTATGTAAGAATTGCCCAATCTGTTATGTGACCATGAAAATCAAAACTAACTTCAAGTTATTCAATATATCAAAATGTTATCCAACTGTATTAATTTGCTTAATTATTACATTTATAATATTGCTGATGTTATAAATCCACAGCTGGCGAAAGTAACGAAAGAAATCTATTGTAGGACAATTTCAAAATATTATAAAGTCTAAACAAATCTTGCAAGCAATGTTTTTTTCTAACCAAATGGAGCAAAACGTTAATTTCAATGTCTAATAACAGCTTGTAACTCCTTATTTTGTATGTTTTTATTACTCATTTTATTCTTTAAAAACAAAAAAATCTTTGAAATTGTTGTTGAAAATTTTTAAACGTAAATAATTTGGCCAATGCTCTATCTGTACGCTTTGTAATGTTCGTATACTGTATGCATGTTGTGTGTATTATGAAAGTAATACAAAAACCATTCTGTATATTTCGTGTAATCTTTGGAACTACTGGGCTGTTAAAATTATCATTTATACAGCTACCGTTATCAATTGTTGAATAATTTTTCATCCCGAGTTAGTATTATACATGAAATGTCATTATATTGTTTGCTTCCTTCCTGCGATGGATTATTTTGGGCAATAACCTACTATAATAATGGTAACTGATCAATTCGAGAGGAAATCCCGCAGACTAAACTGATGATGGTGATTAATATCTATTAAAGTCTATTATTTTACGTGGAAATCTTTGGGGGAGACTGTCCAGCAGTGGACGTCATTTGGCTGAAACTAGTTTTAATTAGAGATGAAACGGATAGTTGTTTGGCCGGATACCGGATACCGGATATCCGGCGAGCTGCTAGGCCGGATAGCCGGATATCCGGCGGCCGGATAGTTGTCCCATTGTCATGTTGCATGTCGTAACGAGTTTAGCGCTGCCAAATGACGTCCACTGCTGGACAAAGGCCTCCCCCAAGGTTTTCAACAATGAACGGTCCTGCGCTGCCCGCATCCAGGCTCTTCCCGCGACCTATGCTACGGGCATATATATACGGGCTATACGACGGGCTATGCTCGGAGTTTCCCTGCGTGATCGAATCAGAAATGAGGAGATCCGTAGGAGAACCAAAGTAACCGACATAGCTCGCAGAATTGCTAAAATCAAGTGGCAGTGGGCGGGGCACATAGCTCGTAGAGACGATGGCCGTTGGGGCAGGAAAGTTCTCGAGTGGCGACCACGGGCTGGAAAACGTAGCGTGGGCAGGCCTCCTACTAGGTGGACCGACGATCTTACAAATATAACCAAATATTAATTTTATAGAACATGAATTCAATTCCGATATTAATATCGGAATTCCGATATTGAGATCTAATATCGGAATCCAATATCGGAATTGAAAACCTTCCGATATTACATGCCCTAATTCTGACTAAGATTTCCATGCAAATATGTGAGAGAGAGGCTGTCAAAGGTGACTGAGTTTCTTCCGCCACTTCTTCTCAGCACCAGCCCATATGTTGTCCCGAAGTGGTGGTAGGGCAAGCTAGATTTGAGTTTGGGACGTGTATGAGTGCCCTGGAAAGGGCCTAATGTACTGAATAAACTATTTGATTTCATTGGATTATGCACCGTTTGCAAAATTACCTGTATTACCTAAAGTATCATTAAAAACTAAACATAATAAAAACTATTTTTTTATGCTGAGTGTGTGCTGAAAGGATGTAAGTCACTAATTTTGTTTTTTGAATGCTCTAAAATTGTCCGTGAAATGTCTAATACAGGGGTTCCCAAAGTGTGCCCTGGTGCGCTGTAAAAATTTCATATTATAGATGTTTTAATTTTTGTTCCTATATACCTAACCTAACTACTATCATCATAGGTGCCTATTTCTTTTGACTGAACCTTTTTCAAACAGCAGGGCGGAATAGGGAGTAGTGACAAAATACTAAATTTGTAACTGGTGCGGGGTAAAAAAGATTGGGAACCCCTGGTCTAATAGATGCATAATGTGCTATTTGTGACTGTATTTATCTACTGCATAGATACTTCTATGTAATATGTTCGTGAAATGCATGATTGTGTTAGGTATTGTCTGTAAAAATCTAGTTTTGCTGTGTATGCATGAGCATTTCTGTGTCCTAGTTTATTATATTTACTTGTATGTCTATTTGGAAATCCTTGGGGGAGACTTTTGTCCAGCAGTGGACTTCATTTGGCTGAAAAAAACAAATGAAATTGTGTTTCTTCTCCCAACCCATCTGGTCAGCATGGGAGTCTAAGATAAATCCTCCATTTGCCTCTGGTACATTTTAATTTTGTCCTGCAGTAGATGGTAAATGATCTGACGATGACATGTACATATTTTAAATAAATTCTATTACAACTGTGGCCTTGAATATTTAGTATTATTATGTAAGAATTGTTATGTGACCATGAAAATAAAAAATAACCTATTCAAGTTATTCAATATATCAAAAATCTAAATGTTATCCAACTGTGTTAGTTTGCTTAATTATTACATTTATAGTATTGCTGATGTTATAAATTCACAGCTGGCGAAAATAACGAAAGAAATCGTCTGTCCTAAACAATTTCAAATAATCAAAAAAGTTGCACATTTTGTGCAACCTTTGCACAAAACGTAAAATTCAATAACCAATAACAGCTAGTAAGTCCCTATTTTGTACGTTTTAGTGCGGTGGGACGATGGTTAAAATAAATTACCCGTAGACCCACTGGCAAAAACTGTTCAGAACGGTGGGACAACGGGTAAAAAAAATTACCCGTGGACCCACCAGGGGGACATGTTGGGGGGACCACGGGTAAAAGCCGAAATAATTTGGCCAATGCTCTATCTGTATGCTTTGTAATGTTCGTATACTATATTAATATACATGTTGTGTGTATTATGAAAGTAATACAAAAACCATTCTGTATATTTCATGTAATCTTTGGAACTACTGGGCTGTTAAAATTATCATTTATAAAGCTACCGGTATCAATTGTTGAATAATTTTTAGTGACCGACCGAATATTCGTTTTCGTTTTCGTTTTCGGCCATTTTCGGCCAAAAAATGGACATTCGGCCATATTTTCGTTTTCGGCCAAAAACCAGCCGAAGCTTCGGCCAAACCGAATACCAGAAATACGTGGATAAGATGGTGACGTTTATCGTTCCAATATCTTTATCCAAGTTCAAAATTGAATACAAATAAAACCAAAGAGTTTTAAGGGGGCGTCCATAAATTACGTGAGGCTTTTAGGGGGGGGAGGGGGTCAACAAAAACCTCACCAAATCTCACGATCTTTATCCAAGTTCAAAATTGAATACAAATAAAACCAAAGAGTTTCAATTAAGTTTAATTGTTTCAAAATAGAGTCTAATGCAGATTTGAAATACACCATTAGTCACTAGTCGGGAGCCTACAGACTTTTCGCAGTTGAGCAATAAGTATTTGAAATGCGACGAACCATGGATCGAGTGCGTCGCGCTTTTCGTACTCATTTCAATATTCAGCGATTGAATGACGGCGCAAGCATCATATCAACAACTTACCTCATCGTGAGTGCAAAAGTTCAAGCAAGAAAGAAGTCGTCCACAGAATTCCTCCAAACCCATCAAACTCAGTAGCGACGCCAAACGGGTGGCCCAAGTTCAAGACGAAATTATGCGGAATTTGCATAAATCAACAAGTCAATTGTATTGTCGAATGATCGATGAATGTCTGATACCACAACTGCAACTGCATCCCGGACAACTACGGAACTCTATTTCAGCAAAAAGGTGTCTCACCACACACGGACAGATCCTCAATGGAGATACTGAGGACTATTTTTTTTTTAAATATTTGATCAGCAAGTACATACTCTAGCCGCCTCGATCACCAGATCACACACCATGCGACTTTTTCTTGTGGGGATATCTCAAGTCAAAAGTTTACAGCAAACAATCCTTAAATAATTCAGGTTCTGTAAGAAAATATCCGCCGTGAAGTTGCAGAAAAATTATTAGCGCAATTTGCTCTCGCATAGTTGCGAATGTAAGGGTCCGGCTGTGAGAGTGCCTAGAGTAAAACGGGCGTCATTTAAACGACATTGCCTATAAAAAATTAAATCCGCATTGTTAGTTAAACTCCAGTTTGCATTAGTAATAAATAATAAAAAATCATTAGATTTATTTGTATTCATTTTTGAAGTTGAAAAATTCCCACTTGACACCCTTATTTCTTCTTCACTTCCCAATATTCCAATACACACCGGAATTAGTAATTTTTAAATTTTAGTTTTTAAGTCATTTTAAGTTAATGTATCTATTATTATAAAATTTATTCTCATGATTAAATAAAATTAAATAACACCGGAAATAACATTCTACTAAGAATTCAAAATAATATCTAAAATTTTTTGTGTTTAATTTCTTTAATCAATCCTTATCAAAATCGACTATCATACTTCAGTATGTTTTTGGTCAAAACATTAACGGTTTTCAAAGTTTTTACATAATTTCATATTGTTTACAAGATAATATTTGATCACAGATTGAAATTTGACATTTGAAGGTCATTTTCGTTTTCGTTTTCGTTTTCGGCCGAAAATGAGACTGCGGCCGAAGCTTCGTTTTCGTTTCCGTTTTCGGCTGAAAATCCATATTCGGTCGGACACTAATAATTTTTCATCCTGAGTTAGTATTATACATGAAATGTCGTTATATTGTTTGCTTCCTTCCTGCGATGGATTATTTTGAGCGATATACCTACTATAATAACGGTAACTGGTCAATTGCAGGGCCAAGGGCAGTGCTCCTGCAATGGATACCAATCCTGATGATGATGATGATTAATAATTTAATATCTATTAAAGTCTGTATTATTTTAATTGTTGTTGTGGAATTCCTTGGGCAGACACCTTTGTCCAGCAGTGGACCTCATTTGGCTGAAACTAATTTTAATAAAAAGAGATATCATTAATTTTTTCTATTCAGTCTGAATAATTGGTTTTAATCAACGAAAAACGGATCCCTTCTTAACTTCTAGAGTAGACTTTTTTTATGAAATTATATTTTTATTTAATGAAAGCAACAATTTCACTTGGTAATTGTTAAATTAAAGTTATTATTTTACTTGTTTTTTTCCACACAAATAAGCAGTGAAAGATTGTTGAGACTTGAGATATTGTAAGTTATCAGTTAGTTTATGAAACTCTAAAATCATCATTGCTTTTCGAGACCTAATCAATCATTATGTATTTCTGCTTCAACCGAATGCTCATTTGAAATTAAAATTACTAGCATAAATATTGATCAAATCTTTAATTCATCAATCATCAACACTCTTTCTACCCAAGTGAAATTAAACTGGTCTTCTAGTATAAATGTAATAAATTGCTACATGTGGGGCGCATCGATGAAACGATGTATTAGTATTAGACGTACTATCGGGGACTCGAACGCCTTGACACCTTAAGGGCCTAAATTGTTTGCACACACACGCTCGATTATGCTACGCCCCCTTCATTCATGTTTCGCGTCTAAGCAGCGTCGGCGCACCACTGTAGATGTTTACCCTTGCAAACCAAGCTCTATGTAAAGCGTTTAGGATTGAGTATTGCTTATTACCCGCATCCGTAGCGCTCGTTTGGCAACGTCGCATTTTAGTCAATTTGAAACCCAATAAAGAATCGCTACAAAATATTATAAGGGGCTTCGTGTAAAATTTGAACTAGCGATTGCCCGCTCGGGTCACAAAATTGGTATCGCACATTCCGAGGTAACTGTGCAATTTCCTGAGAAAAAAGTAGCCCTTTCTATAATTATTGTTGATATTAAGATTAAGAGTGTAAATCTCGTGATATTAGTTTAGCTAGTTAAGGCGAGAAATACAAAATCATATAGTTAGTTACTTACTTTCGAATTTTACTTATTTAATAGGTATTTAATTTATTCGGAACTTATAATTTATAAACAATATTATGTTATTGAATTAATTAGTAAAGAGTTAAGGAATATTTGTGGCTTAAAAAGAATTATTGTAAGATAACTTCATAATAACTTTCTTAAATCCTTGAATGTAAATAAAAAAACCTATAATAGGTTTCTATTTATTTTTAATACATTAGCAACTTTTGTTTTCCGTTTTAAAGAAACACTTATCTAACTACGTTATTACAATTTAATACAAATATTGCACTAGGTAGCAATGATCCAGGTAATTGGTTATCGTAAATATTATAATATTAAGTTAGTTTTATTTCAAATACATTTTTTTATTGCACATTAAGTGTCTTTACACAAGGTCTTAAATCAATAACAATTAAACTTCAAACTAAATAATACTTAAACAGTTAACAATGTTTATTGTAGACAAGTTTGTAAGTAAATATAAGAATTAAGAATTATTTTGAGAGGCATGGTTCAGTAATCGCGCGGAGTTCAATAAAAAGGCAATCAAACAGTCCAATTAATAGCACGGGTCAACACAAAACAAAATCAATCGGTTACTGATCACAAAACTTCACAAAAAAACAAAGGCGAGAATATGTCAACTAAATAAGACGCAATATAAAAATTTCATCCGTTAAAAGCCCTCAAGTTATTTCTGAACTTTAGTTTAGTAAAAGATTCAGAATCTCAAATCGCTTATTTTAAAAATAAAACCATAATTAGAAAACGAATAGAGGTAACTTTGGGAATTTATTCTATCGAGTCAACTTCATCAAATCGTGTTTCCATCCGTTAATAGCCCTAGAAAATATCCTCAACTATGCCCAAAAAAAATCTTAGCCTTTTATTTTACTATTTAGTACCTCAAAAATGAAAAATGAAAACCTCATTTTCGCCATTTTCTCTGTTACCCGGCCTTAACTAAGTTTTGTAATGTATTTACTGAGAGTTAGTAACAATATGTATAGGTACATGTTCTGTTTGCTAAAATAACTCAATTTATTGACTACACAATGATAAATTACCACTTAAAATTACGTAAAATTATAACGAGAAATTCTTGCCGTATGTACGATGTCTCTAGAAAACACCTATGTAATATTTACAGAAAGCATGATGGCGATTTCGTAAAACAAATATTGTACTGTGTACTGTGTAATAAAACATTTTAATTGTTTTTGAACTGTTACCTACTTGTTGCGGTTACAGCACGAATATTAAAAGTGCTACCTAAGGAAAAAATAAAAAACATGCGTATTTTGTTTACCTAATTTGAAATACATAACTTAGGTAACCGGTTCGTACCGCTCTGCGATTATTTTTAATTTGTAAATAAAAACATTCTAGTGCTTATTATGAGTCTTTGTGAAAACAGTATGTACCTAGCTGCCATCTGGTATATTGGCTAAGACTAGCAGCAGACCACAGACTTTTTGTCGGCCGATAGTTGGGTCGGGCTCGGGCTGTTGATCAGTATGGAGATGTATGAAGTGCGCACTTTACATCGGCCGATTCTTCATACAAATTAAAGCCGATAGTGGTCGAGCTGTTAATCAGTGTGGAGATGTATGAATGTGCGCACATTACATCGGCCGATTCTTCATTCAAATTAATATCGGGCCACACTATCGGCCGACTAGAAGTCTGTAGCCTGCGCTTAGGGTAAATGAAAACATTATATACTTACGAGCAAAAGTATGGAATCACACCGTTGTTTGGTTTTCATCTATGTAGGTTTAAATCTATGTATATTATGGTCCAGGCTGGTAAATATTATAAATGCAAAAGTAACTGTCTGTCTTCACGCCTAAACCACTGAACCGAATTTGATGAAATTTGGCATAGTTTGAGTCCCGGGAAAGGACATAGGATAGTTTTTATCCCAGTTTTTGAAACAGGGACACGCGCGATAAAGTTTTTCTGTGACAGACAAAATTCCACGCGGGCGATGTCGCGGGCGTAAAGCTAGTTTTATAATATTACCTTTTAAATGGTACCATTTTTATTTGTTTTATTAGCCATTTAGTTCTTACGAACGCTTGGAACAAATAAATAGGGTGATTACATACTTTTGCTCCCGATTGTAGAGGCTAACTATGAGGCTTCATGAAAACAGTATACCTAGGTAGCGTCTGGTATCTGTGTGTTTGCTAAAAGGTACATCCATCTTGTATCGATCAATACTCAATACCCCACCCTTTCACGATTGGTTATACAAATTGAAATAGTGCGCCGAGTGTGTGGACACTACCTTCAAATACTTCGTCAAAGCGCCTAAGCGAGTAGTAGCTGAGATGACGGTGCAGTTACGCTATGTGCAAACTTGATCGAATCTGTACCTCTAGCACGAAAAAGTTTCGTCTTCGAATCGTTTGCGTATTCGACCCAGCCTTCGAATCCAAGGATGGAGTGTTGGTCATGGATCGGAAAGGAGGACCGACGACCTCATAAAGGTAGCAGGAAGGCTCTGGATGCAGGCCACCACCAACCGGCCATCGTGGAGGTCATTGGGGGAGGCCTATGTTCAGCAGTGGACGTCCTATGGCTGAAATGATGATGATGATGTTTTGTTCATGCTACCATTTCTCATACTAAATTCACTTTACGTCACGTTCACAAGGGCGCTGTTTAAGTTTTAATTCTAAATCTTTTGATGGCGATTCGAACACGCAAACGATTCCACGTCAAAACTTTTTCGCGCTACAGGTACAGATAGTGTGAACACCCATTTTCAGTTCGTTTCGCCTCGCTCGTGTTCGATCAACTTCGCGCATATTGCAACTGCGACGTACCTATTTGCAGGTCTTACCTGTATAGCTAGGTACACTAGACATGGGGTGAGACGGTCATTAAACAAGCACTTGCGCACTAGAGAGATGCACCGGCGCGAATCTAAATACAGTACTGTGATTGGTCGCAATGAATCTGTAAACGGGATGCGTAGATTGATGTCCAGACGGGAGTGATAAATCAAAATTTCGTCTGACCGTGCACGTGATTAATACGCAAGTTTTACTGTCGGTTTTGAGGCATAAAACATTGATTTTTGATATAGAAATTGTTGTCGAAAGTGTTTCTGTGATCTTCGAGTATAGTTTGCTTAAAACGTATTTAATTTCTGTAGAGAAATAGTTGGATGTTTGAACGAAATATTTCGCCGACATTACGAGAGATTTTAAAATGGCCGTGTACATAAATGTGAAAATTTTAAGATATAAAATATCACATTGCATTAGTATTGGTGATACATATTTAAGTGAAAACAAGTGACAGTCGAAAATAAAATATTAAATTAAAATTAAGTTTCTCGTGAGTGCTCGTACCTTTACGATACTAGACCTTTATCAGGCAGTTTTTCGAAGGGGGCACATGGGAATTTAAACGCCATATTTAGTGCCAACCGCCACCCCGGGGAATAAAGGAGCTGACAAAACATTGTATTAAATTTTTAGTTTGAGTAGAAAGAAGTGAAAACAAATGACAATCAAAAATAAATTGAATTAAAAAGAAGTTTCTCGTGATTGCTCGTACCTTTGCGATACTAGACCGTCATCAGACGGGTGTTCGAAGTGGGCATATGGGAATATAAACGCTATATCTAGTGCCAACCACCACCCCGGTGGTAAGCTCGAAGGGGGAAAATGGGAATAAAGGAGCTGATAACTTTTGAAGAAGAGTATTGTGGTGAAGAGAAGATGGCAGCCGTTTGCGTGGTGAAACCGTTTGCTATGTATGGAAATTGATTATTATATTTATTATGCTTTTGGTACTTTAGCTACTGGCTGGGGGGGCCAAGTCCGATTTTTTAGTCAAATCGTTTGATTTAGCTCCTTCAAAGCGATTTCCAGGGGGGGCTGGAAAAACGTTACTTCGACATTACGTTACTCCGACAATACTGAAAATCGACATGACTTTACTTCGACATACACTACTCAGACAAAGGCGTATATCCTTTGTCGGAGTTCAGTTTTAGAGCCCCAGGGGGGACGCCCATGGATGACATGACAATAATTTTGGGGATGAAAAATATCAATTTAACAGTGTAGTTGTTAGTCTGTAGTAGTTCGTTTTTGATAGAAGTCTAGTAGTTCCAAAGATATAGAAATTTGTAACCCGGCTTATAGTATACATTAATTATATGCTTTGCGATGCGTTCTGCGGTCTGCGATCAGTGCAAAATGAACGCAGCCCGCATGTATGAACTGGCTCTAATAATCTTAATTTGCAGACGCGGCGGTAACAGAGGCCCACCGCCAGCTTGGATGAACGGGCCGCCACCCCCGATGCGGTTCCGCGGCCGCGGCTACGGGCCCGGCGGCCCCCCCATGCGGGGCCGGGGCTTCTTCCGCGGCCGCGGCGGGCCCCGCTTCGGGCCGAACAACGGGCCGAACTACGACAACAACTGGGGGCCGATGGGGCCGCCTCCGCCGGGTATGATGGGCGGCCCCCCTCCGTTTGGACCCCCGCCGGGGATGATGCCGCCGGGGGGGCCGATGGGACCGCCTCCCAATATGATGGGGCAGCCGCCTCCGTTTGGCGGTCCGCCCGGCATGCCTCCGCCTAATATGGTAAGTTTTAACTACGTTTTTGTACTCTAGCGTATAACTGAGTCAGATCCTGAGGTACGGGGGAGTGTTTTGTGACGTCAAACGTCAGGGAGACTTCAGATGTCTTGATTGTCTTAAAATCCAAAAGTAATGAAAACTAAAATTGATAAAAAATTTAAATGTTAAGTCACATCTCAAATAAAAAAAATGTATTTATTGCCTTCGAACCATTAGACACTGGTAGGTACAGGTAGTTAGACTTACAATATGAAGTACACCGAAGGCAATTGGACCTGGCTCAGTCTACGAAAATAAAATAACTTGAAAAATTGAAAATTGAGACATTCCACCAGCTCCTACTAAGTGTTTCGATGACTCTTTTATAATGCGAACAGCTAGGGACTGGAATTCGCTGCCTGCTGCTGTCTTTCCCGAAGACTATAATCCGGCGTTTTCAAGGCGAGAGTGAATAGGCACTTACAGGGCAGATATGTACCATCCTAGACTGCATCTCACTTAACACCAGTTGCGATTGCGGTCAAATACCTGCCTTGTTTTGCATAAAAAAAGACAAGCCAGTAAGTGGAAGGTGTCATGGGTTCAATTCCCATCTTAGGCCCAGAACACACGGTGAAACGCAATTGCAACAAAACTGCAACTTCTAGTTACTTTTGAGTTGCATCTAAGTTTCTGCCATAGATTCCGTTGAGAGACCACACACGACGCGACCATTTCCAACCGGTTTCAAACTGGTCGCGTCATGTGTGGTCTCTCTGGGCCTTAGGCAATTAGATTTTTTTCAAGTTATTTAATCTTGATATGTTCGTTCATAGATTGAATTGTGACTTTAACTTACTTTTGTGTCCCACCAGCCCGCACCAGAAATCTGGGTGGAGACCAAGAGCGAAGACGGCAAGTCTTACTACTACCACTCGCGGACGCGCGAGACCACCTGGACGCGGCCGCAAGAGGGGCCCGCGCTGAAGGTCGTCCCGCAGGCAGAGATGGAGGCTATGGTGCAGGCTGGTAAGTGGCACTTACTGTACAAGTGTAGGCTATGTGACACTTAAGACACTACGACGTTAGACCTGGTCCCAAGAGAGCCCCACTCTGTAGAGCAAGAGCGAAGACGGCAAGTCTTACTACTACCACTCGCGGACGCGCGAGACCACCTGGACGCGGCCGCAAGAGGGGCCCGCGCTGAAGGTCGTCCCGCAGGCAGAGATGGAGGCTATGGTGCAGGCTGGTAAGTGGCACTTACTGTACAAGTGTAGGCTATGTGACACTTAAGACACTCACCGTCTAAATAGTATGTGTACAACGAGGCAAGTGACACTTAAGACACTCTACGTCTCAGTGATACCCGTAGAACGAGCTAAGTGACACTCAAGACACTACGTCTCAGTGCTACTAACTGTAGAACGAGCTAAGTGACACTTAAGACACTACGTCTAAGTAATACTTGTACTACGAGCTAAGTGACACTTAAGACACTCTACGTCTAAGTGGTACCCGCAGAACGATCTAAGTGACACTTACGACACTTTACGTCTAAGTGATACCCGTAGAACGAGCTAAGTGACACTTAAGACACTACGTCTAAGTGATAACTGCAAAACGAGCTAAGTGACACTTAAGACACTCTACGTCTAAGTGATACCCGTAGAACGAGCTAAGTGACACTTAAGACACTACGTCTATGTGATACCAGTTAAGTGACACTTAAGACACTACGTCTAAGTGATACCAGCTAAGTGATACTTAAGACACTACGTCTAAGTGATACCAGCTAAGTGACACTTAAGACACTACGTCTCAGTGATACCCGTAGAACGAGCTAAGTGACACTTAAGACACTACGCCTAAGTGATACCAGCTAAGTGACACTTAAGACACTCTACGTCTAAGTGATACCAGTTGAACGAGCTAAGTGACACTTAAGACACTCTACGTCTAAGTGATACTAAAGACACTGCGTCTAAGTGATACCAGCTAAGTGACACTTAAGACACTACGTCTAAGTGATACCCGCAGAACGAGCTAAGTGACACTTAAGACACTACGTCTAAATGATACCTGTAGAACGANCAAGTGTAGGCTATGTGACACTTAGGCTGCTTTACGTCTTAAGTGACACCCGTAGAATGAGCTATGTGACACGACACTCAACTTCTAAGTGTTTCCTCTGCAACGAGCTAAGTGACACTTAAGACACTCTACTTCTAAGTGACTCCCATAGAACGAGCTAAGTGACACTTAAGACACTACGTTTAAGTGACACTTATACAACGAGCTATGTGACACTTAAGACAATACGTCTAATTGGGACTTGTACAACGAGCTAAGTGACACTTAATACACTCTACGTCTAAGTGATACCCGTAGAACGAGTTAAGTGACACTTAAGACACTACGTCTAAGTGATACCTGTAGAATGAGGTAAGTGACACTTAATACACTACGTCTAAGTGATAACTGCAAAACGAGCTAAGTGACACTTAAGACACTCTACGTCTCAGTGATACCCGTAGAACGAGCTAAGTGACACTTAAGACACTACGACGTTAGACCTCATCTCTAGAGAGCCCCACTCTGTTAGAGTGCAGGCTGGTGAGTGGAACTACACCTTAGGACTAGCTAAGTGATAAAGAGCAGCGTGAGACGTCCACCCAGACGTGAACCGACGACATCATAAAGGTAGCAGGAAGGCGCTGGACGCAGGCCGCTACCAAGCATTGGGGGAGGCCTATGTTCAGCAGTGGACGTCCTATGGCTGAGATGATGATGATGAAGTGATACTTAAGACACTCTACGTTTAAGCGAAGCCTGTACCTGTTCAATGGGCTATGTTACACTTACGTCACTGCGTCGAGTAGATAGTGTGTGTAGATAGCCTTTACCTCAAGAGAGCTCCACTATGGTAAGTGATACTGAATTGTAACTATAGAATGAGCTATGTGACACTTATGCCACTTTACGTCGTTCGAAACCATCTGGATTGGGCCTCGAGAGGCCACACTCGCTTGTGTCCAGGTAATTGTGCATTGACGTTAGCATGAGCTAAATGTCACTTGGCATTTCTATGTCGCGTGAGGCAATGTAGACACTCACAAAAATATTTGATCTTTCTAAATTTTGACGTTTACAAAAAAGACCTAAAACACCTCAAGTTTTTTCCCCAGTAGCCCTAGGATTTTATAGCGGCATTTTATCGATTTAGCGAGATAAGCCTATGGGCTTATTTTATCATCTAAAATCATCGATAAGTTTTTATCAAAACGCGTATCCTAGCCCGGCCGGCAGGTGAACTCAATAGGAACCTAATAATATCTTTGCCCCCAGGTCAAATCCCCGGCGCGCAGATGAACCCCAACCAGATGGCCAACACCAACATGAACATGATGCCGAATGGCGTCATGAACACCAATTTTATGAATCAGCCGCCCCCGTGGATCAAGGAGCAAGGTGAGCTTGACATAATATTAAACTTGATCTTAGGCCCGGTTTCCACCAAGACAGAGCGTAGCGGGGCGAAGAATTGTTTTGAATAACCAATCATATCTGTGAACCAATCAGATTCGTGAATAATGAAATCTGGGTGGTTATTTTACTCCGCTCTGCCAAAAAAAAAAAAAACAAAAATGTCTCCTTACCTTGGTGGAAACCAGGCCTTATCCTTGCAATTCCGGTAGAGTTGAATCATATCAAGTTGAAGCTATTCTTCTAGTAGTTAGAAGCTAGTTAGTAGAATAGGGCCACCATCATTCTTCCCGTGGATGAAGAGTCTGTTAGTGCCGATAGTTTGGTTGGTTTTCTGATATTTATTAATAATTATTATTGACGGGATTGCTACCATGTACCTTAAATGAAGATGAATATCCAAGGTAGATTAATAAATAAATGAATATAGCATTACCATGAACACAGCGTCGAGCATCATTGGCAAAAATACAATGTATTTAACTGCCTAAATAATAATAAAAACACAGAATGTACTTTTTTAAGTTGCCTGAAGACACTGAGAGGTAAATAAGTGGTTAATATTATTCATGATAATTCATAATAATTATTAATCATGTATTTCCTCCGCCATTTTTTTGCAGTTTGGCACCTCACGTCACACATTATTTTACCGAAGTCAGCCCTATAGCTTCGGCGCAGTGCCGTTCACTGACGTTTGTCAACAAAATGGTGCTCGACTCTTGAGACAGGCTAAATTACACCATATTGTTAACGACATTGAGCATACATTTTTTTAAATACCTTCGCGAAGAAAATCTTCTGTACGTAGTACATTATTATTCTGTGGTCAGTGACCGAGAGAAATAAGGATGAAGTTTTTTATTCCTTTATTTCATTGTGTTTTCCCTTGCAGTGGACGCGGCTCTAGCGGCTAAGGAGAAGGAAGCGGCCAGCAGCGTTCTCGCCGCCGAAGCGGACGAAATGCCTCCTGGGGAGGCGGCGCCCGGTACTATGCCGCCCGGTAAGTTGGCTAACGGGATTATTCCCACCTCTCGTTCCCACCGCTGCAACTCCTGTGTAGCCAGGATCTACAGCTTGACCGCCAATAACCCAACCAGTGAAGGTCAAGTTTGTCCCGGGGGAAAGTTAAACTGCCATTGGACCCGCAACGAAATTAATCAGGAGAACATAGGAGTTCGAAGTTAAGGTTCGACTTCCTTCCATTGCAAAACGGATGACAGGTGACAAACAAAGGTTTAATAACCTTTAAGAAAAGATATGCATCATGGACAATAAATATCAATTAAGGGGGCCTATCTTATGAGCAATTAGCTACCTGCCAATAATATTTTTCACAAAATCGGTGTACCGTGTGACCTGTCTGTAAATGTGTCTGTCAGGAGTAGCAATCGGAATCTAAAATGCACGTGCAAAATCAATCTGAAGTTCCGAACTTTCGGATAGGGAATGGAATCTTCGTAACAATCGTCACTAGTTTTGCCCGTAGCTTCTCTTGCGTAAATTCTAGAAAACTTAGATAGAAAGACACGGGTCTTAACGCGACATGTAGTTTGCTTGTGACCACGGCTGCAGCATCGCAGCCGAAACGTCGAGCCGTGAGTACATAATGTAACTCATTAATAAACGTCGCGTTAANAAAAACTTTATCGCGCGCATCCCTGTTTCAAAAACCGGGATAAAAACTATCCTATGTTCTTTCCCGAGACTCAAACTATCTCTATGCCAAATTTCATCAAAATCGGTTGCGAGGTTTAAGCGGGAAAGCGTAACAGACAGACAGACAGACAGACAGACAGACAGACAGAGTTACTTTCGCATTTATAATATTAGTTGGGATATTAGTTGGGATAAACACGCGACATTGGACAAAGTTATACGTGCTCGGCGACCAGACTATACTGCAAATTACATTTTGAAGAGCACAGATATCCGCAACCGTAACCGAAACTTTCGGATATCCGATACTTTTAAATTCAATCCTTGACATCGTCTATATGTTTTTACTTATTCTCTCTCTCCTCCCGCAGGCAGTATGGTGAACTACGCAGCCATGGCAAGCCAGCAGGCCATGGGACAGCCACCCATGGCGGGTCCACCGGCCATGGCAGGACAACCGCCCATGGGACAACCGCCCATGGGAGCGCAAGCTATGCCGGGACAGCAGTACGGCCAGCCCGGCTACCCCGGCTGGCCTGGCTGGGGCGCGTGGCCCCCGCCGCTCGGGCCCCCCGGGTCGTTGGCCCCCGTTGCTCAGACTGCCCCTGGTGAGTGTCCCACGTCTAGTAGTGTCCCCAGGCTAAGACTGGTAGTGTCCCACGCGCACTAACTTCCCAAAGATCCTGCAGGCATCATGGTAGCTTCGGTTTTCTTGCGCTGCTTCTCAGTACTTCCTTCCTTGACATGCCCTTACGAGCATGTCAAAATAAATGCTGAGCAGGCACTATTTTCTGTTCGATTTGTTATTTTTTATAATTTGTGCTTAGTGTGATCAATAAAGTCAATTCTATTCTATTCTTTTATTCTACTTCAGCACAGTGGTACAGTTTAAAATAGGATGTGTAAAATCTCTTCTTAACACTCTAGATGCCACGCGCCTCACCGGTGAACCTCGAACAATAACATTTCTATCGCTTCTAGTGTCGTAATGTCTCGGCAGTCAACGGCTTGAAAGCCAAGTTGCAAAGTATCATGACTTATAATCGTCGTCTCAGCCAAATGACGTCCACTGCTGGACAAAGGCCTCCCCCAAGGTTTTCCACAATGAACGGTCCTGCGCTGCCCGCATCCAGGCTCTTCCCGCGACCTTTACCAGATCGTCGGTCCACCTAGTAGGAGGCCTGCCCACGCTACGTCTTCCAGCCCGTGGTCGCCACTCGAGAACTTTCCTGCCCCAACGGCCATCGTCTCTACGAGCTATGTGCCCCGCCCACTGCCACTTGATTTTAGCAATTCTGCGAGCTATGTCGGTTGCTTTGGTTCTCCTGCGGATCTCCACGTTTCTGATTCGATCACGCAGGGAAACTCCGAGCATAGCCCGCTCCATCGCCCTTTGACTTATAATACTGACTCATATTTCCTGTGTAGGCGCGGCAACACAACTGCCGGCGGGCGGCGGGCTGCCGCCGCAGCTGGGCGTGCCGCCGGAACTAACTGGCGAGGCGCCGCCGCACATGCCGCCGCCGCATAAGGAGGAAGTGGTGAGTTACTTTGTACAGCCTTAGGCGGGTTTTAGGCTTGATTTCCGCCTACGCTGACGTCGGTCGCGTACATCGGTCGAGCGTAATCGTGCGCGCCGCTGACGTCGGTCACCGATGTCAGCGGCGCTCACGATTACACACTAGTTCTATGTAATCATCTGCCGCTGGCGACGGCGTTGCAGTGCGGTGCTTCATAGAACATTGTGTTTATTCGTACGCTCGACCGATGTACGCGACCGACGTCAGCGTAGGAGGAAATCAAGCCAAAAAGGAAATCAAGCCTTAGAATCGCGCTGACCGCTCGCTGATCGTCGGCGCTGACAGATCAATATGTATGTAATTGAAGGGACCGTTTCTGAGTGACGCTGATCTCTCGGCGCCGACGCTTCATACATTTCGGCTGTCAGCGTTGACGGTCAGCGTGCGTCAGCGTGACTTTAAAACCAGCCTTAAGCTTCAACCATACCAACAGCATTAATGAAGCCCCGCTTTCCACTAATGCGGAGCGGAGCAGAGAAATCTTTTGAATAACCAATTAGACTTCATTATTTACACATCTCTCCGCTCCGCTTCGGTGGAAATGGATCGTGCGGAGAAGAGAGAAGTGTCGCGTGGACTCCATTTTTCTATAGAATTTGACAGCGGCGGAGCAGAACTGAGCTTTGCAGAGCGGAGACGAGAAGTGAAAATAATTAAATTTGATTCACACACTTCTCTACTTCGCTTTGCTTTGTTGGAAACCGGGCCTTACTCTACAGTAGCGCTAAGTCTAGACGACACATTAGACAATATTTTTTTCGCAAATCTTTATTGCAGTCCAATGAATACTTAATGGCGGCTTGTGCACGCAGATTTTTTCGCCTTGTGTACTACTCGCGACTCGTGCGATTTTCCGAGCCTCCATAAAGTTTGCATCGGACTGTACTACGGAAATAAGCCACCGTGTTTAGATTTACGTGCTGTTGTCTGTATCAGAGTAAATACAAATTAGTAGGTTATCTACGTATACGTAATAAGTATTGGCGCGCTCATATACAAACCGCGCTCGGTGCGTTTCTATGAAGATAACCTACTCATTTGTTTTTACTCTGTCTGTACTATGTCAATAAAGCCTTGATAATAAATACACACATTACTATTCCAATCCCTGACTATTATAACTATTCTCCCACAGGTAATCCCCACAATCCCCCCGGAACTCATAGCCTTAGCCGGGGAATGGACGACGCACCGCGCGCCGGACGGTCGTCCTTACTACTTCAACAGCGACAAGCAGGAGAGCGTTTGGGAGAAGCCGCAGTGTATGAAGGATCTGGAAGGTAATAAATAAGACTATTAGCAGGATAGCACAATACTAGACATAACTTTTGACCCACACGTAAGTGTAACTCAATACTAGAAATAACTTTCAACCCTAACGAAAGTGTAGCTCAACACTAGAAATCACTTTCGACCTACCCGTAAATTTAGCTGAAACCCCAGAAAAAACTAGCTCAACACTAGAAATAACTTTCGACCCACACGTAAGTGTAACTCAACACAAGAAATAACTTTCAACCCACACGTAAGTGTAACTCAACACTAGAAAGAACTTTCGACCCATACGGAAGTGTAACTTAACACTAGATATAACTTTTGATCCATACGTAAGTGAAGCTAAACATTAGAAAGAAATGACTTTCGACCCACGTAAGTGAAGCTCAACACGAAATAATTTTCGGGCCACACGTAAGTGTAGCTCAACTTTATAAATAACTTTCGACCCACACGTAAGTGTAACTCAACACTAGAAATAACTGTTTGACCCACACGAGAATATAGCAACACAAAAATCTGAAATAAGGCTCGATACAATAATTTTGTTCCTATTTTTTAATTATTTTTGGGTTTGAATTAAACGACTTCTTGTATGGATACAACTGGGGGAAGTGACGACATGCGAAGACAGGATAAAATGGCACTAATTTGGGAAGGTTTATGTCCAACAGTGTACTACATATAGGTTGATAAAGAAGTGTTTCTCTTTTAAAATACTTTAAACAGTAGTCGCCCTGTACCTTTTACGTAATAAAATGAACTATAACAATTTTGTTTTAGAACTTCAAACCAAGATCGCATTGGCCAAGGGTGAGAGACCTCCAAGGAAGAATAAGTTTGACCTCAACATCGATGAAAGTACACTAGAAGGTGAGTTTACTATTATGATTCACTATGATTCGGAAGCCGTGTGGTGACGGCAGAGTAGAATACATTTGTCACCAACCCCTACTCTTCCCGCGGGTGTCGTAAGTAAGAGGCGACTGAGGGACTACACATCAAACAGAACGGGCAGCAGCGCTCTCTGAAAAACATCAATCTTTTAAACTGCGATCTCCAACCCGCCTGCCAAGCGTGGGGATTATGGCAAAACCCTTCACTATAGTGGAGGACGCTCATAGTCCAGCAGTGGACTGTTGATGATGATGATGATGATGATGATTCGGAAAACGGAGCGTGGGACGTCCTACAAGGTGGACGGATGACCTCATAAAGGTAGCAGGAAGGCGCTGGATGCAGGCCGCTACCAACCGTTCGTTCGTTTCAGCCGAAAGACGTCCACTGCTGGACAAAGGCAAGGATTTCCACAAAGACCGGTCCTACGTAGTGATGTACAAGACTCGAGGCGTCGAGTCCTATTTTTGAAGCCTCGAGGCGGAATGGCAAGACTCAGTGAGCTCGGTTAGGCTCGGTGCCCCGAGCTCTCTGGGCCATGCCTGAGGCTTTAAAAGAGCTCGAGCCTTCTAAAGAGCTCGTACCTTCAGAAGAGCTCAAACCTTCAAAAAAACTCAAACCTTCGAAAAAAATAAAAAAACATCACTTACATTGATTTTTATTATAATTTAAGATTCTTAAAATGTACTTATATTTTATTTTGAAAATGAAAATGAAAAAAGGTTCGAGCT
Organism: Ostrinia furnacalis; assembly: GCF_004193835.3. Taxonomy (NCBI): domain Eukaryota; kingdom Metazoa; phylum Arthropoda; class Insecta; order Lepidoptera; family Crambidae; genus Ostrinia; species Ostrinia furnacalis. The sequence goes on along the minus strand of NW_021131888.1, from coordinate 207,020 downwards.
CTGCGAAAGAGTCCAAGCTTCATACAAATGAGGCGAGCTCCGAAAAAGGCTCGAACTCTAAAAAAGACTTCCGAGTCGTCGAGCTTCATACAGACGAGGCGAGCCCTGTAAACGACTGAGCTCTCGGCAAAAGGACTTGGAAGCCTCGAGCCTTGTACATCACTAGTCCTGCGCCGCTCGCATACAGGCACCTCCCGCGACCTTCACCAGATCGTCGGTCCACCTAGTGGGAGGCCTGTCTACGCTACGTCTTCCTACGCTACCAACCGTGCGATGTAGAAATCATTGGGGGAGGCCCATGTTCAGCAGTGGACGTCCTGTGGCTGAAATGATGATGATTATGCAACCCCACTCTTCCCGTGGATGTCGTAAGAGGCGACTAACGCCCGTATTCACAAACGATACTTGCTTAAGTGAAGCAGGAAATCGAACGCACAGCGTTGAATAGAGCTCTGTGGTTCACCTTGTGCGTCCACACGCACTGTGAGACCTCATAGTAATGTTTGTGAATACGGGCGTAACGGACAAACATGCGAACATCAGGCCTCCCCAACCCGTCTGGCCAGCGTGGGGAGTGTAGGACGAATCCTCCATTTGTCTCTGGTTAATTAGAGGGTCAGGCTCCTGCACTGGAGACTCAATGAACTGATGATGATGATTACTAGAGTGTTGTCGTTTAGACAAGCAATGCTGAGCGAATATAGTAGTAGTGCAGTGGCTTGATAAGCTGCCTTAACGGGAGTATTCCCACCTCTCGTTCCCACCACTGCAACTCCTGTGTAGCCAGGATCTACAGCTTGGCCGCCATAACCAACCAGTGAAGGTCAAGTTTGTCCCGGGGGAAAGTTAAACTGTCATTGGACTTGCAACTAAATTAATCAAAAGAAAATAGCAGGAGTTCGAAATTAAGGTTCCTTAAGCGCATGTTTCTGGGCTCGATTCCTGGCTGAGTGTTATTCTTTTTTATTTTTGCTGTGCTAGGGAATTATTTTGTACTAGCGGCCGTCCGCGACTTGTACGCGTGGATCCTGTTTTACCCCCTTAGGGGTGGAGTTTCGTTAAATCCTTTCTTAACGGATGCCTACGTCATAACATCTACCTGCATGACAAGTTTCAGCCCGATCCGTCCAGTGGTTTGGGCTGTGCGCTGATAGATTACTATGTCAGTCAGTCATCTTTGAGTTATGTATATTTAGATTGTGCAACCATTTCTCATCACCTCATAATCTGCAATCATGCAAAGCGAAGTGATTACAATAATGATGATTGTAAAAACAGTCCACAGAAAGTGGCATTGGACAGATCGTCGTTGTCGTTCTAACACTGCCTGAAGACTGCAGACTTTTAGTCGGCCGAAAGTTAAGCCAGCTGCTAATTTGTATGAGGCTTATAGCTCGTAGAGCTGATGGCCGCTGGGGCAGGAAAGTTATTGAGTGACGACCACGAGCCGGAAGACGTAGCGTGAGCTCCCACTAGGTGGACCGACGATCTGGTGAAGGTCGCGGATGGTGCCTGGATGTGAGCGGCGCAGGACCGGTCTTCGTGAAACTCCTTGGGGGAGGCCTTTGTCCAGCAGTGGTCGTCTTTCGGCTAAACAAACGAACGAACGAATTGGCCGATATTAAATCTGTGTAATGTGCGTACTAATGAGGGTTTTCGCTAATGAAAAATCCGCCAGATGGCAATACGTAGACGCGAGGTCAAAATGCTGCATGATTGGTTATTTTTGACATGACATTGACAGATATGTCAAAATCCACCAATCACGCAGCAGTCAGACCCCACATGCACGTCCCGCCATCTAGCGGATCTTTCATTCGCGAAAACCATCATTAAAAGCCGGAATAAATTATCGGCCGACAAAAAGGTTGTAGTCTTCCGAGTGTCTTATACAATCGAACCGACAATGCCAGCCTGTTTGTGTTGCAACCCTACAAGAAAAGCATCGCCATCTCTTCAAACTCCCAACTAACCCTAACAAGCGCTAAGCGAAAGTAACAACCCTTCTAACTCACCACAACTAGCGATTCCGCCGCCAGTGATCGACGTGGATGCCCACGACGAAGCGGTGGCCGAAGCGGAGCGGAAAGCGGCAGCGGAGCGCGAGCGAGCGGAGAAGGAGAAAGCGGAGAGGGAGCAAGCGGAGCGCGAGCGAGCGGAGAAGGAGAAAGCGGAGAAAGAAAAAGCGGAGAAAGAGAAAGCTGATAAAGAAAAAGCGAAGCAAGATAAGAGTCGGCCGATATCCAGTACGCCTATCTCCGGCACGCCTTGGTAAGTGTTTGTATACTTATTAGTGTGAATCGTTTGGAAGCATTTCAATCGAAAGGTTAAGCTTTTTGAATTAACATTAACATCATCATGCTAACAGTTTTGCTGGACATAGGTTTTGACGGCGTCAAATTCATTCGTGACGCTCAGTGACCAAAAAGTTCACAACACGTCTTTATTACAATGAGGGTTTTCGCGATTGAAATTCCGCCAGATGGCAATACGTAGACGCGAGGTCCAAATGCTGCGTGATTGGTGGATTTTGACACATCTGTCAATGTCACGTCAAAAATAACCAATCATGCAGCATTTGGACCTCGCGTCTACGTATTGCCATCTGGCGGATTTTTCATTCGCGAAAGGAATAATACTAATAATTTATTTGCCATAAATAGGTGGTTACAGAATAGTTAATAGGAATGCTCTGCCAGCAGGGTCCCACCTAGTTGTAGGGGGAACATACACAACATATTACAGTCGGAAAATCTTTGCGGTAGGTACCTCGGATTGTAGTTTAGTTGGACAGTGGTCATTTGACGGCCACTTGAATCGTCTCACCCCTAAGTTTTTGGCTACCGCCGGCGCACTAAGCCGGTTGATGCCTAATCTCGGAGGCCCGGCCGCACTGAGTCGCTGACTATACTTTTGCGTCGCGCGTTGGTCCTATATGGGGCTCGAGTATGGCACAGTGCTGTGTAGTCGTGGAGCATCCTACTGTTGAAAAAAGCGCAACGCATGATATTTATTTATTTATTTATTTATTTATATGGCATACCAACAACATATATATTATACTCTTATGATTAACATTTATGAACATAACATTTCTGATATATATGTCACTTAAGGGTAAGCACAACATTCAGACGGAGATTTAAAACTAATACAAAAGCGACTCGCTAAACCAAAAAAAAAAAACTAATAATAACAAGAAAAAAAGCGTGCCCTACATCGCAGAACTTAAGTGCTTATGCAATTTATCTTTATCAATATATGATATCACTGAGGCACAGGCTGAGGTAATTCGTGGATACCGCATAGTATCCTCAGTCCGTCTATTCCCGGTTGTGGACACTGACTATGTCCCTACTGAGGATAAATGGGAAAAAAATTATTGTCATTAGTGGCGACGTACCTAACAATCCTACTTCCTATCCTACTAATATTATAACTATAACTAATATTATAAATGCGAAAGTTTGGATGTCTGGATGTTTGTTACTCTTTCACTCAAAAACTACTGAACGGGTTTTGTTGAAACTTTACAGTATTATTGCTTATAATCCAGATTAACATATAGGCTATAATTTATGACAAATAAATTTCAATAAATAAATAAGACGTGTCTAAAAAGCGCAATCTATCGTCATTGGTTAAAATNACGCTAAAGTGGAAATTTACAAAACCTGTGTGGACTTATCTTGATAGAATTCTAAAATGCTAAACTAATCGCAATATTTTCTCAATTAACTATTTAGACGACGAAATTGCCTAACTATTTATGCCTATAACATATTTGTAGTATTACTGGTTAATGATTGTAACGAGTTGAAAAAGTACTGTTTTTGCGCCAAACGGCGTAAACGCTCTTAAGTCGAAATGGAACGCGAAAGTTTAAAATTTTAAATTCGAGACAACATTGACTAATTTAATGTTCTCTCTCTCTCTCCCGCAGGCAGTATGGTGAACTACGCAGCCATGGCAAGCCAGCAGGCCATGGGACAGCCACCCATGGCAGGCCCACCGGCCATGGCAGGACAACCGCCCATGGGACAACCGCCCATGGGGGCGCAAGCTATGCCGGGACAGCAGTACGGCCAGCCCGGCTACCCCGGCTGGCCTGGATGGGGCGCCTGGCCCCCGCCGCTCGGGCCCCCCGGGTCGTTGGCCCCCGCCGCTCAGACCGCCCCTGGTGAGTATCACACACCAACAGAGACAATCATGTCTTCAGGCAACATGGCGAGCAGTGGTCCACGTCCACTAGCTCTCCATAAGTTTTCAAAGTGGAATATAAGTATTCCAAGATTTCTAGCTTCCAGCAGATGCCCCAGCAGTTATAGGAGCAGCTGTTTGATACTAAAATTATGCGGTAATCTACAGTCAGCCGGTGCTCCGGGGTGAAACTCTCACAGACGCAATTTTTTCAAGTCTCAGGAGGGTAGACAAATAGAACTCACTTTATTGTACACCACAAAGACAAGAAAAAGAAAGGAATATACAAAAGATACGGCACAATTTAGTCGGCATTATCATTTTAAGGCGATCTCTTTCAGACAACCTAGAGAACAGTTGTTTATAGGTATGAAGGGAAGCTATAGTCTGGTCTGCGAGCACGTACAATTTTGTCCAATGAATTGTTCCATTGGACAAAATTCTACGTGCTCACGGACCGGGCTTTAGTGAACTGATATATTGACAGTGCCATATGTTACAAGTAGCTGGGCCAGAATGGTTACGTACAGCAAAGGACAGAAACAAATGGAAATCCTTAGAGGAGGCCTTTGTCGAAAGACAAGCTGTTAAGAGGAGAGATAAGCCGAATGCCGAAAATACTATTTTAGTTTAAATGAATTTTTTCTTACCTCTAGTTATAATTTGTAATATTATGTATAGTGAAATAAGTTAAAAAAATTAACAGCAATAAAGGCTTATTTTATTTTATTTATTTTTATTTATTATGTTACAGGCGCGGCAACGCAATTGCCGGCGGGCGGCGGTCTGCCGCCGCAGCTGGGCGTGCCGCCGGAATTAACCGGCGAGGCGCCGCCGCACATGCCGCCGCCGCATAAGGAGGAAGTGGTGAGTGACTTGTACTAATTTAGGTCGTATTTCAAGGAAGTATACGAGAGGTATTGTATTTGCGCACACCCTTGAAGCCACGATAACCGAACGGTGATGGGGTCGGACTGGCCGACTCGTGATCCGGGGAACGCGGGTTCGGTCCTCGCCGCCGCTCGACTATTGTGGTGAGCTCAAGATACAAGCATATTATTTAGCTTAATACGAGGGACTAACGGGAGTATTAGTAATTAGTGTAATAACAAATTACTAATATATTTAAAAAAAAAACTTAAGAACCCTTAATCATCCCTTTTTGTTTTAATATAACTTGATCAATATCTCGGACAATATTGTATTGACAATCGATGCAATTTAAAGATTATGCATTAGGGTGTGTTGACAAGTCAGCTTCTATCCGGTCCTACGTCGGACCAGTACTGGCCTTAGTATCGAGCTGGATTGAACAGAAACCGGCTTCTCAACACACGCCCTTACTATTCCATTCCCTCCACAGGTGATCCCTACAATCCCCCCGGAACTAATAGCCTTAGCCGGGGAATGGACGACGCACCGCGCGCCGGACGGCCGTCCCTACTACTTCAACAGCGACAAGCAAGAGAGTGTGTGGGAGAAGCCGCAGTGCATGAAGGATCTGGAAGGTAAGGCCATTCCCACCTCTCGTTCCCACCGCTGCAACTCCTGTGTAGCCAGGATCTACAGCTTGAAACGGGACGATTCCCACTTCTCGTAAATGGGACTATTCTCACCTATCGTAAACGGGACTATTCCCACCTCTCGTAAACGGGACTATTCCCACATCTCGTAAACTGGACTATTTCCTTTCCATCGCTGTAAATCCTGCGTAGCCAGGATCTTCAGCTTGAAACGGGACTATTACCACCTCTCGTAAACGGGACTATTCCCTCTAATCGTAAACTGGACTATTGCCACCTCTCGTAAACGGGACTATTCCCACTCGTCGTAAACGGGACCATTACCACTTCTAGCAAACGAGTATTCCCACCTCTGTGTAGCCAGGATCTACAGCTCGACCGCCAATAAAAACCCTTAATACTTTAACAGTAATAAAGACTATAAACTTATATGATTATGACTATTCCCACTTCTCGTAAACGGGACTATTACCACCTCTCGTAAACGGTACTATTCCCACCGCAACTCCTGTGTAGCCAGGATCTGCAGCTTGACCGCCAAAACCCAAACAGTGAAGGTCAAGTTTTCCCAGAAAATTAAACTGTCATTGGACCCGTAAAATTAATCAGAAGAACATAGGAGTTCGAAGTTAAGATTCGATTTCCCTCCAGTGTAAACCGGATGACAGGTGACATAACAAAGGTTGAGTAACCTGTGACATCTGGAAGGTAACTGGCAGAGAATGCCCAATAGCATTAAGTTCGCCCTATGTACTAACTAGCTTTCCGCCCGCGGCTTCGCCCGCGTGGAATTTTGTCTGTCACAGAAAAACTTTAACACGCGCGTTCCCGTTTCAAAAACCGGGATAAAAACTATCCTATGTCCTTTCCCGGGACTCGAACTATCTCTATGCCAAAGGATAGTGCCAGGGTCTGGACCAAGTGCTGCCCAGAATCAACCCATAATGCATTTTGTTCCTCAGACCAATACTAATGTGTAAACCGAAGCGCACTGCAATCTATCCCTGGAGTTAAGAGAAAAAAAGAGTTTTGTTTTGAAATATTTTCATACAAAATATCATCGATGTATACGTACTACGCATAAGATTTCGTGATTTTGGCATTAAATAACACTCGCTATGTTGAACTTAACCATACTGCATCCGTACACGTTACTTTAGTGCGACTTAGACATTCTTTATAAGCCATCTAGCGCTGTTGCAATAGTTTGGTTACTTGACAGAAATCATTATTTCCAAAATGAATCAAGAAGTTTTAGTTCTCTATCCTTGCGAAAAATCAATTTATTGGTGTATTACAATCGATTATTGAAGTTATTGTAAGCTAAAACTTCTTGCTCTATTTTGGAAATAATTAATTTCGGTCAACTAACCAATCTACTGCAACAGCGTTTGATCGCTTATAAATAATGTCGAAGTCGTACTAAAGTAAGGTGTACGGATGCAGTATGGTTAAGTTCAACATAGCGAGTGTTATTTAATGCCAAAATCGCGAAATCTTATGCGTAGTAGGTAAACATCGATGATATTTTGTATGTAAATAATTCCAAACAAAACTCTTTTTTTCTCTTAACTCCAGGGATAGATTGCAGTGCGCTCCGGTTTACAAATTAGTATTGGCCTGAGGAACAAAATGCACTATAGTTTCATTCTGGGCAGCACTTGGTCCAACTTCCATACATGGATTGGCACTGTCCTTTCACCAAAATCGCTTCAGTGGTTTAGGTGTGAAAACGTGACAGAGACAGAGTTACTTTCGCATTTATAATATTAGTCTAGATTTTGTGGCATTAAAGTAAATATGCACTGAAATTAATTAAAATAATATTGTTTTAGAACTTCAAACCAAGATCGCCTTGGCCAAGGGTGAGAGACCTCCAAGGAAGAATAAGTTTGACCTCAACATCGATGAAAGTACACTAGAAGGTGAGTTTACTATTATAATTCACTATGATTCGGAAGCCGTGTGATGACGGCAGAGTAGAATACATTTGTCACCAACCCCTACTCTTCCCGCGGGTGTCGTGAGAGGCGACTTAGGGACTACACCAGTGGTTCCCGAATGGTGGTCCGCGGAACCCTGGGGTTCCGTGGAAAGGCCGCAAGGGTTCCGTAAAAAATATTATCCCGCGTTTCGTGACCGACGTTGTTCGCTCGCACCGACTTGTTTACGCACAAGGGAGGGGCAGGGCGTGCGGGCGGAGTAGTACGGGGGTTCCGCTAGGAAAAGTATAATCAATTAGGGTTCCTTGGCAAAAAAAAATTGGGAAACCCTGGACTACACATCAAACAGAGAACGGGCAGAAGCGCTCTCTGAAAAACATCAATCTTTCAAACTGCGATCTCCAACCCGCCTGCCAAGCGTCGGGATTATGGCAAAACCCTTCATTATAGTGGAGGACGCTCATAGTCCAGCAGTGGACTGTTGATGATGATGATGATGATGATTCGGAAAACGGAGCGTGGGACGTCCCACAAGGTGGACCGATGACCTCATAAAGGTAGCAGCAAGGCGCTGGATGCAGGCCGCTACCAACCGTTCGTTCGTTTCAGCCGAAAGACGTCCACTGCTGGACAAAGGCCTCCCCAAGGATTTCCACAAAGACCGCTCGCATCCAGGCACCTCCCGCGACCTTCACCAGACCGTCGGTCCACCTAGTGGGAGGCCTGCCTACGCTACTAACCGTGCGATGTGGAAGTCATTGGGGGAGGCCTATGTTCAGCAGTGGACGTCCTGTAGCTGAAATGATGATGATTCTGGAAGAATGCAAACCCACTCTTCCCGGATGTCGTAAGAGGCGACTAACGGCCCGTATTCACAAACGATACTTGCTTAAGTGAAGCAGCAAATCGAACGCACAGCGTTGAATAGAGCTCTGTGGTGGGTTCGTGTGTCTTGTGTGTCCACGCGCACTGTGAGACCTCATAGTAATGTTTCTGAATACGGATGTAAGGGACAAACATGCGAACATCAGGCCTCCCCAACCCGTCTGGCCAGCGTGGGGAGTGTAGGACAAATCCTCCATTTGCCTCTGGTCAATTAGAGGGTCAGGCTCCTGCACTGGAGACTCAATGAACTGATGATGATGATTACTAGATGTGTTGTCAATGCTGAGCGAATATAGTAGCGCAGTGGCTTGATAAGCCGCCTTAATGGGACTATTCCCACCTCTCGTTCCCACCTTGCAACTCCTGTGTAGCCAGGATTTACAGCTTGACCGCCAGTAACCCAACCAATGAAGGTCAAGTTTGTCCCGGGGGAAAGTTAAACTGTCATTGGACCTGCAACGAAATTAATCAGAAGAACTTCGGAGGAGTTCGAATTTCGAAATTAAGGTTCCTTAAGGATGTTTCTGGGCTCAATTCCTTAATAGTTCAGTTATGTTTTTTATTTTTGCTGTGCTAAGGAATTATTATTTTGTACTAGCGGCCGTCCGCGACTTGTACGCGTGGATCCTGTTTTACCCCCTTAGGGGTGGAGTTTCGTTAAATCCTTTCTTAGCGGATGCCTACGTCATAACATCTACCTGCATGCCTAATTTCAGCCCGATCCGTCCAGTGGTTTGGGCTGTGCGTTGATAGATCACTATGTCAGTCCAGTCATCTTTGAGTTATGTATATTTAGATTGTGCAACCATTTCTCATCACCTCATAATCTGCAATCATGCAAAGCGAAGTGATTATTATAATGATGATTATAAAACAGTCCGCAGAAAGTGGCATTGGACAGATCGTCGTTGTCGTTCTAACACTGCACCGATAAACTGCAAGTTTTCAGAGCTCAAAAGAAATGCATCAGAGCTATAAAATCCTTGAAGTGGAGGGACAGCTGCAAACCACACTTCAAGGAATTAAAAATACTAACTGTACCCTCGCTCTACATTTACGAGACTGCGGTCTTTGTCAAGAGAAATCTACATCTGTTTCCCACTCTATCCAGTAGACGTCTTATGCACACTTTAAGCGCACCAACTTGTCAAACCGCGTTAAAAAGGAAAAGCTTTTACTGTATGGCTCCTAAAGTTTATAATAAATTGCCAAAAAAGTTAAGAGACGCCAGCTTGAACACTTTTCGCAAAGAACTATTTACCCTTTTAATAAGAAAATCATATTATACATTAACTGAATATTTGACTGATACTAATTTGTAATATAATTTTGACATGATAGTTTTGTAAGCATTAAATTTAAATTCTAAAAATTGACATTGAATTATTATGTTATGTAACTATTAATTTTTTTGTATCTTTATATGGGACTTATAATTTGTATGCCACTCATAGGCCAAACATAGAGCTCTACCCATTATTATGTACCACCTGATTTATACATTTACCTATGTTTTACAAATAAATNTTTTTGTTTGTATCTTTATATGGGACTAATAATTTGTATGCCACTCATAGGCCAAACATAGAGCTCTACCCATTATTATGTACCACCTGAATTCTACATTTACCTATGTTTTACAAATAAATGATTTGATTTGAAGACTGCAGACTTTTAGTCGGCCGAAAGTTAAGCCAGCTGCTAATTTGTATGAGGCTTATAGCTCATAGAGCTGATGGCCGCTGGGGCAGGAAAGTTCTTGAGTGACGACCACGAGCCGGAAGACGTAGCGTGAGCTCCCACTAGGTGGACCGACGATCTGGTGAAGGTCGCGGATGGTGCCTGGATGTGAGCGGCGCAGGACCGGTCTTCGTGAAACTCCTTGGGGGAGGCCTTTGTCCAGCAGTGGTCGTCTTTCGGCTAAACAAACGAACGAACGAATTGGCCGATATTAAATCTGTGTAATGTGCGTACTAATGAGGGTTTTCGCTAATGAAAAATCCGCCAGATGGCAATACGTAGACGCGAGGTCAAAATGCTGCATGATTGGTTATTTTTGACATGACATTGACAGATATGTCAAAATCCACCAATCACGCAGCAGTCAGACCCCACATGCACGTCCCGCCATCTAGCGGATCTTTCATTCGCGAAAACCATCATTAAAAGCCGGAATAAATTATCGGCCGACAAAAAGGTTGTAGTCTTCCGAGTGTCTTATACAATCGAACCGACAGTGCCAGCCTGTTTGTGTTGCAACCCTACAAGAAAAGCAGCGCCATCTCTTCAAACTCCCAACTAACCCTAACAAGCGCTAAGCGAAAGTAACAACCCTTCTAACTCACCACAACTAGCGATTCCGCCGCCAGTGATCGATGTGGATGCCCACGACGAAGCGGTGGCCGAAGCGGAGCGGAAAGCGGCAGCGGAGCGCGAGCGAGCGGAGAAGGAGAAAGCGGAGAGGGAGCAAGCGGAGCGCGAGCGAGCGGAGAAGGAGAAAGCGGAGAAAGAAAAAGCGGAGAAAGAGAAAGCTGATAAAGAAAAAGCGAAGCAAGATAAGAGTCGGCCGATATCCAGTACGCCTATCTCCGGCACGCCTTGGTAAGTGTTTGTATACTTATTAGTGTGAATCGTTTGGAAGCATTTCAATCGAAAGGTTAAGCTTTTTGAATTAACATTAACATCATCATGCTAACAGTTTTGCTGGACATAGGTTTTGACGGCGTCAAATTCATTCGTGACGCTCAGTGACCAAAAAGTTCACAACACGTCTTTATTACAATGAGGGTTTTCGCGATTGAAATTCCGCCAGATGGCAATACGTAGACGCGAGGTCCAAATGCTGCGTGATTGGTGGATTTTGACACATCTGTCAATGTCACGTCAAAAATAACCAATCATGCAGCATTTGGACCTCGCGTCTACGTATTGCCATCTGGCGGATTTTTCATTCGCGAAAACCCTCATTGGAATAAGGTTGTGTTGTCAATTTTTTGGCCACAGGTGTTGCGAATTAATTGACCCTGACTGTAATAATTTAAATTCTAACATTTTAAACCTCCAGTTTTTTGTTTGAGTCAGTTAATGTCAAGTTTTCGATCATAGTGATTTTATTGCAATTTTGTTCAGTAATTGACATGCGTTTATTTGTACAGAGTCGCAAACGCGTGTTGAGTTACTTTAACAATAAGATGAAAATGTATATAAGTCCGCACCAATACACTCTGACAGTTTTTCAAAAGGTAAGTAGACAATTACGTCAAATATCGGCGACATTAAACAGATTCAACTCTTTTTTGTCCTATAAGTAACGAGTATTTCGCTTCCCATATTTTTTTATAATTAAGTCACTAAAGAGAAAGGTTTGTAGTTCAGAACAAAGCTAAAAATCAATCAAAATCAAGCATAGATTGACTGAATTCTATATTTAGACTAATTATAGCATTACCTGTGACAGTGTGAGAGATTGAATCGATTCGCTGTCTTCTAACTTCAGTATCGATGTTTGAGGTTTTGTTTCCCAGTCGACGAAGCACATGATGTCGTGCCCTGCGTGCCCAAACAACTGCACGTAGGAAGAATTAATGAAGGCTACTGACAACGCTACTCTTGTGGCGGAGTTTTGGGCTGACGCTGTGTAGGTTTGTTGTCGACACGACAAGAAGTATCGATTTTATCTTTGCGAAATTGCCAGGGTCTATTGTCGCGGACTACTATAGTTCCAAAATACTGGACTGTCCTATCGATGACATTGACAGTAGGGCGCCACCGTCAATACCGGATCGCTGGTTCCGATTTTTGCCATGTTGGAAACCATATAGTTGAACGATGGTAGCGCCCCCCTGTCATTGAGTTTGGTGGAACAGTTCAGCGTGGGTCATCTATAAATGACATTTCGCACTCAATGTCAAATGACAGCTGTCAAAACTGACTCAAACTCAAAACGAAAGGTCTAACTGGGATTTGGTGATTGTACTAACACTGGGGTTACCACAAAAGATCATGCATTCAGGACAGTTCAAATCGGCGTGTATGGGATTGTGTGAACGTGTGAGAGCGCGTGTCTGTTGTACGTTGAGGGTAGTGTATGTGGGCCGTAGGGCGAAACGGAAAGCCGCGGTGGAGAGGGAACGGGAGAGAGAGGAAGCGGAGAAGGAGAAAGCGGAGAAGGAGATAGCGGAGAAGGAGAAAGCGGAGAAGGAGAAAGCGGAGAGGAGAGCCAGGATGGACAAGACGAGACCAGTGGCGAGCATGCCCATAACTGGGACTGCGTGGTAAGTTGCAATCTTCGTGGGTAGTCACTGGTGCCTGATAAACTGGGAGATAGTTTATAGGTAGCTGATTGGTGATAAAGCCCGGTCTGTGAGCCCGTAGAATTTTGTCCAATGACCCCTAGCTACCCATCCTTATCGCTCGCGCGTAATTATGTTGCTGTCGCGCTCGCACACTCACTGCGGGCGCCCGTCGCACAGTCGCGACAGCAACATAATTACGCGCGAGCGATAAGGATGGGTAGCTTGGAGTCATTGGACAAAATTCTACGTGCTCACAGACCGGGCTTTAGCTGATTGGTGTTAGTTGGCGGATTTTTTCTGCAGGGTTGTTATTAAAACGGCTGCCTAATTTTCAGGATGGTTCCCCTCATGATTAAAGACATTTTTTACTATAGCCCGTTCCCTATATTTAATCCTTGTCCAGATCCAGATTTAAACTGTCAAATTAATAAATAAATAAATAATAATAAATATAAATATTTATTTTCATAAAAAGCTAGGTACAATACAAGGCAACAGTAGTTATTGCACTAGGCTCGCAGACCTGTGTCGCAAAAACTATAAGTGGGTTTACAATTTTTGAAATATTATTTTAAGTACTGTAGCTCCGGTTCATACTAATGAATTTAGAATAAGAGCGACTTTGAGACAAAATAAAAAGGTAAGGAAATTGTATTCATTTTTTAAATTAAATATCCACAATTTTCGATTTACATTGTAATATTGTATAAGTAGTCATTTTAATGATATGAAAAAGTAAAACATCGAAAACCGCAGATATTTTGACCAAAAACATTGAAATTTGACAGTTGACGGACGGATTTGGATTAGGATAGAATATAGAAAACCAGCATGTGATCAATGGTGAAATTGAGATGAGAAAGTTGCTATAAATTCTGTTACGGTGATTTTTTCTCGCCGTATGTAATCATTGATCCTATAGATAAGACTTATCACCATGAGAACTTTTCCCGAAAATTAAATTATTAATATTTGGCAAAACTCAGTTATATCCGTAATTTCAAAAATTATCCTTGTGCAAGTTGTAGTTTATGTGTCAGATAAGTTGCTAATAGTTTATCAGGCACTGATGATGATACCCCAGTCTATTAAATGCATGCGTCTGACCAGGCACTGTGCGTTCTAGCGGTGCTAGTTGGAGATTGCAGACCGCTGATCGCAGGTGTCATAGGACAATCGGTCTGCAGTGTGACCGCAGTGCTAGACAGACAAATACGCTCTGTGTACGGTTAAATAAAATAATACAAGTTCGAAACAGCACTATTTATAAATCAGAAAATGTATTGGCTAGAACACATAGATTGATTATGACTTCTCGATGATTTTTTTAAAGTGTACCACAAAAACGCAAGATTTGAATTTGCCGACATTTTGCCACTAATTTGATGGCAAAACCCGGAAAAAATAATAATTTGACAACTGGGACTTGGGGTTACTAAAATAGAGCATTTTTAATGTGGCTAAGTCATTTTGCAGATTAAAATTATCTGATCATTCTAGAATTGAGAATGTTACTAGGTATGCAAAATCACTTGAAACCTATGTTACAGTTAGGCTTTTACATTTACAAATACATTAGTTTTTATTTCATTCAAAAATACCCAGTAGTTATGATTTTATAGGCATTCAAAGTTCGCTTAAATATTGAGTCCCGCCGACGGTCACGTGACCCCGCGTGACGTACATTCACAGTGTCTGCTCACTAGAAAACGGATATAAACATACTTAAATACATTTTTTTTGTAAATACAAACTTATTATACATATTAACACCCAGACCCATCACAGAAATTAAAATTGAACCAAACCCAAACTTGATGCGATTGTGTCGTTTTATTGCGAATTACCTTCCAGCTCCATCATTAGACCCTGATTACTATAAGGAATTAAAGTACTCATCAGTACAAAACGAACGAGCCCAAACTCGATGGACTTAAGTCGTTTTATTATAGAGTTCCTATGGCCACCTTCCAGCTCCATCATCAGATCAGCTCCATGTCATCATAATATTGCATGGTCATCCAAATCACATGTGTTTGCGAAATTTCAGCTTAATCGGTTGCCTGGAAGTGGGTCTTAATTCAGCTTGCAAGATTCCACCCATACAAATATCAGCCAGTCACTGTAATATGACGTCACGCGCATAAAATGGCGGGCCAGCCGCTGCCCGCACTTTTAAAATTCAATATCTTGGAAACTAATTGACGTATCGAAATAATTCTTTCACGTGTATTTTTTATTTTTAACAGAGAATACAGAAAGCTAAAAAACAAAATTAGTGAACATTCTTCATTAATTAATTGTCTCATTTTGCCTGTGGTAGCGGTCTGCGGTCCTTCAAGTCGCACTCAATCACCGCCACACTTTATGTCGCCAGTCGCTGTATTTCGTCTATACGAATAGGGATGTGCGGTGTTGTGACGTATCAAAAAGTGAATAATGACGTTTCTTCATTCCTTTCTTTTTTAATCTTTTCTGCTTGGCCAATTGTTAAGGCAGAGAATGCCTTATGGGATAAATAAATAAATACATTGCAATTTAATTTTAAACATCTTTTGGGTCCAAATCGGCGTTGGTACACTGATAAATACTTCTATCCCGTTTATTTTTAATCAAATGTCACTTATTGTCGATGATACTGAATAAACATTTTTAATACTTTCTTTCTTTCTTTCTAAAACGTGTAAAAAGACGTAACAAGTTTTTGTTAGCGTCATGTTATTGAAATTGATGATGTTACATTCCATTAAGAAATCGTTAATCGAAAAGAAATTAAAAGTTCTTTGACATTTGGTGTAGTTGTAATACAAGGAATTCCCTTTCGACCTAGATATCAATTTGGTTTATTCTCTTTGTCCCATGAAAATAATAATTTTATATTTTCTTCCTCGGATAATGCGTTATTCGGATACATCACAAGATATCGCACATCACTAGCGACTGGCTACCTCAAGTGTGGTACACAAGCTACACTGCTTCGGGACGAGAATGTGGGCCGCTGGCCAGTACAAGCTTAGTAGATTGGCCGAAGTATATGAATGTTTAGGACATACAGGGTGTCTGAAGAAAGAATTTGTGGAGGGGTGATGGAGAAGAGATTGTAGAATACAGGAAAAGTTTGGCACAGAGATGTATGTTCAGCAAAAACTATTACTTATTTACTTATTTATTAAGCAGTTATAAAATTTTAAACCTTACTGTCTTAATAATAAATCTTTTGCACTCGCCGAAGAAGCAATTCGAGGCTCATTCAGTTGAATGTAAGTCTAGGAAGGCGTACTTTATTTGCATTTTATGATAATATAATAAATGTTTGGATATTTTTTTCTGTATTCCATGATAGATTTAAAGTCACCCCTGATGTTTTCTACTTTTTACGCCCTGTATATTGCCATAATAAGGTACACTCAACAGCTCACATATCATAACAGTAATCACTATAATTTCTCTTCGAATAAGAGCTATGTCATTAATATGTTATAAATTATGTGCCGTTGTGTGTACTTTTTTATCGATGTCACCGTAAAATTGTGAATTCAGTGAGATTATAATCTGACGTAGTTCGATTACAATCTAAGCTAACCTTAAGCGAGGTTTAGATTAGACTAGCAATAGAATTTGCAGAAGTTAACTTCCGCAAGCCACCACTGTGTAAATCTTGCAGAAGTTGGCTTCTTACACAGTGGTAAACAGCTTGCGGAAGTCAACTTCTGCAATTATTGTCTGTTTATAGTATACCTCGCCTTACCCACTGTTAGTTCACAATCTCATGCGTTACATTATAAACTGACAGTGTTCACAATTTCACGTTGATAAATGGCAAGTTGTTGATCGTCTGTATGCCGAAGGTAGATCCACGCAAAATTTAATTGTATTGCTATCATTGTGTATGGATTAAGGCATACGAAAGGTAGATTTGGATGATATATGAAGATTACTATGGATGCTTATTGAGAAGAATTTTGTCAAGTTAAAAAATTCTCAATACAAGCTTTGATATCACCCACCTTCTGGTTCCTGGCACATTCGGCTTTGTGGAGGTATATTTACGTTGCGGGGCGTTCGTGGGGCGTACGACTGGAAGACCCGGTAACGCCCCGGTTACAGTCATATGCCTCGGTTAAAGGCGTACGCGATGGTTAAACTCGTACGCCCCGGTTGATGTCGTACGCCCCGGTGAAAGTCGTACGCCCCGCGTGCGTCACGTGACTAAATATACCAGTAATAATCAAAATTTCAGCTCAAACTCCAGGAAAGTGTTTCAAAATTCAAGGATCAGGTGAATGTAATAGGCACGATGACAGATGAGATATTTTTAGTACAAAAAATAGGCAAAAAAGATAAATAAATAATCTTTTATTTTGATATCGAAGAGCTCACATAAAAGGACACCATTTTCAACCGACTTCAAAAAAGGAGGAGGTTATCAATTCGACCCGTATGTTTTTTTTTTCTATGTTTGTTACACGATAACTCGATTTGAACAAATCTTTTTTGGGCGTATAGGTAATACCTCAAGGGTGGTCCCATTTAAATTTAATAATAGAAAAAACAACCCCCAAGGGTGGAAAATTGGGGATGAACTTTTTTATACGCAATATNTATAGTTCCAAAATACTGGACTGTCCTATCGATGACATTGACAGTAGGGCGCCACCGTCAATACCGGATCGCTGGTTCCGATTTTTGCCATGTTGGAAACCATATAGTTGAACGATGGTAGCGCCCCCCTGTCATTGAGTTTGGTGGGACAGTTCAGCGTGGGTCATCAATAAATGACATTTCGCATTCAAACTTAAATGACAGCTGTCAAAACTGACTCAAACTCAAAACGAAATGTCTAACTGGGATTTGGTGATTGTACTAACACTGGGGTTACCACAAAAGATCATGCATTCAGGACAGTTCAAATCGGCGTGTATGGGATTGTGTGAACGTGTGAGAGCGCGTGTCTGTTGTACGTTGAGGGTAGTGTATGTGGGCCGTAGGGCGAAACGGAAAGCAGCGGTGGAGAGGGAACGGGAGAGAGAGGAAGCGGAGAAGGAGAAAGCGGAGAAGGAGCAAGCGGAGAAAGAGAAAGCGGAGAGGCGAGCCAGGATGGACAAGACGAGACCAGTGGCGAGCATGCCCATAACTGGGACTGCGTGGTAAGTTGCAACCTACGTGGGTAGTCACTGGTGCCTGATAAACTGGCAGATAGAATATAGGTAGCTCTGATTGGTGATAAAGCCCGGTCTGTGAGCACGTAGAATTTTGTCCAATGACCCCAAGCTACCCATCCTTATCGCTCGCGTGTAATTATGTTGCTGTCGCGCTCGCACACTCACTGCGGGCGCCCGTCGCACAGGCCCGACAGCAATATTATTACGCGCGAGCGATAAGGATGGGTAGCTTGAGGTCATTGGACAAAATTCTACGTGCTCGCAGACCAGACTATAGTTGGTGGATTTTTTCTGCAGGGTTGTTGTTAAAACGGCTGCCTAATTTTCAGGATGGTTCCTCTCATGATTATAGACTATTTTACTATAGCCCGTTTCCTATATTCAAGCCTTGTCCAAATCCAGATTGCAACTATCAAATTTTATTCAGTTTTTAGATCAAATATCCACAATTTTCGCTGTAATATTGTTTAAATAGTCATTTGAATGATATGAAAACGTAAAACATCGAAAACCGCAGATATTTTGACCAAAAACATATTGAAAGGACAATGACCAAAAATGTATGGAGTGTGGTCCAAATGTCCACCACTAACGAGACCTATGTAGAAAAATAGTCTACTAAATACTGATTCATTATCACCAAACCGCAATCAAAAATATGCTGTCAGTAAAAAGTTATGACTGAATGAAAAGTCATGTTTTTTACCTTTTCATCCGAAAAATGTTCTTGATATCATTCTATCCATCGCACATTTTGGACTAATCTATGCATGTTATGTCATGTCGCTTAGTGTGCCGTGTTAGGTTCTCCCTAAAAGAAAAAAAATAAGCTCAGAAGAAAGACAACAATATTGGAATACTTGGAATAATGCGAAAGGGGTAAAATAGTTTTATTTCCAACTGGCGCGGGATTATAGTTATTATATACAGTGTGTCCGGGCATGTAGTGATCAAACTTTATGGGCCGAATCTAGGGACAATTTTATCGATAAAAATACTTCAAATTTGGGACATGACCCATTTATCGCAAAATTACAAGGATTTAAGTTTTTAATTTTTAGTTTTCACCTCTTCCTTCAAAAACAAGTGAAAGCGTGGGTAGCTTAACATTAATAAGCAAATATTTTATATCATGCGATAGCCAATAAAATTATCTATTAGCAGAAGTAGAAAACAGATGCAAATTTCATACATTTTAAGGGAGTAAGAATGGATTTAATTAGAAAAAAATATGACCTTTTTTACTTCTTTTTCAGTTATTTTCCAACACAAGAAAAACCAGGTCGTTAAGGTATGTTTTATTTGCATTGTATTATTAGTATTTGAGCTATTCTACAAAACGAATGTAAATTTATTAGTCTACGTCTATTAGTTTCGACGTAATTGTTGAACAAAGATACCCCTTCCCAGCGGTTTCCATAGCGCACGCGACATGCGAAAATGCACTGCCTGAAAGAATCACACAACCTATTCCGATTACTATGGAAACCGCTGGGAAGGGGTATCTTTGTTCAACAATTACGTCGAAACTAATAGACGTAGACTAATAAATTTACATTCGTTTTGTAGAATAGCTCAAATACTAATAATACAATGCAAATAAAACATACCTTAACGACCTGGTTTTTCTTGTGTTGGAAAATAACTGAAAAAGAAGTGAAAAAAGTCATGTTTTTTTCTAATTAAATCCATTCTTACTCCCTTAAAATGTATGAAACTTGTATCTGTTTTCTACTTCTGCTAATAGATAATTTTATTGGCTATCGCATGATATAAAATTTTTGCTTATTAGTGTTAAGCTACCCACGCGTTCACTTGTTTTTGAAGGAAGAGATGAAAACTAAAAATTAAAAACTTAAATCCTCGTAA
Source organism: Ostrinia furnacalis (assembly GCF_004193835.3). Taxonomy (NCBI): domain Eukaryota; kingdom Metazoa; phylum Arthropoda; class Insecta; order Lepidoptera; family Crambidae; genus Ostrinia; species Ostrinia furnacalis. The sequence continues at coordinate 187,143 of NW_021131888.1, read as the reverse complement.
TTTTGCGAGAAATGGGTCAAGCCCCAAATTTGAAGTATTTTCATCGATAAAATTGTCCATAGATTACGCCCTTAAAGTTTGATCACTACAAGCCCGGACACACTGTATAATACTATATTATACTAGCTGTGCCTACGACTTTGTACGCGTGAAAATAGTTTCAATAATATTTCCCATTTTTACAACATTTGCCTTTACTGCTCCGCCCCTATTGGTTGTAGGGTTGATTATATAACCTAAAACCTACTTGATAAATGGGCTATCCATAACGAAAAGAATTTTTAAAATCAGACCAGTAGTTTCTGAGATTACCGCGTAAACTACTACAATTTTTCAAACCGTCATAACTTTTAACTGACAGCTTATTTTTTTTTCGTCCCATACTGAAAGTTAATCTCTATTTAATGGACTATAAGCCAATATAGGTCTCATTAGTGGTGGACATTTGGACCACTTTCGGTCATTGTCCTTTGACAGTTGACGGACGGATTTGGATTAGGATAGAATATAGAAAACCAGCATGTGATCAATCGTGAAATTGAGGTGAGAAAGTTGCTATAAATTCTGTTACGGTGATTTTTTCTCACTGTATGTAATCATTGATCCCATAGATAAGACTTATCACCATGAGAACTTTTCCCGAAAATTAAATTATTAATCAGTTTTGTCCATAATTTCAAAAATTAACCTGGTGCAAGTTGTAGTTTATGTGTCAGATAAGTTGCTGATAGTTTATCAGGCACTGATGATGGTACCCCAGTTTATTGCATGCGCCTGACCAGGCACTGTGCGTTCTAGCGGTGCGAGTTGGAGATTGCAGGCCGCAGCGGGTGACGAAAGATCGTTTTAAGTCGGAAGTAATTATTTTCCAGGGTTTTTTAACCCTTCTGCACTTGAATCAGACAAATTATTCGGTTATTACATTTGAACAACATTTGGCAATTATAAACGTCAAAATCAAAAAAGGTAGTCCTTAGGGGCTTGGAGACAAACATGACTGACTTGACTTAAGCTCCTGTGTCCTCTAGATGGGGCAGAGTGCGTCCACAACAGTCCTCCATCGCGTTCGGTCTTGAGCTTCGCGTTTGATCTCGCTCCAAGTCTTGCCGATCTTCTTCGCCTCGTCTGCCAAAAGACAAAAATAGTTACTCTTATTTTGATTACCAATAACAAGGACCAAAACACAGGAAGCTTGTATTGCCATTAAAGAAAGGGTATACGATTGAAAGCCCTTTTCTTTTTTTTAATCGCCTTACGCTATCTATCCGAGGAAATAGCTTTTATAAACTCTAAAACTGCATTTATGGTCGGTCGGTCGTATTTTGCCTGCGGTGGCGGTCTGCGGTCCTCCAAGTCGCACTCAATCGCCGCCACACTTTATGTCGCTAGTGTTGTAATTCGTCAGGGATGTACGATGATTTACTATATCGATTGTAAACATGATTGGTGAAACAGGTTGAGTATTGAGTTCTTATTTGGGCCTAGACTAGCGCTACAACAACCAAATAAAATTAATGTCAATGAAAAAACTCAGTAAGTTTTGGTTTGGTTCTATGTTATTGAAAAAGATATGACCACTTGTCAGTAAAATAACAATTATTGACAACAGCTCAAAAAGAACGAGCAAAAGCAAGCAGTCATCACAGTGATTTGACATTTCATACTATGTCACTCAATAAGATTGGTTCATAATAAAGCAGTGAAAAAAAATTAATAAAAGATCTGCTTTAGTAAAAAATATCTTTCTCCTCAAATATCCGTGTAAATATATAGATATATCACGCACATCACTAGCAAATCAGCGACTGGCTACCTCAAGTGTGGTACACAAGCTACACTGCTTCGGGACGAGAATGTGGGCCGCTGGCCAGTACAAGCTTAGTAGATTGGCCGAAGTATATGAATGTTTAGGACATACAGGGTGTCTGAAGAAAGAATTTGTGGAGGGGTGATGGAGAAGAGATTGTAGAATACAGGAAAAGTTTGGCACAGAGATGTATGTTTAGCAAAAACTATTACTTACCTACTTATTTATTAGGCAGATATACAATTTGAAACATTACTGTCTTATTAATAAAAATTATTAATTAGCAAAACCCCGCTTTTTCTCTCGCCGAAGAAGCAATTCGAGGCTCATTCAGTTGAATGTAAATCTAGGAAGGCGTACTTATTTGCATTTTATGATAATAAATGTTTGGATATTTTTTTCTGTATTCTATAATAAATTTAAAGTCACCCCCGATGTTTTCTACTTTTACGCCCTGTATATTGCCATAAAAAGGTACTCTCAACAGCGCACATATCATAACAGTAAGGTGATTATTACACTGCGCCGCGCTCCGCCGCGGTCCGCGTGATTTCATATAAAAAATCCCGCGCGCAGACGCGTTGTCGGTGTGTTGTGCCGCGCGTGTTTTCTATACAAACTGAGGTACTTGCATACAATGATTAAATCTGTCGTCCCGCGTACCGCGGCGGAGCGCGGCGCAGTGTGATAATCGCCTAATCACAATAATTTATCTTCGAATAAGAGCGATGTCATTAATATGTTATATTATGTGCCGTTATGTGTACTTTTTTATCGATGTCACCGTAAAATTGTGAATTCCGTCAGATTATAATCTGACATACTATCGGCAACTGTGTTAACTACCCATTGCCGGTTATGTCGTCTTGTTCTATCGCAAAGTATAATCCCATCAAAAACAATACTTGTCAAAAAAACCAAGTCTCGCAACTCAGTTGTTCTACGGTAAAAAGTTGTGAGATCCATGTAATACCAAGTCCAGGCCAGGAAATCTTTAACGTTTTACATAAATATATTGACTTGGCCATCGCATGAAAACACGTGCAAATTAAATTATTTAGTTTTTTTTATTTCGAACGGGATAAAAAGTATCCTATGTCCTTCTCCTGGCTCTAAACTACCTCCCTGACAATTTTCAGCTAAATCGGTTCAGCCGTTCTTGAGTTATAAGTGAAGTAACTAACACGACTTTCTTTTATATATATAGATAATAGATGGCTGCCTAAAAATAACGTAACTGAGTTTAGACTTTCTTTTTGAGAGTCCAAAAATGTTATTTTTCCAATAATCACTAGGAAGTAATTATTTTTAATAAAATTTTCGTTATTGAGAGGTCATTCTTCATGAAACTAAAATAAAAAATGTCATCATGCCTATTAGAAGTTATTACGTTTAGTCCAAATCCAAAAATCCGCCCAAGTTTATACATAGTTTAATAGTGAAGTACCTAAAAATGTAGCCAGTATTTTCTTAAAATATAATGTCCTCCATAATGACATTTTTGGTATTTTTTTGTCGAATGCGTCAAAACAAAGACCAGTTTATTGTTTACGTAATATTGAAGGTGTGACAGTTTTTTCAAAGATCTTTGGACACCATAAATATGACATTGAAAAAAGGACGATTGAGAGAAAATGAATTCCATTAACTCCCTGACTTAGGGTGGATTTTCGGACTAGGGTGGCTAAACGGAATAACTCAAAAAAGCTTGTAAAAATAGATGAGTTTTGAAGTAAAAAAAAACTCAAAATAATGTAAGTTGGAAGCCTATGGTAAATTGCTACCTTTAGTAGTAAACTTATAATACTTGTGTCATAAAAACTGTAGTAAAATTTGTCAAAAAATAGTCCAGATATTGCTAGTGCCTTCGTTTATCTTAAACTACAGCTTACAACTTACAAAATGTAGGGCCGTTTTTCATCAAGTTGGAGGTGAGATGAGATGTGCGGAGACTAGCATGCCGCGGATGGGATATTTTCACTAAAGCGGAGCGGAGATCTGCGCGTTCCCGCTCCGCCGCAAATCTCCGCTCTACTCATTTGTTTCCACTGAGACGTGTAAAAACGGAAATTGATTAATTAGGGAGAAAAATATTTTTATTGGTTTTCAACCTTTTATAGATCGTTTCATCCACTCGGACGCGCCCCACCAATGTTTGGTCTCGGACGCGCGGGGTGCGGGGAGTTCGATCCGAGCAATCCGAGCGTCATTATTGTAGTGTGCGTGTGCACTCATGGATGATTTAGCGTGTACCGATAACACTCAAACATTAGTGGAAGAATGGTGGGGCGCGTCTTCGTGGATGAAACGATCTATGTATATCATATTAAGGCGGGTCCAGACATGATCATTTTACCGATCCGATCACCGTATATCCGTATCGTTGACGCGTATCATGATCGCATATATGGTCCACATAATGGTAAAATAATCATGTCTGGACCCGGCTTTAGAAATTCATGCAGGGTCATTAAACCCTGGATAAGTTAAAACACGTCTCGTCTCCTCTGAATCCGTTTGGTGAAAAACGGGCCTTAAAAACGATAATATTTTGTCAGCAGATGATGTAGAAGTTTTTTTAATGTTAGTGAAAGAGACGGGGATATCTGTCAAAGATGTGGCATGATGTGTCTCTGTCTAATTGGTGGAAACGAAAGAGGATGGAATGATATATTATGTATTTTTTGTTATTCGGTTAAATATGTGTGGCCCAAATATGTAGATGTGTAAGAGAGAAAGGGAGATTCGAGAGAGAGAGGGTAGCATGAGAATGGATGTGGAATGAAAATGATATCTTCATTAGCATCATTTAATGTTGTGGTTTGTTGCACTTTTTGTTTGTTTATGTTTTGTAATATTAACAGTTTGTAATTGTTTACTGTATTGTTTTAATATTTGTTTGTCGTCAGGGGTTTGACGCAGAATGTGCACTTTGCAAATTGCGCACTTTGCAAAATGTGCATTTTGTAAAATGTGCACTTTGTAAAATGCGCACTTTTCTATAGTAATTTAAATTTTACTGGAGAGTTAATAAAAATAGTATAGAAAAGTGCACTTTTTGCAGTGTTCATTATACGAAGTGCTCATTATACGAAGTGCACATTTTGCAAAGTGCGCATTTTGTGAAGTGCACATTCTGTCTCAGACCCGTCATCAGTTGTTTGGTACATTTGTGTTTGTCTACAAATGAAATGCAAAGTGATCGTCGTTGAAAATTGCACCGTAAGCCGATGGCGATCGGCACGTGTTTGCTTGACGCTAATTTTATGTTCGCTCCGCAGTGAGAATTGATCTGAAGCGTTCGATACAAATTTTCGCATACGAATTTTCATCGATTGGGTAGTTGACACCAAATCTATAGGCGTGTTTTTATAAGCTGTCAAAACGCGGTTGTATAGTCGGCGTTAAATAGTTTGTGACGGCTCTAAAACTGAACTCCGACAAACGTTACTCCGACAGTACTAAATATCGACATAACTTTACTTCGACACTACACTACTCAGACAAAGGATATTCGCGTTTGTCTTTCACGGGACAACTCTTGCTTTTTTTTACACGATAGCTCTCATTTAATAAAAAGCTACTAAAACAATTTAACAGCTATTTGAAACTTTATCGGTTAGGCTAGAATAAACTACCTAATTGACTGGTGTCTACTCCCATCGTATCTTCCTATTCCTATTAACAGTGATTTTTGTATTGGTTGCGTTTTGACACGAAGCTGTGTCTATACTTGAAATGCTTATTTCATAGGTTGACATTTGACCCATGGTAACTTATTGTTTATTTCTAAAACTTACCCCTGGGCCACACTTATCGCGATGATTAAATATTTCGGTCGACATTTTGACACCGGAGCGAAGTTTTGCGACTGCAAATACTTGTTTTCGCGATGTGTGTGGCCCAGGGGTTATGAAAGCATGTTTGTAAGAAGATTCGTCTAACTAATACTTATTGCTCATTGTATCACTATGTAGACAATCTATCTACTAAGTTTCTATTTGTTTTTTGTAAATGTATGTCAAAATTTAGTAAAAAATCAGCTGTAATTCGTTCGCCAATAATTCTTTTTTCTGTTCATCAAAATACAGTGTGTTAGTTTTTATATTTGATCAAACTAAAACCTTTGATTCTACTGTTCTAATGGAACAACTTTTTTCAAGAATACAAGAAGAAATATTATATTACAAAGATATCCATACAAATTATTAGCAATCAGTCATGATGCTCTAAATTTTTTCGAGAATTTGATATTGGTCGTGAAGAAAAGTTTGATTCCAAGTAGTGTTTCAAATCAAATCAAAAATATTCAATTTTGACCAGTATTTTTCGTTCGTACGTTTGAGTAGTAGACTCAACCATATTTCTTTGATCAAGTATAAAACTAAAACATCCTGTATAGCATCAAATCCATTACAAAAATCACTATTAAAGAAGAATCAATTCGTACCGCGAAAATTTACACATTATATAGAATTAAAGTTTACAAAAATCACTGTCAATAAAGAATCCATTCGTACCGCGAAAATTTGTCAACACACTTCCATCCCTTAAATATCGCTAACGCCACACTTGTCACCAGGTGCGTGGTATGGACTGGCGATGGTCGAGTGTTCTTCTACAACCCGACCGCGCATTCGTCCGTCTGGGAGCGGCCGCAGCAGCTGTTGGGAAGAGCCGACGTTGATAAGGCGCTGGCACACCCGCCAGCCGCGCTGCAGACGCAGGTAAGATTCCCGATAGGGTCACGGGGACAGAAGGGTAGTTTCCTAAAAAAATTTTTTTAGTCCGTCAATTTTCATATAAAAAAATATATTGGACACGTATATTTTTAGTTGTAGATTAAGAGCTAGTGAACGCCAGACCTACGTCATTTTATAAAAACTGAAAGTTTGTCAGCGTATGCTCCCAATGTAGGATATAATGTTGGTGAATTATGAAGTTTGGGTTATCGTGGCTTTGGCAGCTACCCTAAAAAACTGTCTGGCAAGGAGTTGGAACTGTCAAAACTGTCTGGCTGTTGGGGAAAATACTTCTAATTATTGCCCAAATATTATACATAAAAATCAGATTTTAGGGTATACTGTCGACTGTACAAACATCAAGCTAAATACTGTGGGATATTATGTTTTATGTAGTTTTATTAGGGGATATTTTGCTATAGCAAACAATGTATGATACATCTCATACATCTAGGTAGTTCTTCGTAATTGCTAAAATTGTTGATTATTTGGTGAAACTCCCGCATCTTACTTGATGGAAATTGATGGTCACGCTGACGGTGGAAGCGTGCTACACCTGGAATCCTTAACCATAAGAACTGGCTGAACTACATTACTGGGTAATCTTACCTCCAACCGCTGAAATACAATGCTATTAACATTGTAGTTATGGTGACAGATGGTATATGGTGGTCATTGGTGGTATGCAAATACCTCTCACAGGCATCAGTCTCACACAAAGAACTATGTTTTATGAATTGTTATGTGCTTAATAACTTGTGTCATTGTAATGTTTGTGATGAGAAAATAAAGACTATTTATTACTAGCTTTCCGCCCGCGGCTTCGCCCGCGTGGAATTTTGTCTGTCACAGAAAAACTTTATCGCGCGCGTCCCTGTTTCAAAAACCGGGATAAAAACTATCCTATGTTCTTTCCCGGGACTCAAACTATCTTTATGCCAAATTTCATCAAAATCGGTTGCGAGGTTTAAGCGGGAAAGCGTAACAGACAGACAGACAGACAGACAGACAGACAGTTGGGATAATGGTAGCTACCCAGGTGGACTTAAAAGATGCCCTACCACCAATCAAGGTTCTCTGATTCGACCATGGTAACGTCACTCCGAGGATAACTACAGAAGTCCGGTCGCCGAACAGCTAGAAACTCGTCCAATGACCCCAAAGCACCCATCCATCGCGACTGTACGACGGACAGTGAGTGTGCGGGCGCGACAGCAATATAATTGCGCGCGAGCGATAAGGATGGGTAGCTTGGGGTCATTGGACAAAATTATACGTGCTCACAGACCGGGCTTTAGTCGCGTTGTAGCTGAAAATATTTAGCGCAATCGGGGCCCAATGTTCATTAGTTCTACGGACCTCATTTCTGCAAGCTCCAAGGACCTCTTCGGGACGAGCTCTATAGGGGTTGAGGGAGTAGTAGAGGTCTTTATGACCTCTACCACTACTTCTTCTCCTGTACAGCAAGAATCAACAGTTACCGCCATCTGCCGGACATCGGTGAAGTAATGTGAAGACATCAATATCGAGCGACTACGTCCTGCCGAAGATTGTTTGTGTGAATTATGGGAGCGCGCACACGGAAGAATTTTGTCGCCGTGACTGTTTTGTCACACATAGAGAACCTTTCAGCTCAAAATGCTAACCGCTCGGAAATAGCCAACTTCTCATAATGCCAAATTCTTGACAGGTCCATGGCACGCGACTTGACTGTGACAGAAACTTTTTGTCACCTCCATGTGCGCGCTCCCTAAAGATTCATTTGTGTATTTTTATATGAATAAATAATAGGTTTTCTTATTCAATAATTGTGTAGCTATTATGCTTTTGTTGGTAATTTATGCAACGATTTACATTGATGTACAAAATGTTATGTATGTATATTGTTAAGATAAGGCCTTTACTTATGTACCTCTGTTTACTATATTTAAATCGATCTATTTGGGAACTAATTGTGAAAACTCTTTTGGTAAATGTAGCTTTAAATCAGTACATATTATAAAACAAAGTCGCTTCGCTGTCTTTCTGTCCCTATGTATGCTTAGATCTCAGATCATAGAAAGAGAATAGATATGAAGTCGCGCGTAACTACAACGAGAACCAGTGTCCCCACATTTCCCCCACCACAGCTCCCACACACACATTCAACTGTGTAAAAACAAAGCGACTGAGAGTCTACGACAACATGTCAATATCGGAGAACATTTCCTCAGTACGACTGAATCGCGACTAACCTGGCGTCGCGGGCGATGTTCGTTTCTGGGCATATCGCGGAGACACGCGCCACGCCCCCGTTTCACATCTATTCCCTTCTATGATCTGAGGCTTAGATCTTTAGAACTACGCAACTAATTTTACTGTAAGTTTTTTAAATAGATAGAGTGACTCAAGAGGAAAATTTATAAGTAAACATGCATATTATAGATGAGAAAAGCCGGGAAATTCCATTGCAACCGCGCGAAGCCGGGGCGGCCCGCTAGTGTGTAATAAAATGCTTTTTATTCTAACAATGAAAGTAAATAAATGTACGTTTCTCTCATTCAGAAGAAGGAGGCCCAAGTGACATCCACCACGAAGGCGGCCAATGGCGAGCTGAAGCGGCCGCCTGACACGGACAGCGACGACACCGCTTCCCCGCCCAAGAAGAACAAGACGGACGACGGTGAGTGTTGTTCCGCCGAGTGACGTCACCACGAAGGCGGCCAATGGCGAGCTGAAGCGGCCGCCTGACACCGACAGCGACGACACCGCTTCCCCGCCCAAGAAGAACAAGACGGACGACGGTGAGTGTTGTTCCGCCGAGTGACGTCACCACGAAGGCGGCCAATGGCGAGCTGAAGCGGCCGCCTGACCCTGACAGCGACGACACCGCTTCTCCGCCCAAGAAGAACAAGACGGACGACGGTGAGTGTTGTTCCGCCGAGTGACGTCACCACGAAGGCGGCCAATGGCGAGCAAGAAGAACAGGGCGGAAGACGGTGAATGACCTTGACTACAGTATCGAACGTTTTAACCCCGAGATCACGGAAATATTTATATCTTTGACACTTTAAACCAGGGATTCCTTAACTTATTTGAGACGCGCCCTCTTTCGATTCCTCCAATCCAGTTTTATTGGTCGTATCAAGGTAAAGCAGGTTTTTTAATACTTAACTACACAGGTGGCCCGTGCCCCCCTTTAAAGTTCTTAGCGCGCCTCCTGCAATAATTGATTGGTTTTTAATTTTTTTCTCACTCTAGCGAGCACTTCTAGTTTTGTTTTTACTTATTTACTCTAGAGAAGCTTCTAGAGTGAGAAAAAAGTTAGTAACCAACCATAGGTGATAGTTAAAGATAAATCACAAAATTAACTAATCCTAAACTAAGCAAAATCGTAGAACATATATGGGGCTGATTTAGATACACCTTGATGTAAGGAATCTAAATTATAGCTTTTAACTCCCTGGCCACCCTGTATAAGAAAGAAAGAAACATTAATTGCCATGGACATCACAGAAGACAAAAGATGTAAATAATAGAAAAAAAAGCAAATAAGACATAGGTGACATAAAACATACAATGAAAGTGAAAGTAAACTGAGCAGTGCCACCCTGTCGCACAGCGATGCCCATCGCAATGGGACCCCCACTCAGCATATGCCGTGGCCCCCGGTGAGGGAGGCCACGACGCTGGTTTTCAGTGTGCCCCACAACCTATACTGCATAAAATATACATACATAAATAATAATAACAGTGTATAAGACATCATAATTAATGTCTACCCTCGCTCCGCAGGCAAGAAGGGCACGATCGACGTGGGCAAGGACGCGGCCATGGAAGCGGAGATGCGAGCCGCCCGCGAGCGCGCCGTCGTGCCGCACGAGCAGAGACTGCGCGCCTTCCTGCAGATGCTGCACGAGAAGGTGAGAACATTGAACCATATCCGGCTCGAAGGACCAAAAAGATTTACAGCAAAAAAAAAACGAAATTTATATCCGGCTCGAAGGACCAAAAAGATTTACAGCCAAGACTACAGCCCCAAGAGTGAGGCTGCGCGCCTTCCTGTAGATGCTGCACGAGAAGATGAGATTACAAAGAAATATGTGCCCAACTATCTGGCTCGAAGGACCAGCCAAGGCAGCCTTATGAGCAGAGACTGCGCCTTCCTGCAGATGCTGCACGAGAAGGTAATATAATACCCCATCCCTCCACAGAATTCATCTTAAGTCTATGGAAAAAACTGAAGAAAAATCCGGCTCGAAGGACCAGAAAAGTGAACAAACTATCCGGCTTGAAGGACCAAAAAGATTTACAGCCAAGAAAAGCGACATTACAAGGCCCCATCCCTCCACTAAATACATTCTTGGCTAATAGGGAGACTGTATGGTGGAATGATCCGGCTCGAAGCACCAAAAATATTTACAGCCAAGAGGCGTCGCCTTTGCGCCTTTCTGCAGATGCTGCACGAGAAGGTAATATCAATATACCATGCCTCCACTGAAAACAATCCGGCTCGAAGGACCAAAAAGATTTACAGCCAAGACTACATCCTCTAAGAGAAGGTAAAATTTCACTGATCCCTCCACTAAATACTATCCGGCTCGAAGGATCAAAAAGATTTGGTTGCAAAAAAAAAATGCCCCATCCCTCGTTCACTGTGTGTGTACATCCCTTCAGAACACACTCCCACCACAGTCACTTAAGGATTGACGCACACACATGACGATTGACGACGTATCACGCTTATAACATACAAAGATGCTGCACGATAAGGTGAGATTAGTGTCCCATCCCTCCAAACCCTGATTCATTTCAGCTGTCAGCGCTGACGGTCAGCGTGATTCTAAAACAAGCCTAAGTAGTCGCACGAGACTGCGGTAACAACTTATCTTTTGTTGTATCCATTTGCTGGTACTTGAGTTATTAATATTTGAATTTGTCCTCAGGACGTGTCCGCGTTCAGCGCCTGGGAGAAAGAGCTGCATAAGATTGTCTTCGACCCGCGCTATCTCATGCTCGACGCGAAGGAACGGCGGCAGGTGAGTGGTTCATTGATTTTATGTACGGACGACACGAGTACATGTTATGGTCTTTGTTGACTAAAGCACGGTCTGTAAGCACGTAGAATTTTGTCCAATTACCCCAAGCTACCCGTCCTTATCGCTCGCGTGGGGTCATTGGACAAAATTCTACGTGCTCGCAGACAAGACTATAGAGGATTAATGAGATCTTGGGTGCCATGTTATGAAGCTTTGAAATTCGTTTCGTAAAACGAGCCGTGCATGTTTGCTAGCCTAGAAAGTCTTAGGCTAAGAACTCATGGCGCGATTTTCATCCGCGCCCGCGGCGATTGCGGGCCCGCAGCTTCTGTAGAATGCAGACACTTATGTAAAAACTAATATACAACTCACGACGCGGTTTTCGCTCGCAGCGGGCGCGGTTTTAATCGGGTCCCGCTCGGCGGGCGACCATTTTGTACCAGTGACATAGCACGAGTTCTTAGAATAACCGCGCAAATAACCGCTCCCGTGAGTTTTTAAATAAAACCTTTTCATTTTCAATTCATTCTGTGCACACATGCTTAGAGTTGCGGTTTAGATTAATCTATGGAATATTATCTGTGCCTGAATATGACTGTAACTTGTTTTGTGAGCCTTAAATAAATAAATAAAAACCGCAATTCCACAACCGCCGCCGGCGCGAGTGAAAATCGCGCCGTGAGTTCTTAGCCTTAGTGTCGGCGCAAATGAGCCACCGACCACAGCCACCGGTGGCCAGCGACGGCGACTTAACGCACTTTTTGTATAGTGGCGAGTCGCGGACACTATAGCGAGTGGCCGCCACCGGCTACACGTGTGCGCTCTATACAAAATAAATTATAAAGTGTGTCAAGTCGCCGTCGCTGGCCACCGGTGGCTGTGGTCGGTTGCTCATTTGCGCCGACACTAAGGCTGGTTTTAAGTGTCACGCGGACCGTCCGGTGCGGACCCGCTCCGCATGGCCGATCTGTATGAACTTCTAGGGAGCGTTTTAGAGTAATGCGGTCCGGAGGAACCGCTCCGCTCCCTAGCAGTTCATACAGATCGGCCGTGCGGAGCGATCCGCACTGACAGTCCGCGTGACACTAAAACCAGCCTTAACTCGATCGGGTTGTAGTGAGAAACTGCTTGAAGTTTATAAGTTCGTATTAAACTTGGCTTTCTTATTAGGTGTTCGACCAATACGTGCGTGACCGGGCCGAGGAGGAGCGCAAGGAGATGAAGAACCGGCTGCAGCAGAAGAAGCTCGCCTTCCGCGCGCTCATGGAGGAAGCCAAGCTGCAGGCCAAGTGAGTACACAGTCCTTATATCCACAAAGGGCATAACACAACCCCTATGTGTAAAGCCCGGTCCGTGAGCACGTAGAATTTTGTCCAATGACCCCAAGCTACCCATCGCAAAGCTGTCGCGTACGCATACTCACTGCGGGTGTCAGTCGCACAGTCGCGACAGCAATATAATTACGCGCGAGCGATAAGGATGCGTAGCTAATGGTCATTGGACAAAATTCTACGTGCTCACGGACCAGACTATAGGCGCACATAAGGCGACTTGACGAGACAGCAGGCTGCGGCTGACAATTTCATATATTTTGTTCAAAGCTTCGCACACTAGGCGTCAGAGTCGCAGCGTGGCGACCATAAGCTAATATATTTTTTTATCCACAACGAGGAAGCTCTTGGCCTGTATCTCACCTGATGGTAAGTGATGATCAGGCCGAAGGTGGAAGCGAGCTTCACCCGGAATCCTCAACCACGGAGGATATATGAAACTAACGACTGCCCGCGACTTCGCACGCGTGGATCCCGTTTTACCCCCTTAGGGGTTGGATTTTGCAAAATTCCGTCTTAGTGAGCACCTACGTTCTAAAAGGAACCCTCGTGCAAAATGTGAGACTTCTAGCATTTGTAGTTTCTGAGATTTCGTGATGAGTGAGTCATCTGGGGGCACGGCAGTGCCCCCACCAAGTCGAGCAAAAAAGCGGCACGGCCGTACCATCCTTTTCTCGAAGCAATTCAGGCCATTTTCGACTGCCTGTAACTTCGTTGTGGATAAAACTAGAAGGCTGAATTTTCATTAGCTATGCAGGCATTGTAAAGACACGGTATATTTAAAATTTCATTCAATTTGAACCAGTAGTTTAAGAATTATAACGGGTCAAAGTTACTTAATTTTGTCACTCACTGACTCACTGACTCACTGACTCACTGACTCACCGATCATCAAAACTCTAAGGCACTTCTAGCAGACCTAGAAGCTTCAAATTTGGAATATAAGTAGTGTTTGGTGTATGAATCAAGGAAAAACTAAAATATTTGGGGGCACGGTAGTGCAACCGCCAAGTCGAGTAAAATTTTTCAATTTCGGTCCAGTTTTCTAGATACATAACTGCTGTCTACAAAATACAAAAAGAAATGAGATCCCATCAAAAACAATACTTGTCAAAAAAACCAAGTCTCGCAACTCAGTTGTTCTACGGTAAAAAGTTGTGAGATCCATGTAATACCAAGTCCAGGCCAGGAAATCTTTAACGTTTTACATAAATATATTGACTTGGCCATCGCATGAAAACACGTGTAAATTAAATTATTTAGTGCGATGGCCAAGTCAATAATTTATGTAAAACGTTAAAGATTTCCTGGCCTGGACTTGGTATTACATGGATCTCACAACTTTTTACCGTAGAACAACTGAGTTGCGAGACTTGGTTTTTTTGACAAGTATTGTTTTTGATGGGATTAACCTTTCGCTTTTATAGATATGAAATTAACAAGGTGTCAAGTCGCCGAGCTGTCGCGTGTCGCCTAGTGTGCGCCAGTACTATGCGTCCCACTGCAGGGCGCAGCCCTTATAAGCGCCCCACTAGAAAGTATTGCCCATACAGCAAAGTGTAGTGGTTCTGGTTATGTGTTGTTTTTTGTTTGTATTTAATGGTCGACCCGCACTTGGTATAACTGTCAGGATATTCTTTTATACATTTTGTATAATCTGTAGCACAACTAGGGATTGCAAATATTCGATAGATTTCTATTTCGAATATTCGAATATTTTTTCAGTGATATTCGAATATTATTCGAATATTCGAATACTTTCAAAAAAAATAAAATGTACTTAAATTATCAATGTTTTATTGCTGGTTTTATTGCTTTAGGAACTATATTTTAACTATTTAACAATGTAGTTTTTAAAACAGTTATAAAATTCTCATCATCATCATAATAATTTCAGCCATAGAACTTCCACTGCTGAACACTAGGCCTCTTCCAATGACTTACACAATGACTGCTTGGCAGCGGCCTATATCCAGCGCCTTCCCGCTACCTATANTTTTTTTTTTGTGTTCACGCATTTGAAGTCGGTTTTATTTTTTTTAAAAGTTAATTATGACAAATATTTATGCTAAATGGCTGCTTAAAACGTAACTGAGTTTAGACTTTGTTCTTTTTGAGAGTCTAAAAATTTGATTTTTCCAATAATCGCTATATCTATAAAATTTTCATTATTGAGAGGTCATTCTTCATAAAACTAAAATACAAAATGTCATCATGCCTATTAGAAGTTATTACGTTCAGTCCAAATCAAAAAATCCGCCCAAGTTGATACATAGTTTAATAGTGAAGGTACCTAAAAATTTTCCAGTATTTTCAAAAATAGTATGTCCTCCATTATGACATAGGTATTTGGTATTTTTTGTCAAATGCGTCAAAACTAAGACCAGTTATTGTTTACCAGGGTGTCCACATTCTGGAAAGTCAGGGNGCTGTATACATAGTTGGTCAGGGAATTTTGAAAAAATTGTCAGGGAAAGTCAGGGAAAAGTCAGGGAATTTTTTCGAACATTTGCAGTGGACACCCTGTTTACATAATACTGAAGGTGTGACAGTCTCTTCAAAGATCTGTGGACACCATAAATATGTCATTGAGAAAAGGACGATTGAGAGAAAATGAATTCCATCAACTCCCTGACTTGGGGTGGATTTTCGGAAAAGGGTGACAAAACGGAATAACTCAACAAAAGCTTGTAAAAAAATAGACGAGTTTTGAAGTAAAAAAAAACTCAAAATAATGTAAGTTGGAAGCCTATGGTAATTTGCTACCTTTAGTAGTAAACTTATAATACTTGTGTCATAAAAACTGTAGTAAAATTTGTCAAAAAATAGTCCAGATATTGCTAGTGCCTTCGTTTATCTTAAACTACAGCTTACAACTTACAAAATGTAGGGCCGTTTTTCATCAAGTTGGAGGTGAGATGAGATGTGCGGAGACTAGCATGCCGCGGATGGGATATTTTCACTAAAGCGGAGCGGAGATCTACGCGTTCCCACTCCGCCGTAAATCTCCGCTCTACTCATTTGTTTCCACTGAATCTGAGCGGAGACGAGACGGGTAAATAACGGAAATTGATTAATTAGGCAGGCTTAAGAGAAAAATATTTTTATTGGTTTTCAACCTTTTTATCCACGAAGACGCGCCCCACCAATGTTTGGGGAGTTCGATCCGAGCAATGCGAGCGTCATTATTGTAGTGTGCGTTTGCACTCATGGATGATTTAGCGAGTGGTGGGGCGCGTCTTCGTGGATGAAACGATCTATACCTTAGTAGAAATTCATGCAGGGTCATTAAACCCTGGATAAGTTAAAACACGTCTCGTCTCCTCTGAATCCGTTTGGTGAAAAACGGGCCTTAAAAACGATAATATTTTGTCAGCAGATGATGTAGAAGTTTTTTTAATGTTAGTGAAAGAGACGGGGATATCTGTCAAAGATGTGGCATGATGTGTCTCTGTCTAATTGGTGGAACCGAAAGAGGATGGAATGATATATTTTTTGTTATTTCGTGATGGTGTAGTTAAATGTGTGGCCCAAATATGTAGATGTGTAAGAGAGAAAGGGAGATTTGAGAGAGAGAGGGTAGCATGAGAATGGATGTGGAATGAAAATGATATCTTCATTAGCATCATTTAATGTTGTGGTTTGTTGCACTTTTTGTTTGTTTATGTTTTGTAATATTAACAGTTTGTAATTGTTTACTGTATTGTTTGTCATCAAGGATTTGACGCAGAATGTGCACTTTGCAAATTGCGCACTTTGTGAAATGTGCACTTTGTAAAATGCGCACTTTGCAAAATGTGCACTTTTTTGTACTAAAAGCTGAAATATTAGTATGGAAAAGTGCACATTTTGCCAAGTGCGCATTGTGCGAAGTGCACATTCTGTCTCAGACCCGTCATCAGTTGTTTGGTACATTTGTGTTTGTCTACGAATAAAATGCAAAGTGATCGTCGTTGAAAATTGCACCGTAAGCCGATAACGTTCGGCACATGTGTGCTTGACGCTAATTTTATGTTCGCTCCGCAGTGAGAATGGATATTTCTGAAGCGTTCGATACAAATTTTCGCATACGAATTTTCATCGATTGGGTAGTCGACACCACTAATGTATCAGCTGTCAAAAGTTAATCCTCCCATGTTTTTTTATACCAAAGGTAAAAGCTTCACTAGCTAGCCAACTCAAGGAGGGCTATCGTTTTTATTCTTAACGTTGGCATCACTGACCACTGCTGAGTCACAGGTACTGACCTCCATACACACGACTCGCTGCTGTCATAATATTTTTCTGCCTATTTGAGTTTCGCCATGGCGCTGTAGGCCATACTGTAGGCAGATAGTAGTCCATTAGTAATGTTCTTTCTCGCTTACTCCTATGGTTACTCCATACAACGTACGTCAAAATTAGTTCTCGGGACAATCGTAGTGGCGCTTCAAATCAAAATTAGCTGTCATTTGTATGAGACAGCCTGTTCAGTGTCTATAGAGGTCAGTGGTCACAGGACTTTACAGTGACGCTATCCTGGTGATTTCAAATGCGATAGTCCTTTCGCTTCAGCGGTCACCAATTGGCGCCACTGTTTTGACAACTACCGAGTGACAGGACCTTACTTTACAGTGGCGCCATCCTGGTGATTGCAAATACGATAGCTATTGATTTCGAAGCTACTAAAAATCTGATTTTACAGCAAATAAATTAAAATATAATGTTAAAGGAGTTTTATCTTGGCTGGAAGTTATGCTTCGACCACACCAACGCGTGCAGATCGCCATCGCCGGCGCGATGAAAGACAGGTCGCGCGACCTATGACAGTTCACGCGACCTGTCATTGGCCTTTGATCGCGCCGTGATCGCGCCGGCGATGGCGACCTGTAGGCCTAGGATGCGCGCCGCGATAAGCGGTTATCACGCCATTTTATCGATTTTGCCTATACATTTTGACGCCGATAAAGTATATCACGGTGCGCATCTTAGCCCTACAGCACGCGTTGGTGTGAAACTTATTGGTTAATGGTGTCGATTTACCCAATTACAATGTCTACTTCTACTGTATTCTTTTATTAACAGTGATTTTTGTATTGGTCATGTTTTGAAATGAAACTGTCTTCTATATGTCTAAAACGCTTAATTTGTAGATTGACATTTGACCCATGGTAACTTATTATTTATTTCTAGAACTTACCCTTGGGTCACACACGTCGCGATTATGCAGATATTTGGCTACAAACATCGCGACAGCGCAAATCTTCGGGTTATCGCGATGTGTGTGGCCCAGGGGTTATGAAAGCATGTGTGTAAGAAGATTCGTCTAACTAATTCTTAATGCTCATTGTGTAGACATATCTATCTACTGACTTTCATTATGTGGCTCGTTGGTATTTTTGTAAAAGTATGTCAAAACTTAGAAAAAGATCCTTGTCGAAACAGCTGTAATTCGTTCGCCAAACATTTTTCTGTTTATTAAATGTCAACGCTATTTATACAGTGTGTTATTTTTATACTTGTTCAAACAAAACCGTGGATTCTACTGTTCTAATCGAACAACTTTTCATTTCTTTTCAATACAAGAAGAAATATTACAAAAATATCCATAAAAATTATTAGCAATCAGTCATGATATAACTATTCGAAGTAGTGTTTCCAATCAAATCAAAAATATTCAATTTGACCAGTATTTTTCGTTCATACGTTTGAGTAGTAGACTCAACCATATTTCTTTGATTAAGTATAAAACAAAACACCCTGTATAGCAATTAGGGCCATAACAAAAATCACTGTCAACGAATCAATTCGTACCGCGAAAATTTGTCAACACACTTCCATCCCTTAAATATCGCTAACGCCACACTTGTCATCAGGTGCGTGGTATGGACTGGCGATGGACGAGTGTTCTTCTACAACCCGACCGCGCATTCGTCCGTCTGGGAGCGGCCGCAGCAGCTGTTGGGAAGAGCCGACGTTGATAAGGCGCTGGCACACCCGCCAGCCGCGCTGCAGACGCAGGTACGATTCCCGATGGGGTGAAGGGGACAGAAAGGTAGTTTCCTAAAAAAATTTTTTTAGTCCGTCAATTTTCATGTAAAAAAATATTGGACACGTATACAGGGTGTCCCAGAATGGGTGAATCAAACTGCTAGGGGAGGTAGCTCTACTAATGTACTATCCCTAAAAAATATTTAAAAAAATTTGAGTTCGGATTTTTTTTAAATAAAGTGCTCTAAACTCGAAATCTAGTCATTATTTTCAAAATTTTGTTTACAGATAAACGAAGCGATCATGTACAATTGATATTAGTAAGAAAAAAGTACAAATAAACTCCAAACGCAGCAATTATAGCCAGATACTTAGGCAAAGCGGATTTATTTTCACTTTAAAAAAAATTGTTTTATTTTCACATTTTTTAGGGATAGTACATTAGTAGAGCTACCTCCCCTAGCAGTTTGATTCACCCACTCTGGGACACCCTGTATTTTTAATTGTCAATCAAACAAATAGGTAATTACAAAGTTATAGTGTGTTGAAGTTCCGCGCGACGTCACAAAGTGCTGCACTTTTACGCACTCACTGACGTCACAACTTTGACACGGTATAACTCTTTACATTTTCATTAGTTTTAAAAAGTGAAAAATACGTGTCGAGTAGTTTTTGTTAAGCTAACTGACGGACTAATTAAAACTCTTGCTTTTTTACCCAGGAAACATCCCTATTGTAACAAAGACGTGTTGCGAACTTTTTGGCTGCTTTAGGTGTAACAAACTACACTGGTCATCACAAAAATCGACCCTCCCGCGACAAGCACTTTCAAACGTATGCATCCCCACTTCCCACTAATATTGGCACCATTTAAAAGCCTAGTTCTATTTATTTATTTTATTTTATTGTGACAAACGAGAAATTATACAAATAAGTATACATTACAATATTAAGTGTCCATTTGTCACCAACACCGTTTACCACAGATTTATTAAACAAAATCATTACACATTTCGTTGAGAGGTAGTGTACTTATAAATTTGTGTTGGTTCAAATAGCACTGTCCTGCAATGTGAGCAATATCATTTTTCTGAATGCACCTACCTTCTAAACTTCATTTCATTAAAGGAAACGATTTTACCCCAAAAATGTGTAGAAGAATCCAGAGTCACTTCTTAAAAAAAAAAAGGGAATTACGCTTGAGCCAACTTTTATGGCTATAAAACTGTTAAGTTGGGATTAATCGCTATACATCTGTTAAAGAGGACACGTGAGATCATTATTTGGTTTTATAACCATGAAAATTGGTCTAATTGATCCCAGAGGTGAGCCCAAAGTGAGGTCTTTTTTCAAGTCACATTTATGGTATATGTTAATCATTTATTAAGAAATGAAATGAATTTTTCTTTAATAATATTTATTGGGCTTTCAAATAACACCAATATTATTAGGGTACCATGATTGTGTTAGAAGAAAATCTTTAAAGTTCGCGTCGCAGGAGGGTCTTTTGTCTTTTGAGGGATTTATTTGATGTTGAGTGTAGTTCCGATTGTAACAAAGACGTGTTGCGAACTTTTTGACTATTTTAGGTGTAATAAACTATTTGACGATGGCTACAGACAAGCTGCCCGTGCTGAAACCATATAGTTGAACGATAGTAGCGCCCCCTTGTCATTGAGTTTGGTGGGACAGTTCAGCGTGGGTCATCTATAGCTTCGGCGCAGTGCCGATCACTGACGTTTGTCAACAAAATGGTGCTTGACTCTTGAGACAAGTTAAATTACACCATATTCTTAATGACATTGAGCATACATTTTGTTAAATACCTTCTCGAAGTAAAACTTTTGTACGGAGTACTTATTATTATTCTGTGGTCTAAAGCCTGGTCTGTGAGCACGTAGAATTTTGTCCAATGACCCCAAGCTACCCATTACCCATCCTTATCGCTCGCGCGTAATTATATTGCTGTCGCGACTGTGCGACGGGCGCCCGCAGTGAGTGTGCAAGGCGCAGTGAGTGCCCCTAGGACCTCTTCGGGACGAGCTCTATAGGGGTTGAGGGAGTAGTAGAGGTCTTTATGACCTCTACCACTACTTCTTCTCCTGTTCAGCCAGAATCTACGGTTACCGCCATCTGCCGGACATCGGTGAAGTAATGTGAAGACGTCATCATCGAGCGAATACGTAGTACGTAGTGTGAGCTTATATCAAACGTCGTCACTAGCGAGCGTGTTCAAAAAATATATGAAGATTTTAGTTCTTGAATGTTTCCGCTAAGGGCGCTGTATAATCGGTCATACATTTAATGTCACGTTTTTAAGCAGTCGATGTCGAATACGTTTGACGAAAACTCACACTACGCCCCTGAAGATTTTTTGTTTATGTGAAATAGGGGAGCGCTTGCACGGATGAATTTTGTCGCCGTGACTGTTTTGTCACTCACGCCCGTATTCACAAACATTACTATGAGGTCTCACTGTGCGCCCACGCCACGACACGAACCAATCACAGAGCTCTATTCAACGCTGTGCGTTCGATTTGCCGCATCACTTAAGCAAGCATCGTTTGTGAATACGGGCGTCATACCAAGTCCATGGAAATGTATGGGGGTGCGCGCACGTATCGCCGTGACAGTGACAGAAACTTTTTTGTCACAACCATGCGCGCGCTCCCTTAACCGATTGAGTCCCAGACGGCATTAATTAATGTTATAACAATTGATTATCTATTGTGTCTAGATTCGCGGAGCTTGAAGGATTAAGGCACGATTCTCATTGACCGGCGCGCGTCACACGACACTATACTTGGTTGATGCCAGTGGATACGCGTGCATTCCACCGCATTTTAGCCGAACGGACGTGGTTGCCGACTCGCGACGGTCAATGAAAATCGTCCTTTACGATTCATTTGTATCTTTTTATATGTGTAGGGACACATTGTTTGTAATTTGATTGCAAAGATTTACATTGATGTACAAAATGTTTTGCATATTGTTAAGGAGTCTTTACTTACATGTACTCGCATTTTCTGTTTACTCTAACTAAATCTATCCATGTAAGAAATATTTGTGAACTCTTTTGGCAACTAACACCCTTACTAATAAAAGTTACACGCTCGTTGAACAGTGTTATAAAGTGACGTTCAATATGGAAATGTCATTTTAAAACAGTGTTCAAGAAGCGTGTAACTTTTTATTAGTAAAGGGGTTAATCTTACTAATATTATAAATGCGAAAGTAACTCTGTCTATCTCTCTTTCACGCCTAAACCACTAACCGATTTTGATGAAATTTGGATAGTTTTTGTCCCGGTTTTTGAAACAGGGACGCGCGCGATAAAGTTTTTCTGTGACAGACAAAATTCCACGCGGGCGAAGCTGCGGGCGGAAAGCTAATGTGTAATAAAATGTTTTTTTTTTTATTCTAAAAATAAAAATGTACTTTTTTCCCATTCAGAAGAAGGAGGCCCAAGTGACATCCACCACGAAGGCGGCCAATGGCGAGCTGAAGCGGCCGCCTGACACGGACAGCGACGACACCGCTTCCCCGCCCAAGAAGAACAAGACGGACGACGGTGAGTGTTGTTCCGTCGAGTGACGTCACCACGAGTGGCGAGCTATGTTTAACATGCCATATACGAGCAAACAAACTTGGCGGCGCACTGTAGCAGACGAGGCGAAGAAGATCGGAAAGACTTGCAGCGAGATCAAACGCGAAGCTCAAGACCGAACGCGATGGAGGACTGTTGTGGATGCCCTCTGCCCCATCTATGGGACTTAGCATTAGAGATGGGTTATACTAGGTAAATTTGATACTAGGTGCACCTATTCCTAGTATTTATTAATACTTGATCCAAATACCTGTTCCACCTAGTACGTAGTAATTTAGCATACTTGACGCGACTAGTGCGGACTAATCCACGTAATGGACTTTAAAATACAATTTTATTTGAAAAGATACAACCGTAGTATGAATAATGCAATTTGAAATTGAATAATAATTCCTCCCTTCATACTTCAACAGGCTTTCAACTTACAAGTTGGCGTATTTAAAAGATATCAATTTCATAAAAATATTTACATATTTTTTCTTATTTACATGAATATGGTTTGACTACGTTTGTGTGCGTTTGCTTCGTTGTTCTAGTAAATACGTCTCATCTCTACATAGCATCTTAGTTAAGTCCAGTCAAAGCCATATCTATCTCCATCTATTTATAGCAGCCTTTGGGGTTCGTTTTCGAACTTCCTTCCTCATCAACTTTCCACCTACTTCTGTCCCTGTCCACTTGCATCCAGTTTATACCAGCCGAATGTCATCTGTCCATCTTTTAGGCGGTCTTCCTCTGCCGCAGGGTTATTGCGGGGTCTCCACTCCAAGGTCTTTCTGGCCCAGCGATCGTGGTTCATCCGTGCAATGTGTCCTGCCACCTCCATTTATGGCTCTCACGGCTATAAACGATGCTTGCTTAAGTGAAGCCGCAAATCGACTCACAGCGTTGAATAAAGCTCTGTGATTGGTTCGTGTGTCACCCGGTGCGTCCACGCGCACTGTGAGACCTCATAGTAATGTTATTGAATACAGGCGTCCATTTTTTCACTACGTCGCTGACACCCTTCTTTTCTCCGATCCACTCGTTTCTTTTGTGATCTTGTAAAGTCTGGTCCGGGAGCACGTAGAATCCCGTCCAATGACCCCCAAGCTACCCATCCTTATCGCTCGCACGTAATTATGTTGCTGTCGCGCTCACACACTCACTGCGGGCGCGCGTCGCACAGTCGCGACAGCAATACAATTACGCGCGAGCGATAAAGATGGGTAGCTTGGGGTCATTGGACGGGATTCTACGTGCTCACAGACCAGACTTCGTTCGTTCGTTTCAGCCGAAAGACGTCCACTGCTGGACAAAGGCCTCCCCCAAGGATTTCCACAAAGACCGGTCCTGCGCCGCTTGCATCCAGGTACGTCCCGCGACCTTCACCGCAGTACGCCGCACGAAATACCGCAGTGTCTCAAGTCAAAAGTATTTGACCAGTGTGTGTTGCCAGTGATGGTATATAGCTCTGAGACGTGGTCGCTTACTATGGGCCTCATAAGAAGGCTCAAGGTCACCCAAAGAGACCAGACTTTACAAGATCACAAAAGAAACGAGTGGATGGGAGAAAAGAGGGGTGTCAGGTCAGCGACGTAGTGATAAAATGGACGCCCGTATTCACTAACATTACTATGAGGTCTCACAGTGCGCGTGGACGCACAGGCTGACACGCGAACCAATCACAGAGCTATATTTAACGCTTACACGCACTTACGCACGACCGGGCTTTATATGAATGTTTAACACGCTACATAAGACGCCATAATTAACATCTACCCTCGTTCCGCAGGCAAGAAGGGCACCATCGACGTGGGCAAGGACGCGGCCATGGAAGCGGAGATGCGAGCAGCCCGCGAGCGCGCCGTCGTGCCGCACGAGCAGCGCCTGCGCGCCTTCCTGCAGATGCTGCACGAGAAGGTATCCCCCATCCCTCCACTGTTTACTATCCGGCTCGAAGGACCAAAAATATTTACAGCCAAAAAAAGCGAAATTACAAGGCCCTATCTCTTCACTAAATACATTATTGGCTAATAGGGAGACTGTGTGGTGGAATTATCCGGCTCGAAGGACCAAAAATATTTACAGCCAAGAGAGGCGGCGCTTGTGCGCCTTCCTTCTTGCAGATGCTGCACGAGAAGGTAATATCAATATACTATGCCTCCACTGAAAACAATCCGGCTCGAAGGACCAAAAAGATTTACAGCCAAGACTACATCCTCTAAGAGAAGGTAAAATTTCACTGATCCCTCCACTAAATACTATCCGGCTCGAAGGATCAAAAAGATTTGGTTGTTGTTACTTGTTCACTGTGTGTGTACATCCCTTCAGAACACACTCCCACCACAGTCACTTAAGGATTTACGCACACACATGACGATTGATGACGTATCACGCTTATAAGATACAAAGATGCTGCACGATAAGGTGAGATTAGTGTCCCATCCCTCCAAACCCTGATTTGGCGATTGAAGTGGGACTGTACGAAAACGGTGAAATGTACACCACAGAAATCTAGAAAAGAATTCCATACATACACAAGAGTTAGCTCGTACAACCCTATGGCTGGTTTTAGAATCGCGCTGACCGCTCGCTGATCGTCGGCGCTGACAAATCAAAATGTATGTAATTAAAGGGAACGTTCTTGAGTGACGCTGATCGCTCGGCGCCGACGCTTCATACATTTCAGCTGTCAGCGCTGACGGTCAGCGTGATTCTAAAACCAGCCTAAGTAGTCGCACGAGACTGCGGTAACAACTGATTTTTGTTGTATTGATTTGATAGTACTTGAGTTAGTAATATTTATATTTGTCCTCAGGACGTGTCCGCTTTCAGCGCCTGGGAGAAAGAGCTGCATAAGATTGTCTTCGACCCGCGCTATCTCATGCTCGACGCGAAGGAACGGCGGCAGGTGAGTGGTTCATTGATTTTCATGGAAAATAGCCCACTGGATACCGTCTGCGGTCAGGTCAAAGTAATTACATTATTACTGCATTCCCCTTCTGACCCACCGCACTACCAAACCACACTACCAGTAGTGTCGTGGGGAATATTTTTTCCCTTCTACACTACCAAGCCAGTAGTGGCGACTGTGCGACGGGCCCCGCAGTGAGTGTGCGAGTGCGACAGCAACAATTACGCGCGAGCGATAAGGATGGGTAGCTTGGGGTCATTGGACAAAATTTTACGTGCTCACGGACCAGGCTTTAGTATGACAAATCTTTAAAACTGCCGAGCATTATTTAGAGATTGCAGTCATTGTTTTTAAATATCATAATAACCGCCTCTGTGGTCTAGTGGTAAGAAGACCACCTGCTTCAGACGCAGAGGTCCCGGGTTCGATTCCCAGTGGGGTCAGATTTTTCTGTTCGGTTTGGTTGGTGGTAGGGCTTGTTCTAAGTCCGCCTGGCTAGCTACCACCATCTTACCTAAGTCTGTCGCCATAACAACAATGATAACAGCATTGTTGTGTTCCGGCAGTTATAGGTATGTTAGCCAGTTCCTCCGTGGTTGAGGATTCCGGGTGAAGCTCGCTTCCACCTTCGGCCTGATCGTCACTTACCATCAGGTGAGATACAGGCCAAGAGCTTCCTCGTTATGAATTTAAAAAAACCCAACTACTTTGAAAAGGAAATTGTGTCCCCAAATTATACCGATATCTTGGCTGACCTATGGGTATGGACTATGTAAGGTTCTGTCACTCGCTTGTGGCTAAGACAGTGACATAAACTGGTAAGCGCTTTAGTGGTAGAAATACCGCATTTGCACTTACCACCATGGCGCCACTGTTGAGTAAGGTCCTGTCACTCGCATTAGCCAGTAGGCTAACGTATGGTTGGTATTTGCATTCACCAGGATAGCGGCTGACTGTAGGTAGTGTAAGGTTCTGTCACTAGCTTCTGCTGACCTACTTTATCATTGTAAATATTTTGTCAAATAAAAAAAAACAGAAACGATAGTCATTGCAATGATTGAAGTTGCCTCAGAACCTTGCATTACGAGGTGTCTTCTGTCCTTTCTTCCAAAATATTGAAGCTTATTTATTATTCCACTAGGTGTTCGACCAATACGTGCGCGATCGAGCCGAGGAGGAGCGCAAGGAGATGAAGAACCGGCTGCAGCAGAAGAAGTTAGCTTTCCGAGCGCTTATGGACGAAGCTAAGCTGCAGGCCAAGTAAGTACCCGCGGCCAAGTGAGTACCCGTGGCCAAGTAGGCATAAACCCGTCCCACAGCTCTTATAGCCTCCACTGTAGGGTATAGCCCCTAAGGCCACCAAAGAACCGGCTGCAGCAGAAGAAGTTAGCTTTCCGAGCGCTCATGGACGAAGCTAAGCTGCAGGCCAAGTAAGTACCCGCGGCCAAGTGAGTACCCGTGGCCAAGTAGGCATAAACCCGTCCCACAGCTCTTATAGCCTCCACTGTAGGGTATAGCCCCTAAGGCCACCAAAGAACCGGCTGCAGCAGAAGAAGTTAGCTTTCCGAGCGCTTATGGACGAAGCTAAGCTGCAGGCCAAGTAAGTACCCGCGGCCAAGTGAGTACCCGCGGCCAAGTAGGCATACACCACACACACAGCCCTTATAGCCTCCACTGTAGGGCATACCCCCTAAGGCCACCAAAGAACCGGCTGCAGCAGAAGAAGCTCGTCTTCCGAGCGCTCATGGATGAAGCCAAGCTGCAGGCCAAGTGAGTACCCGCGGCCAAGTAGGCATACACCCGTCCCACAGCTCTTATAGCTGTTGGAAACCAACAAGGAGTTTTTATACTTTTTATTACTTTTTCTTCTAAACTAAGGCCCGGTTTCCACCAAAGAACCGGCTGCAGCAGAAGAAGCTCGCCTTCCGAGCGCTCATGGATGAAGCCAAGTTGCAAGCCAAGTAAGTACACCATCAATCCGACGACTTTACCCTTTATAGGACTCTGTCATCACCATTTCAGTCACAGGACGTCCACTGCTGAACATAGGCTTCTAATGATTTCGCACGGTTGGTAGACAGAACTGACGGCTGATGGAGCAGCATGGTTCGGGAGTGGAGGCCACGTACCGGAAAACGCATCGTGGTCACCCACAAGGTGGACCGACGACCTCACAAAGGTAGCAGGAAGGTGCTGGATGCAGGCCGCTACCAAATGGGCGATGTGGGACTGTAGCATATATAGCCTGACCAGGAACATAAAAACCCTGGCATAGAGGCGCGTCAATTGCATTTGATAGTGCAACACTGAGTACAGTCGTACCTGTGTTAAATTAATAGGCTAACTTTATGTATCAGGATTCAGGATTACGGGCTAATTTGATATTTTCATAAGTTAACGAAAAAGATTATACTATAGGTAACCTGGTTTAAATAAATTAAATGAAACCATCAATCGAACTAGTAGGATTTATTTTATTATTCATCAATAATCAAATTCTGAACTTGAATATTCAACTGCAATGTCTGCTCATGAACGCTTCAAACTCGGTACTTCTTTCCCAATTCCATAAAATTCAACACTTACAAAGTGACAAAAAACTTTAAAATAGGTAGTTGAAACAAACCACAGCTAATTTTCATAGTGAACTGTACTATACGATAAACATGTCAGTCAATTTGACAACCTTTGTCGGAAACATTATTCAATGAAAATATTGCCGAAACCTTAGTATTTCTCTTCGACAAATACTTTAACACATTGTGAACCACTTTTCTTTCACGACTATAAAAAGATTTTAGCAATTTAATACACAAAATCAATTGCGCACATTTAAAATAAAGTTTGTTTACACTTTGACAGCAATAGACTGACATGCAAGGTGACATATCAATGAAGTTTTCAGTTACTGTTGCCATTAAAAGAAATTAGTACCATTAGTTTCCCGCAACATGGCGAGGGTTTTTATGTTCCTGGTCGGGCTATAATAATATTGTCACCTTTAGAGCGATAGAGCGTGCTATGCTCGGAAATTCCCTGCGTGATGAAATGAGATCCACAGGAAAACCAAAACTGACTTAGCCTGCAGAATTGCTAAACTCAAGTAGGAGAGGGCGGGGCACATGACTCTTAGATAGAACTGATGGCCGTTGCGACGATCTCGGACCGCTGTAGGTAGGTCTCCTACTCGACTTAACTCGACGGACCGACGATTTAGTGAAGGCCGTGGAAAGTGGCAACCCAGCTACGGTTGTTGTGGAAAATCAGTTGCAACTGCTCGAGCGGTTCGTGTATGTGCGTCCATAGAACTGCAGTTCACTGTGCAGTCACAGCTTGAATCACTGTGCAGTCACAGCTTGAAGCTGTCGACCCTGACTGCTTCAAGCGGTCCGTGTATTGCCGACCTTATTCGGTCTCAAGTAAGGGCAGTATTCACAAACGATGCTTGCTTATGTGAAGCAGCAAATCAAACGCACGGCGTTGAATTTAGGTCTGTGCAATCACAGTTACAGTTACACGAACCAATGTTCGTGTGTCACCCTGCGTCCACGCGCACTGTGAGACCTCATAGTAATGTTTGTGAATACGGGCGTTAATTTAAACTTTTCGCTCCCAGGTCGTCATTCAGCGAGTTCTCATCGAAACACGGGCGCGACGACCGCTTCAAAGCCATCGAGAAGCCGCGCGACCGGACGACCTACTTCAACGAGTACATCGCCGAGCTGCGCAAGAAAGAGAAGGAGGATAAGGAGAGGAAGAGAGAGCAGGTGAGTGGCAGCAACGTGCGGGGGGCGGGACGGGGCAGGCGGGGCGTTTGCCGGAGGGGCGTGGCCTAATAAACGGGCGTGGCCTAATAAACAGTCTTGCAGGAAAGAGGTGTGGTTTAGACATAAAGGGGCGGGGTTTGAAAAAGGGCGTGGCGATACGTGACTGATTTGACGTGTTTCCTTTTTTTCTTTTATAGCCTAATGGCTTAAGATTGTGAACGCTACAATGTAACCTTATGGGTGATTAAATAAATAAATAAATAAGTAAAATCGACGCAGAATTCTCAAAGCTTCGACACAATGCACCAAATTCTAAGTTAAGTCGTTGACTGTCGAGACACAATACATAATAATTTTATTGCTCAAGGCTCACCGGCGAGCTGCGTGGCGTCCAACGTGTTAAAACTGTTAAAGGCTCTATTATCAAATAAATTAAATTTAATCTAGTCAAATAATAACACTGAAACAATGATTTTATGATTGATGAATGGCTTCCTGAGTTTTTTTTTCTCAATAAATATGTGACAAATTATTGATATCTCTCGATAACGTTACATTTGCATTGCACTGTTTCATTTGCCTACACTCTTGTGCGTTCACGAACAGTAATGATAAATTAACCAGCATTGTCTAAGTATTTTTATAACTTCAAATTCAAATTCAAAACTTTGTCCCAACTGGGATTTGAACTCAGGCCCTTGTAAAAAGGAGTTTACATTACCATGATGAAATACGTCATCAGAATGTCACTGTCAACCATGTCTACCTAAATAAATTAGTAATCAAATAAACTAGTGAAATATATCCAACGGCAAACACCTTCGTCCAATACTATCTAATGCTGATTATTGATTTATAATAGTGTAAATTAAAGATGATTCTTATAATTCAGCTACAAAGGATTACGCTCCGTTAAAAAAAAAAACTAATAAGTTTTTATTTAATTGTTATTTTGTTCTGTCAACTCCAGCCGTTTGGTCTGTGGACAGAATCTTTATTTGTTTCATTTTAAATTGTTAGATGAGAAAAATGATGAATGAATGAATGGTCAATATGGAAATCATTTTAGGAGGCATTATGTTCAGTGGACATACTGTAACTGAAATGATTGTGATGAAGATAATAATCCAAAACCAACGACACCATGCTGAGTGGATACCTTTTCAGTATCATTGTAATTACCTACTCATTAAATAATTTTAAGTGTTGTAAGTGTATTGTCGATGATACTGAATAAACGTTTTTCTTTCTTTCTTTCAAAACCAATCACAGGTTAAATCTACGACTGAGATTAAATCGAGTTTAGAGCGATGTTATCTACTGTACCATTTTTGACTTTTTGGTAAATGGTGTAAAAAATTAAGATGGCCAAAACCTACTTTAGCACATTATAACACATGAATAACTATTTATTATGGATTGCAGACAGTGGTGACTTGAGTTTGTAGCGGCGCTTTTTTGCCAAATGATTGTCTCGAAGCGCTGGTAGGGAAAAAAAGTAATGAGACTTGTAAAGGCTCCTTAAGGGCATTTGACGATTTGTAAATAGTAATTTTATTATTCCAGATAAATGAAAACATTTTTGATTTGATTTGAACAGATATTATATTTTAACTATTAAAACTGAGCCTCATCCTTTGCAGTGGTGGATATTTGCAACGCATTTTGATATTCTCATATTTATAATTGGTAGAAATGCTTAACCGTATATAATTCTAATAATCTTACATTTCAGGTGTTATTATTCTTTGTCAATTTAGTCCAGTTCGATTCTGGTTGAATTGACAAAATGGAGGAGATATTTTGTTTCAAAATTTTGTCCATTTTCATCAATAATACATTTCATGTTTTGTTGAAAGAAATGTTTAAAAAAATACTTGGGTTCGATCCCCAAATGTTAGTTAATTTAATCTATTTTTTTATTATCACCCATTTTGGCTATTAAAGTTTTTATAATAATAAAAAATAGGGTTGTTGACACCAGGAGTTTGAAATGAGGGTAGTTGATACCAACAGTCAATTGACTTACTTTTAATGAGCTCTCAAATGGTCTCTGCCATAGATTTTGAATGGCAAGAGGAAGCTATGTCGTCATCTTTTCTATTTATTGATTTTAAACCTATATAAAATCTAATTATGCAGTAAATTGAACCTTTTTTCGATTGTCAGGACTTCTGTTTTTTTTTTTTTAAGAATTTGTGTCTTAGTAATTGTTGGTGTCAACTACCCAAAGGCGAAGCAATTAAAAAGAAAAAGAGTTATAAGCTATATGGGTTCGATTCCCATACTTAATATCTGATAAATTAAAAAAGAAACTCATTCAGGTTCGACCCCTGAAAGAAAAAAAAATAGATTGTCAAAAGTTTGCTTGCGATTTTGAAACTTATTGCATTGCGAGAAGTTCTTTTTCCATTTGATATATTTAAGATTTGAATGACTTGACCATTAGTTAAAGCCTTTTTGTCTGTGACATCAACTAAAAAAGAAAATAATTTGAAAATTTTGAATTTAGAATTCGTATTTTTTTATTAGTTCATGTCAAAGGCTTAACAACTGTATTTCTTTGTGATTTTTTGCACTAAAATGATTTATTTTTAATTGAAAAATCACTTTATCCAACCTGTTTTGTCTTTAATAACGGCGAGCGTGTCTCCTGGTCGAACGTTTACATATTAATCGATAATCGAGTCTAATTCCTTCATATTAAGGATTTATTTTGCTTTTTGAGTTCATTAACAAAGTCCTTAAAAAAAAGGCTAGTTAGCGCAGCGCTATGCGAATTTAGGGGTCTCTCTATTTAAGAAAATAGGTAATTTTTAAGATACTACTAAAGTTTCAAATTAACAATAACAGATGGCGATCATACGCGTTATTCAAAACAACTCTATCCTAATACAAATAAGGTCGACTATTGCTTGCGTATAACAAACCGCTAAACGTACGAGTTTTTTGCACGGTTCAGCGCGACCACAAGACACGCTCAGCCCGCGTTAACAGCACATGAGTCGGAATCGCAATCGGAACGCCGGGGCGGCGCCGGCCGGCGGCGTGGCGCGCGCTCCGATGGAACTGCTACGGTGACTATCTTGTTATAAAAGGGACGGGTTGCCAGATGTGCTCGGGTAACAGCTAATTTTCATAGTGAACTGTACTATACGATAAACATGTCAGTCAATTTGACAACCTTTGTCGGAAACATTATTCAATGAAAATATTGCCGAAACCTTAGTATTTCTCTTCGACAAATACTTTAACACATTGTGAACCACTTTTCTTTCACGACTATAAAAAGATTTTAGCAATTTAATACACAAAATCAATTGCGCACATTTAAAATAAAGTTTGTTTACACTTTGACAGCAATAGACTGACATGCAAGGTGACATATCAATGAAGTTTTCAGTTACTGTTGCCATTAAAAGAAATTAGTACCATTAGTTTCCCGCAACATGGCGAGGGTTTTTATGTTCCTGGTCGGGCTATAATAATATTGTCACCTTTAGAGCGATAGAGCGTGCTATGCTCGGAAATTCCCTGCGTGATGAAATGAGATCCACAGGAAAACCAAAACTGACTTAGCCTGCAGAATTGCTAAACTCAAGTAGGAGAGGGCGGGGCACATGACTCTTAGATAGAACTGATGGCCGTTGCGACGATCTCGGACCGCTGTAGGTAGGTCTCCTACTCGACTTAACTCGACGGACCGACGATTTAGTGAAGGCCGTGGAAAGTGGCAACCCAGCTACGGTTGTTGTGGAAAATCAGTTGCAACTGCTCGAGCGGTTCGTGTATGTGCGTCCATAGAACTGCAGTTCACTGTGCAGTCACAGCTTGAATCACTGTGCAGTCACAGCTTGAAGCTGTCGACCCTGACTGCTTCAAGCGGTCCGTGTATTGCCGACCTTATTCGGTCTCAAGTAAGGGCAGTATTCACAAACGATGCTTGCTTATGTGAAGCAGCAAATCAAACGCACGGCGTTGAATTTAGGTCTGTGCAATCACAGTTACAGTTACACGAACCAATGTTCGTGTGTCACCCTGCGTCCACGCGCACTGTGAGACCTCATAGTAATGTTTGTGAATACGGGCGTTAATTTAAACTTTTCGCTCCCAGGTCGTCATTCAGCGAGTTCTCATCGAAACACGGGCGCGACGACCGCTTCAAAGCCATCGAGAAGCCGCGCGACCGGACGACCTACTTCAACGAGTACATCGCCGAGCTGCGCAAGAAAGAGAAGGAGGATAAGGAGAGGAAGAGAGAGCAGGTGAGTGGCAGCAACGTGCGGGGGGCGGGACGGGGCAGGCGGGGCGTTTGCCGGAGGGGCGTGGCCTAATAAACGGGCGTGGCCTAATAAACAGTCTTGCAGGAAAGAGGTGTGGTTTAGACATAAAGGGGCGGGGTTTGAAAAAGGGCGTGGCGATACGTGACTGATTTGACGTGTTTCCTTTTTTTCTTTTATAGCCTAATGGCTTAAGATTGTGAACGCTACAATGTAACCTTATGGGTGATTAAATAAATAAATAAATAAGTAAAATCGACGCAGAATTCTCAAAGCTTCGACACAATGCACCAAATTCTAAGTTAAGTCGTTGACTGTCGAGACACAATACATAATAATTTTATTGCTCAAGGCTCACCGGCGAGCTGCGTGGCGTCCAACGTGTTAAAACTGTTAAAGGCTCTATTATCAAATAAATTAAATTTAATCTAGTCAAATAATAACACTGAAACAATGATTTTATGATTGATGAATGGCTTCCTGAGTTTTTTTTTCTCAATAAATATGTGACAAATTATTGATATCTCTCGATAACGTTACATTTGCATTGCACTGTTTCATTTGCCTACACTCTTGTGCGTTCACGAACAGTAATGATAAATTAACCAGCATTGTCTAAGTATTTTTATAACTTCAAATTCAAATTCAAAACTTTGTCCCAACTGGGATTTGAACTCAGGCCCTTGTAAAAAGGAGTTTACATTACCATGATGAAATACGTCATCAGAATGTCACTGTCAACCATGTCTACCTAAATAAATTAGTAATCAAATAAACTAGTGAAATATATCCAACGGCAAACACCTTCGTCCAATACTATCTAATGCTGATTATTGATTTATAATAGTGTAAATTAAAGATGATTCTTATAATTCAGCTACAAAGGATTACGCTCCGTTAAAAAAAAAAACTAATAAGTTTTTATTTAATTGTTATTTTGTTCTGTCAACTCCAGCCGTTTGGTCTGTGGACAGAATCTTTATTTGTTTCATTTTAAATTGTTAGATGAGAAAAATGATGAATGAATGAATGGTCAATATGGAAATCATTTTAGGAGGCATTATGTTCAGTGGACATACTGTAACTGAAATGATTGTGATGAAGATAATAATCCAAAACCAACGACACCATGCTGAGTGGATACCTTTTCAGTATCATTGTAATTACCTACTCATTAAATAATTTTAAGTGTTGTAAGTGTATTGTCGATGATACTGAATAAACGTTTTTCTTTCTTTCTTTCAAAACCAATCACAGGTTAAATCTACGACTGAGATTAAATCGAGTTTAGAGCGATGTTATCTACTGTACCATTTTTGACTTTTTGGTAAATGGTGTAAAAAATTAAGATGGCCAAAACCTACTTTAGCACATTATAACACATGAATAACTATTTATTATGGATTGCAGACAGTGGTGACTTGAGTTTGTAGCGGCGCTTTTTTGCCAAATGATTGTCTCGAAGCGCTGGTAGGGAAAAAAAGTAATGAGACTTGTAAAGGCTCCTTAAGGGCATTTGACGATTTGTAAATAGTAATTTTATTATTCCAGATAAATGAAAACATTTTTGATTTGATTTGAACAGATATTATATTTTAACTATTAAAACTGAGCCTCATCCTTTGCAGTGGTGGATATTTGCAACGCATTTTGATATTCTCATATTTATAATTGGTAGAAATGCTTAACCGTATATAATTCTAATAATCTTACATTTCAGGTGTTATTATTCTTTGTCAATTTAGTCCAGTTCGATTCTGGTTGAATTGACAAAATGGAGGAGATATTTTGTTTCAAAATTTTGTCCATTTTCATCAATAATACATTTCATGTTTTGTTGAAAGAAATGTTTAAAAAAATACTTGGGTTCGATCCCCAAATGTTAGTTAATTTAATCTATTTTTTTATTATCACCCATTTTGGCTATTAAAGTTTTTATAATAATAAAAAATAGGGTTGTTGACACCAGGAGTTTGAAATGAGGGTAGTTGATACCAACAGTCAATTGACTTACTTTTAATGAGCTCTCAAATGGTCTCTGCCATAGATTTTGAATGGCAAGAGGAAGCTATGTCGTCATCTTTTCTATTTATTGATTTTAAACCTATATAAAATCTAATTATGCAGTAAATTGAACCTTTTTTCGATTGTCAGGACTTCTGTTTTTTTTTTTTTAAGAATTTGTGTCTTAGTAATTGTTGGTGTCAACTACCCAAAGGCGAAGCAATTAAAAAGAAAAAGAGTTATAAGCTATATGGGTTCGATTCCCATACTTAATATCTGATAAATTAAAAAAGAAACTCATTCAGGTTCGACCCCTGAAAGAAAAAAAAATAGATTGTCAAAAGTTTGCTTGCGATTTTGAAACTTATTGCATTGCGAGAAGTTCTTTTTCCATTTGATATATTTAAGATTTGAATGACTTGACCATTAGTTAAAGCCTTTTTGTCTGTGACATCAACTAAAAAAGAAAATAATTTGAAAATTTTGAATTTAGAATTCGTATTTTTTTATTAGTTCATGTCAAAGGCTTAACAACTNTGATGAATTGCTTCCTATGAGTTTTTTTCTCAATAAATATGTGACAAATTTTATTGATATCTCTCGATAACGTTACATTTGCATTGCACTGTTTCATTTGCCTACACTCTTGTGCGTTCACGAAAAGTAATGATAAATTAACCAGCATTGTCCAAGTATTTTTATAACTTCAAATTCAAAACTTTGTCCCAACTGGGATTTGAACCCAGGCCCTTGTAAAAAGGAGTTTACATTACCATGATGAAATACGTCATCAGAATGTCACTGTCAACCATGTCTACCTAAATAAATTAGGTAATCAAATAAACTAGTGAAATATATCCAACGGCAAACACCTTCGTCCAATACTATCTAATGCTGATTATTGATTTATAATAGTGTAAATTAAAGATGATTCTTATAATACAGCTACAAAGGATGACGCTCCGTTTCGTTAATTGTAATCAAACAGTATTTTTCGTATTTTCTTGATAGTTTAGATAATAATATATTTTATCACTAGCTTTCCGCCCGCGGCTTCGCCCGCGTGGAATTTTGTCTGTCACAGAAAAACTTTATCGCGTGCGTCCCTGTTTCAAAAACCGGAATAAAAACTATCCTATGTCTTTTCCCGAGACTCAAACTATCTCTATGCCAAATTTCATCAAAATCGCTTTAGTGGTTTAGGCGTGAAAGCAAGACAGACATAGTTACTTTCGCATTTATAATATTAGTATAGATAACGACTAACTGGACTGGCCTGACGAGCTCATAAAGTTAGCAGGAAGGCGCTGGATGCAGGTCGCTACCAAGTGATTATGGAAATCATTGGGGGAGGCCTATGTTCAGCAGTGAACGTCCTGTGGCTGAAATGTTGATAATGATGATCGCCTGTGTGGATTATTTTTTTACAATAAAACTTAAGTTTAAAACTCAATAACTTATTATGGCCTTAATGTTAACCTCTTGTATAAATTTTGTAATGTTTTATCAAAATCCGTTTATTAGTTTTTGCGTGAACAAGTAAAATAAACATTCTATTGATAGGTTAAATTGAGATATTTTAACCAATCAGATGACAGCATCTATAAATATAGATTTGAGTGTTGTTTAGTATTACTGAATTTTGAGCTTTCTTAGAACTTTATTTTTAGGAACAAAAATGAGTCCTCTACGAATTATTACATTTTAAAAATAATAATTTTGAAAACAGAGCCTCATCCTTTGTATTAGTGGATATTTGCAACGCATTTTGATATTCTCATATTTATAATTGGTAGGCATGCTTAACCGTGTATAATTCTAATAACCTTACTTTTCAGATGTTATTATTCTTTGTCAATTTAGTCCAGTTCGATTCTGGTTGAATTGATAAAATGGAGGAGGTGTTTTGTTTCAAAATTTTGTCAATTTTCATCAATGTTTTGTTGAAAGAAATGCTTAAAAAATACTTGGGTTCGATCCCCAAATGTTAGTTAATTTCATATATTTTTTTATTATCACCCATTTTGGCTATTAAAGTTTTTATAAAAAAAAAAATAGGGTTGTTGACACCAAGAGTTTGAAATGAGGGTAGTTGACACCAACAATCAATTGAGATATTTTTAATGGGCTGTCAAATGGTCTCTGCCATAGATTTTGAATGGCAAGAGGAAGCTATGTCGTCATCTTTTCTATTTAATGATTTTAAAGTTACATAAAATCGAATTATGCAGTAAATTGAACCTATTTTCGATTGTCAGGACTTGTCTGTTTTTTAAAAGAATTTGTGTCTTAGTAATTGTTGGTGTCAACTACCTAAAGGCGAAGTAACTTGAAAAAAAAAAAAGTTATTAGCTGTATGGGTTCGATTCCCATGCTTAATATCTGATAAATTAAAAAAAAACCCATTCAGGTTCGACCCCTGAAAGAAAAAAAAAATAGATTGTCAAAAGTTTGCTTGCGATTTTGAAACTTATTGCATTGCGAGAAGTTCTCTTTTCATTTTGATATATTTAAGATTTGAATGACTTGACCATTAGTTAAAGCCTTCTTTTGTCTGTGACATAAACTAAAAAAGAAAATAATTTGAAAAATTGAATTTAGAATTTGTATTTTTTTTTATTAGTTCATGTCAAAGGCATAACAATTGTATTTCTTTGTGATTTTTTGCACTAAAATGATTTATTTTTAATTGAAAAATCACTTTATCCAACCTGTTTTTGTCTTTAATAACGGCGAGCGTGTCTCCTGGTCGAACGTTTACATATTAATCGATAATCGAGTCTAATTCCTTCATATTTAGGATTTATTTTGCTTTTTGAGTTCATTAACAAAGTCCTTAAAAAAAAGGCTAGTTAGCGCAGCGCTATGCGAATTTAGGGGTCTCTCTATTTAAGAAAATAGGTAATTTTTAAGATACTACTAAAGTTTCAAATTAACAATAACAGATGGCGATCATACGCGTTATTCAAAACAACTCTATCCTAATACAAATAAGGTCGACTATTGCTTGCGTATAACAAACCGCTAAACGTACGAGTTTTTTGCACGGTTCAGCGCGACCACAAGACACGCTCAGCCCGCGTTAACAGCACATGAGTTGGAATCGCAATCGGAACGCCGGGGCGGCGCCGGCCGGCGGCGTGGCGCGCGCTCCGATGGAACTGCTACGGTGACTATCTTGTTATAAAAGGGACGGGTTGCCAGATGTGCTCGGGAAATAAAATAATCGAAGAGAAAAAGAAAACGCGAGAAAAGAAAAAAAATAGTGAATTTAGGTGTTGAAATTGTGTAAAAGAAATTAAAAAAATTTGGAATTAATCGCGAGAATAGTAAAAAAAAAAGAATTGTTGCTAAATTGTATAAAATAAATAACGAAAACAAAAAAAAAACCGCGAGAAAAGTAAACAAAATACGAATTATTGCAAAAAAAAAGGTAAAAGAAACAAAAGAAAAGATTAAATGTGAAATTAAGGACAGAATTGAATAAAAACTTGTACGGTACGATAAAAAGAAAATGATTGTACAATAGTCGAATTATATGAAATAACGAAGTCTCATAACAAAAAAGCTAAATATTAAAAACTACTAAAATAATTATTCAGATGAAACTAGGGCGAATAAATAATGAAACATAGTTTATTTTCACTTGTGAAGGTCGGCGGTCGAATTAAATCTAAAATGGCCATCTGGCAACCCTAGCGGTAAGGCCGTCTGAACGAAGGAGTCTCCTTAGGGATAACTAATCTAAAAACAAAAAAAAAACACGTAAAAAACAATACGGTCCTATTTTTTAAAGTATTGTCATCTTTTTGAGAGAACATGAAACATTCGAAAATGAAATTAATGTCAATGAATAAACGAATAAAATTGGAAACCTTCTCATTCTGTTGAAGTCGAAAAAAAAACTTTTTTTTATTATACCATAGCTCGTAAAAACACCGTTAATATTCAGTCAAAAATATATATTTATTTCGCGTAATTTCCTGGTTATAATTAAATAATAAAAAATAGTTTAAAAAACAATAAATAAATAAATAAACGTACAGGAGACTTCTAACTTTAGACGGCGATCGCAAGCGTCGACGAGACGTCCCCAATACATGGTAAATGGTCAACGAACACAACCGTCAGTCCCCGAGAGAACACCTCGATATACAGGGTGTTGGAGAAACTGGGATGTCTTTGAAAGTCTATTAAATACCAGCTGCTAAGGCAGCTAGTAAAATAAAGATATAATTATGGTAATTTGGGGTAATGCTGGTATTACACTATTAATTTCCAGTTTTTTATTCACTGTTTTACGTTGACAATTTTATTTTTAAATTTTCTGTCAGTTTTGACGTATCTCCTTTTGTAAATATGACAGTATATCGCAATTTTGTGACGCACTTTCAAGGACAATCTAGTTTTTTTGAACAGCCTGTATAATGTAAAATATTAAACGAAAAAGTAAATGATTGTGTTGTGTGTAAAGCATGAAATTTTTGGATATTTTTGAGTAAACATTTTGATTTTGTCAGTATGTATTACACAAAAAATATTATTATTATTATTCTTTTTTTAATTGTCATGATAATAAATTAATAGATAACATATTTTAGTCTGTTATGGAAGGCAAATGGATGATTGGTCTACGCTCCCCAATTCATATGTTACTTACAAACCAAGGGTAGCTTGTATAGCGACGGGGGAAAAGATAAATAATTAAATACCCATGAAAAGATTTGCCTCTTGTTGGATTCGAAGCCAAAAAATAAAATACAAACAAAATAAAATACTCGTATCAAAGTGTACTCTAGTGCTAGACGAGTGCAACCTTCAAGATAATAAAAAATGTATTTGATATGTACACACTGACCATTACATTTTGTGCTTTACACTAAACATAAGAGGCCTAAAACACATAAATTAACAGGCCCAAGCCATTGGTGGCGATTCCATTGTACCATTCTTTAAACTAAATTTATTTTTGACCTCTTTTTAGTTTGTAAAAAATACTTTATACTGAATTTACAAATCTGTTCTTGTTGTTTTGGCATAGATACTCAATCGAAATTTATTTGTTTCTAACTTTATGGATGCTAAATTTGACAGCTCTGTGCCGTCCTTTTCGATTCGTAAACGAGAAAAAAAGACAGCCAGTTTGCTCGAGTGTTGCAAGAGAATCGTCACCAGTGTTGCCAATTGAGAAAACTTTATATTCAAGCTTTGCAGTAATTAGAAATGCATAAATTGCATGCT
This sequence comes from Ostrinia furnacalis, assembly GCF_004193835.3. Lineage (NCBI taxonomy): Eukaryota > Metazoa > Arthropoda > Insecta > Lepidoptera > Crambidae > Ostrinia > Ostrinia furnacalis. Next base: position 146,480 of record NW_021131888.1, on the reverse strand, counting down.
TATGGCATTCTGCCAAGAAGCTTGAAGATAGGTGATGGTTTCTATATTGTTTTAACTACTAATCAAATTTTCTTCCAGGTTCTTATATTTTTTGTGTTTATTCCCGTGCGCAAATATTTTTCTTTGAATAATGGTCAGTGGTTTTGGTATTTATACATTTTGGGCCTTATTCTTTTGGGGTAAAGTTGAATGTGTATTACTCTGCTAATGATTGGTTTTTGTTTAAAAATGAGAGAATAGAAAAATCTTTGCGTACACAATATTACATGAAAAAGTTTAAAGATTAAATTCAAAGTAAATTTTGAACGAATACAGATTGTCAAATGTAAATTTTGAGATTTTAAATGAAAGAGTAAAGTAAATTTTTTGTTTACGCAAAAACGGGAATTAAAATCGTGCTTGGACTTAGATATGTTTTCGAGTTTAATTTGAGGCAGAAATTTGACTTTTAAGCCCGAAATGTTTCTTTTTACTATTTTTATCAGTTGTTGTCAATTTTCTGAATCAAATTAAATCAGGATGAGTGACAAGCTGACATACAGTCAACATCAAATAGTTCATGACACCCAAAGTAGCCAAAAACGTCTTTGGTACAATTGGAATTAGGTTGTGTACTTTTTGACCAGTTTGTGTGTCACGAAATATTTGACACTTGACTGTGAGCATCAAACTTAGTTTCTTTCGCTACTTCTCAGCACTAATCAATGCTATCCCGAAGTGGTGGTAGGGCAAGCTATATACGGGGCGTGTATAAGTGCCTTAAAAAGGGGCTACATACTAATAAATTGTACTGCCTCAAAAATTTGATGTCTCAGAGAGCACGTTATTGCCATTCGGATCCAATGAGACATTTTAGACACATTAGATATCTCAGAAAAATCTGACATCAATATTGTGACCATAAGTAGAATTAGTGGACAATAACGTCGTGTAATTTTTAGTTTTGACAACGATTTGACGTCTGTCAAATAAGAAACATTACATAAAGCCGATTTTTTTTGGATGGCAATCATATGTATAACGTGTGTATCATCATCATCAGATCATTCAGTCTCCACTGCATGATCATGATTAATTTAAAAGACAAATGGAGGATTTGTCCTACACTCCCCACGCTGGCCAGACGGGTTGGGGAGGCCTGATGTTCGCATGTTTGTCCCTTAGGCCCAGAACAGACGGTGAAACGCAACTGCAANCACATGAGTCGGAATCGCAATCGGAACGCCGGGGCGGCGCCGGCCGGCGGCGTGGCGCGCGCTCCGATGGAACTGCTACGGTGACTATCTTGTTATAAAAGGGACGGGTTGCCAGATGTGCTCGGGTATTAAAAAGAACGAAAAGAAAAAAAAGCGAGAAAAAAGAAAAAAAAAATAGTGAATTTTTGGGAAATTGTGTAAAATAAATTAAAAAAGTTAGGAATAAACCGTGAGAAAAGTAAAAAAAAATAAGAATTGTTGCTAAATTGTATAAAATAAATAACGAAAACAAAAAAAAACCGTGAGAAAAGTAAAAAAATATACGAATTATTGCGAAAATATGTAAAAGAAACAAAAGAATTAAGATTAAATGTGAAATTAAGGACAGAATTGAATAAAAACTTGTACGGTGCGATAAAAAGAAAATGATTGTACAATAGTCGAATTATATGAAATAACGAAGTCTCATAACAAAAATGCTAAATATTAAAAACTACTAAAATAACTATTCAGATGAAACTAGGGCGAATAAACAATGAAACATAGTTTATTTTCACTTGTGAAGGTCGGCGGTCGAATTAAATCTAAAATGGCCATCTGGCAACCCTAGCGGTAAGGCCGTCTGAACGAAGGAGTCTCTTTAGGGATAACTAAACAAAAAACAAAAAAAAACACGTAAAAAACAATACGGTCCTATTTTTTAAAGTATCGTCATCTTTTTGAGAGAAAATTATTTAGTCGAATTTGAAACATTCGAAAATAAAATTACTTATTGATATTAAATCAATGAATAAACGAATATAATTGAGAACGTCTTTCCTTTTATTAAAGTCGGTTAAAAACTAAAAAAAAAATTTTTTTTTCGTAACAACACCGTTAATATTCAATCAAAAATCTATTATTTTCGCATAATTAACGCAAAAATAATTTAAAAAAACGTACAGGAGACTTCTAACTTTAGACGGCAATCGCAAGCGTCGACGAGACGTCCCCAATACATGGTAAATGGTCAACGAACACAACCGTCAGTCCCCGAGAGAACACCTCAATATACAGGGTGTTAGAGAATCTGGGATGTCTTTGAAAGTCAATTAAATACCAGCTGCTATAATGATAGCTGGTAAAAAAATAGAATATAACAATTTGAGAGGGTAATGCTGGTATTACTCTATTAATTTCCAGTTTTTCTCACCTTTTTACGTTGACGATTTTATCTAAAAAAAATCTTGTAAATATGACAGTATATCGCAATTTTGTGACACGCTTTCAAGGACAATCAAGTTTTTTTGAACAGCCTGTATAATGTAAAATATTAAACGAAAAAGTAAATGATTGTGTTGTGTGTAAAGCATGAAATTTTTTGGATATTTTGAGTTAAAAATTGTATTTGTCAGTGTGTGTTGTCTAAAAATTTAATTGTACCAAAAATATTGCACTGAGAAAAAAATACAAACATTTTATGCCATATTTTAGAAGAGTAGCTGTAACGCCCCTGGGACTGCGGGTGTCTATGGGCGACGGTAATCACTTAACATCAGGTGATCCGTCTGCTCGACTGCCTTCTGTCACATAAAAAAGACTTTGACAAAAAAATTGTCGATACAAGTAATAAAATAAAATAAGTATCATTACTCTTAGTATCATTTCTATTACTATTTGACAAAATATGTACGTTACCAAAAAAACTGATTCCAATTGTCGTGATCAATTGATCATTATTTGACCGAATCAAATGTCGGATTCGAAGCCGCAACCTAATTTAATAATAAAGTACACACTGACAAAACATTTTGTGCTTTACACTAAACATAAGAGGCCTAAAACACATAAATTAAAAGGCCAAGCCGTTGGTGGCGATTCCATTGTACCATTCTTTAAACTAAATTTATTTTTGACCTCTTTTTAGTTTGTAAAAAATACTTTATACTGAATTAAAAATCTATTCTGTCGTTTTGGCATAGATACTTCGAAATCTAAATTTATTTGTTTCTAACTTTATGGATGCTAAATTTGACAGCTATTTGACAGCTCTGTGCCGTCCTTTTCGATTCGCAAACGAGAAAAAAAGACAGCCAGCTTGCTCGAGTGTTGCAAGAGAATCGTCACCAGTGTTGCCAATTGAGAAAACTTTATATTCAAGCTTTGTAGTAATTAGAAATGCAAATTGCATGCTTATGGCATTCAGCCAAGAAGCTTGAAGTTAGGTGATGGTTTCTATATTGTTTTAACTACTAATCAAATTTTCTTCCAGGTTCTTATATTTTTTGTGTTTATTCCCGTGCGCAAATATTTTTCTTTTAATAATGGTCAGTGGTTTTGGTATTTATACATTTTGGACCTTACTCTTTTGTGGTAAGATTGAATGTGTATTACTCTGCTAATGATTTGATTTTGGTTTTGTAAAATTGAGTAGAAAAATCTTTGCGTACACAATATTACATGAAAAAGTTTAAAGATTAAATTCAAAGTGAATTTTGAGCAAATACAAATTGTCAAATGTAAATTTTGATATTTTAAATGAAAGAAAGTAAAGTATTTTTTTTGTTTACGCAAAAACGGGAATTTAAATCGTGCTTGGACCAAAGATATGTTTCGGAGTTTAATTTGAGGCAGTAATTTGACTTTTAAACCCGAAATGTTACTTTTTACGATTTTTATCATAATTGTCAATTTTCTGAATCAAATTAAACCATGATTATTGACAAGCTGACACACAGTCAACGTCAAATAGTCCGTGACACCCAAAGTAGCCAAAAAGTTCGCAACACATCTTTGGTACAATTGGAATAAGGTTGTGTACTTTTTGATCAGTTTGGGTGTCACGAAATATTTGACACTTGACTGTGCATCAAACTAAATTTCTTTCGCTATTTCTCAGCACTAATCAATGTTGTCCCGAAGTGGTGGTAGGGCAAGCTATATTTTGGACGTGTATAAGTGCCTTAAAAAGGGGCTACAACAAACTAATGAATTGTACTGCCTCATAAATTTATTGAAATGAAACGATTGAGACATTTCAGACACATTAGATATCTCAGAAAAATCTGACATCAATATTGTGACCATAAGTAGAATTTGTTGACAAAAACGTCGTGTAATTTTTTGTTTTGACAACGATTAGACGTCTTTCAAATAAGAAACATGGCCTAAAACCGATTTTTTTGGATGGCAATCATATGTATAACGTGGGTATCATCATCATCAGATCATTCAGTCTCCACTGCATGATTACGATTAATTTAAAAGACAAATGGAGGATTTGTCCTACACTCCCCACGCTGGCCAGACGGGTCGGGGAGGCCTGATGTTCGCATGTTTGTCCCTTAGGCCCAGAACAGACGGTGCGAACGCAACTGCGANAACTGCAACGAAACTGCAACTTTCTGATGATTCTGATGAATGAAACTGAAACTGAAAGTTTCAAACTGGTCGCGTCATGTGTGGTCTCTCAACGGACGCTATGACAGAAACTAAGATGCAACTCAAAAGTAACTTGCTGTTGCAGTTTCGTTGCAGTTGCGTTTCACCGTCTGTTCTGGGCCTTTGTCGCCTCTTACGACATCCAGGGGAAGTGTGGGACTTACTCCATCTTTAAAAAATATAAGAAATGATCATTAGTCCAAGCCAGATTATAGAATACCCTTTTTTGCGTAAAAGAATCATGCATTGCGAAAAGTAAAGAAATAAAGTAAATTATTAGAGTTGTTGATTGCAAAGAAAGATAATTAGAAATCAAAATGTAATGATATAGATTTACAAATAGGATTATGAAGGGAAATTAATATTACGGGCGAGTAACACATTGTTAGTTATATTCTACTTTAAAAGTGGTTGTTCTTAAACATTTTTTTTTTCAGTCAAGTATTATGTAGATGACATTATAATAAGTGACACATAGTGCTACAATATTCTGAAACGTCAAGTGGCAAAAATCGGAACTAATAACTCAGTATTGATAGTAGCACCCTCCTGTCAATGTCATATCTGAGAAACTTCAGTGTTGTCCAACTTTACGCTATATGGAAATGGAACATATTATTGTGGGAATGCATTCTAGTGATAAGACCTATAGTTTTGTAGTACACCAACATACGATTTTGAAATGGTGACTTGAGTTCCGACACTTCTTTTCAGCACCAGCACATAAGTGGTGGTAGGGCAAGCTATATTTGGGACGTGTACACAAGTGCCCTGGAAAGGGCCTAAGTTACTAATAAATATTTCAATTTTGATTTGATTTTAAAGATCACAAGAGGCCTATGTTCCAGCTATGGACTAGAACAACCACTAATATAAATAAAATAAATAAATAAATCTTTGGACAATTTCACACAGCGCCAGCTAGCCCCAAAGTAAGCAACTTAATGCTTGTGTTATGGGTGCTAGCTTAACGGATATACTACTTATATACTTTTTTTAAATACATACATATTATACATAGTAACACCCAGACCCGTCACAGAAATTAAAATTCATCATTTCAATTTCTGCCCGGCCGGGAATCGAACCCGGGACCTCTTGGCATAGTAGTCCGTTCTGAACCACTACACCAAACGGCAGACTAACTAATATGATTGTATCTTGAAAGACTACGCTCGTAATATTAGTTCCTCTTAGATTAAAGTCAATATTATAGGATGAAACGGCAAATGAGAGTCAATGTGTTGTGAAATCATTATAATACCATCATCAGGTCATTCAGTCTCCATTGCAGGAGCCTGACCCTCTAATTGACCAGAGGCAAATGGAGGATTTGTCCTACACTCCCCACGCTGGCCAGACTGGTTGGGGAGGCCTGATGTTCATACATTTGTCCCTTTTGTTGGATTATATCTTCTGAAATAGTAGGAGTGGACCTGTTTCGGTCTGCCAAAAACTTCTTTTTTTCTCAGCCAAATGACTTCCATTTGACAAAGGCCTTCCCTAAAGATTTCCACAACCAGATCGTCCGTTCACCTAAAATTATAAGGCGTGACAACAGTTTGAAAATTCTTCCCCGTTTTTGCTACGTTTTTCATTGTTGCTCCGTTTTTCTATTGGTTGCAGCCTGAAGTCTTCTTTTATAAATGGGCTATCCATCACAGAAATAATTTTTCAAATCGTACCATTAGTTCCTGAAATTAGCGCGTTCAAAGAAACAAACTCTTCAGCTTCATAATAATAGCTACTAGACTAGCTTTCGCCCCGTTAATTCGTTCTGTCACAAAATGTCTTATATCAATATTCTGTAGCCGATAGCTTTTGTTCATCAGAAATAATGTAAGATTCTAATGGTGAAAGAATTTTTAAAATAGGTCCACTAGTTTCGGAGCCTATTCAATTCAAACAAACATTCAAATCTTTCCTCTTTATAATATTAGTATAGATCCGATACATCGACTCTCAGGCCGCTACTAATCAATAATTTCTTTCAGGGATTAATGAAAATTTTCTTCCACAGATGCTAATATACCGTTCTTCTTTTCAGCTGCTAATCCGCGCGTTTTTTTTTTTCAGGTTTAATTTAGTGCTGCACGATTATACGGCGCGGTCGGTCGTTGCTATGCGGTTGCTAAGCGAGTTTTTAAGTAGGTGGGGTCGCCATTTTGTTGAAACATATAAACAAAATAAGATCCTCCTCCCTTTTGAAAAAAAAAAAGGAATTAAGTTTAAATATTCACCAAAAGAATGCAAAAGTATGTCTAGGCTGTTTAAAATAAATTAAAAAAGTAAAGTTGAAAAATAATGGTTTTAAAGTTTCTAAGCATATCATAATTAATCTTTAGTCGCGTTTAAAATGTTGAAAATGATCTGTAAACAGTAAAAATAATGAATAATAAAAAGATACAATACAATTGTGGTCAAATACCTGCATTGTTATGCATAAAAAAAAAGTATTTTGTCATAGAATAAATATTTGATGCTTCTATTGTTACATGAAATATAACTTTTCAAGTATTTTATTATAGTCTTATGATTAATTGAACACAAAAATAAAAGTATGTAAAAACTTTTATCAATATTTTTAAAATCTATCTCTAAATCAACGTTCCTAATCAATCACACATTTAATTCTATTATTAAAATAATGTTTCATCAAACCAATATAAAGAAAAACATCCCCAAACTCACAAATACAAAAACAAAATGGTCACCACCACCTTACCCCTCAACCAACCACCGACCGCGCCCCCCCAACTGCCTCAAACCACTACGACCCCTAAAATACGCCCCTTTTCTAGGTCAAGGTGGACTTCATAGCGCTCCTCAAGGAGAAGGCGGTGGACCGCCACGCGCGGTACCCCGAGGTCAAGAAGAAGATTGACAGCGACGCCCGGTATAAGGCGGTGGAGAGCAGCTCCGTTAGAGAAGACTACTTCAGGGAGTATTGCAAGCTGGTGAAGGAAGAGAGGAAGAAAGAGAAAGATGGGAAGGAGAAGGGTGAGTTGATATCATCATCATCATCATCATCATCTCAGCCATAGGACGTCCACTGCTGAACATAGGCCTCCCCCAATGCTTTCCATGTCGCCCGGTTGGTAGCGGCCTGCGTCCAGCGCTTTCCCGCTACCTTTACGATGTCGTCCATCCACCTTGTAGGTGGACGTCCCACGCTGCATTTTCCGGTACGCGGCCTCCACTCCAGAACCTGGCTGCCCCATCGGCCGTCAGTTCTGCGTACTATGTGCACTGCCCATTGCCACTTCAGCTTGCTAATCCGTCGAGCTATGTCAGCGACTTTAGTTCGTTTACGGATTTTCGTTACTTTGATATGATTCGTTGATATTGACACTAGCTATTGCCTTAATTTCGGTCTGTCACAGAAATACCTTATAGCACTTGTGTCCCCCTTTCAACATCGAGATTTTTTAAAATGTGACAGGAAGCAAACGAGCAGACGGGATAAAATTATCTTATTTGGGGTGGATTCGACCAGAGTAAATATTAATCTCTGAATAAATCGTCAGTTTTGACATATATTTTCTATACTGACACTGTCAATGTGCCAGTTATACCAGGAGTTATACTCGGATAAAGGTCTGGTCGAATCGGGCCTAACACAAGCATATTAGTTGCTTACTTTGGGGCAAGATGGCGCTGTGTGAAATTGTCCAAAGATATTTATTTTTCATCAAAATTCGTTCATTAGTTTTTGCATGAAAGAAACATTCATCTATCCACCTTCACAATCATTTTAATTTTTAATATTAGTCATCATTTCAGCCACATGACGTCCACTGCTGAACATAGGCCTCCCCCAAATCCTCCCTTTAATATTTTAACATGTATTGCTATTGCCGCTATAACACAATTCCTAAAAATGGAATAAAAATACAAGAATTATTAGGAATAGGACAACTTTTGAGATAGTATAGCCATTCATAAATTTTTCCATCTTATTTTTTTTATATTAAAATAATTAATTTTACTCCAAACTGAAGAGCTGCAATTTGCATTAAGATCTGGTTGCTGTCCCCTGGTATTCTGGTATAATACTATACGTGCCGATTCACACTTGATCGTTTAATAATAATTTCATAATTAAATGTGTATAAGTATGACCTTATCATTACCTATTCCAGCGGAGCGAGCCGACCGCAGCAGCAAGAAAGATAAGAAAGACAAGGACCGCGACAAGGACAAGGATAAGGAGCGAGCGAGCGACAAGGACGGCAAGAAAAAGAAGGAGAAGGCGGAGGTAAGTGATTCACACTAAATGAGGGCTATCGTTTTACCGCTCACCAGTTGGCGCCACTGTAGAGTAAGGTCCTGTCACTTGCTAGTCGCGAAGACAGTGGCGCCAGCTGGTGAGCGCGAAAGTGGTAGGAGGACTATCGCATTTGCACTCATCAAGATGGCGCCACTGTAGAGTAAGGTCCTGTCACTTGCTAGTAGCGAAGACAGTGGCGCCAGCTGGTGAGCGCGAAAGTGGTAGGAGGACTATCGCATTTGCACTCATCAAGATGGCGCCACTGTAGAGTAAGGTCCTGTCAATCGCCAGGGGTGCCAACTGTTAGGTAAAAAAACGATAGCCCTCATTACACCTTGATCGTGTACACATACAGTGCAATTTCCATTGGGGCATATCTTGCCGGTACAAATTCGTTTTTTGCTATTTGGTGTTCGACCAATTCGCTAATACGTCCTTTACCCCAAATACAATTTTAAATTTCGTGGTCATACATGGTGTGGTTTTGTAAAACAACACCCATCTTAGGGGTGGTACACATGAAAGTAATTACAAGAGAAATATAAATAAAATTTTTACTATTACTTTAAAACCAAGAAACCTTGTTCAAACGTCTCCTAAAACTTTCGAGACGGCGCTTGTTACCGCCCGCACCACCCCCGCGTGCCCCGCTACACCACCGATTTTTTCAATGAAAATTTAAAATATTTCACTTTATTTTTTTTTTTGGCATCAATGTCGTGTCTACTACCACCTTAGATGGGCGTTGTTTTACAAAACCACACCCTGTATATTCTTCTTTCAGATCAGCTCTCTTTTACTGTACCGTATCTGTAGACAATATTACATCTATTGTAAATTCGATACCGTATTCTCTTCGCTCGGTTCCCAACGTACAATTGATACTCTATTTACCCATTCATTATGTTAAACAAAATAAATTTTGCCTCTGGTCAATTGAAGGGGTGCGCCAAAGTTCACCTAAATTTTCAATTATTAAAGTTGTTGATTGCAAAGAGAATAATTAGAAATCAAAATGTAATGAAATAGATTTACAAATAGGATTATGAAGGGAAATTAATATTACGGGCTAGTAGCATGTTAAATTATCTACTTTAAAAATGGTTGTTCTCTTAAATATAACTATATTTAGTTCAGTGTTAGACACACGCTATATGAATCCCATATGAGATCTATCGTTTCTTAGTACAGTCACCGTCAAATAGTGCGTGACACCCAAAGTGGCCAAAAAGTTGGCAACACAACCTTATTCCAATGAGGGTTTTCGCGATTTAAAAATCCGCCAGATGGCGGGACGTGGATGTAGGGTCTGACTGCTGCGTGATTAGTGGATTTTGACATATCTGTCAATGTCACGTCAAAAATAACCAATCATGCAGCATTTGGACCTCGCGTCTACGTATTGCCATCTAGCGGATTTTTCAATGGCGAAAACCCTCATTGTAACAAAGCCGTGTTGCGAACTTTTTGGCTACTTTGGGTGTCACGAACCATTTGTCGTTGACTGTGCAGCTTATGATATTAAAATACCATAGATTTTGAATCGTAATGTAAGGGAGTAAGATTCAAAATTAATTGGAAAAATTGATCATTTTGTGGCAGCTTAATGTGGTGTCCCAATTTTGGGACATGTATGAGTGCCCTGTATAGAGTCATCATACTTGTTAAATAAATAAGGCGAACTTGAATGCCATAGTGGCATTGTGTCAACCTCTGTTAAACGGTCCAGTTTTCGTCCCTTGCCTCTCTAACTGACGTAACTGACATTTTGCAAAATTTTCAGGCGATTAGACAGATCGATTCGTCTTGTAAAATTGATTAAGATGGTGTAGATAACTCAGTTTGGAAAAAAATGTCAGATAAGTCAGTTAGACAGGCAAGCGACGTTTTATGCTGTTTTTAATTATAGTTATTTCTCAATCAGGTCAAGTGCCCTGGAAAAGGCCTAAGCATATAATTAATATTTCAATTTTGATTTGATTTTAAAGATCAAAAGAGGCCTATGTTCCAGCTATGGACTAGAACAACCACTAATATGATTGTATCTTGAAAGACTACGCTCGTAATATTAGTTCCTCTTAGATTAAAGTCAATATTATAGGATGAAACGGCAAATGAGAGTCAATGTGTTGTGAAATCAATATAATACCATCATCAGGTCATTCAGTCTCCACTACAGGAGCCTGACCCTCTAATTGACCAGAGGCAAATGGAGGATTTGTCCTACACTCCCCACGCAGGCCAGACGGGTTGGGGAGGCCTGATGTTCATACATTTGTCCCTTTTGTTGGATTATATCTTCTGAAATAGTGAGAGTGGACCTGTTTCGGTTTGCCAAAAACTTCTTTTTTTCTCAGCCAAACGACTGCCATTGGACAAAAGCCTTCCGTAAGGATTTCCACAACCAGATCATCCGTTCACCTAATCCATATGATTTTAGTATCAAATTATAAGGCGTGAAAACAGTATGAATGATCTTCCCTGTTTTCGAAAAGTTTTTCATTGTTGCTCCGCCACTTATTGGTCTTACCGTGATACCTGAAGCCTTGATAAATGGGCTATCCAGCACAGAAATAGTTTTTCACATTGGACCATTAATTCCTAAGTACGTTCAACCAAACTTTTCAGCTTTATAATATTATATCTACTAGCTGTGTCCGCGACTTCGTACGCGTGAAAATAGTTTGAATAACATTTCCCGTTTTTTTCTTTACTCCTCCGCCCCTATAGGCTGTAGGCTCCCGCGACCTTCACCAGATCGTCGGTCCACCTAATGCCCCACAGCTTTGGTAGTTTTATTCGACACCTCGACTCTCAGGCCGCTACTAATCAATCGTTTCTTTCAGGGACTAATGTCAATTTTCTTCCACAGGTGCTAATATACCGTTCTTCTTTTCAGCTGCTAATCCACGCGTTTTTTTTCAGGGTTAATTTAGTGCTGCACGATTATACGGCGCGGTCGGTCGTTGCTATGCGGTTGCTAAGCGAGTTTTTAAGTAGGTGGGGTCGCCATTTAGTTGAAAAATATAAACGAATTGAGATCCACTTCCCTTTTGAAAAAAAATGGAAATTAAGTGTAAATATTCGCCAAAAGAATGCAAAAGTATGTCTAGGCTGTTTAAAATAAATTAAAGAAGTAAAGTTGATTTAAAGTTTCTAACCATACCATATTTATACTTTTGTCGCGTTTAAAATGTTCAAAATGATCTGTAAACAGTAAAAATAATGGATAATAAAAAGATACAATTATTTTATTTTATCATTGAATAAATGATGTTTCTATTGTTAGATGAAATATAACTTTTCAAGTATTTTATTATAGTCTTATGATTAATTGAACACAAAAATAAAAGTATGTAAAAACTTTATCAATATTTTAAAAATCTCTGAAACAACGTTCCTAACTCGATCACAAGTTAAAGTACAAACATTTAGACCAATCACACATTTAATTATATTATTAAAATAAAGATTGATCAAACCAATATAAAGAAAAACATCCCCAAACTCACAAATACAAAAACAAAACGGTCCCCACCACCTTACCCCTCAACCAACCACCGACCGCGCCACCCCAACTGCCTCAAACCACTACGACCCCTAAAATACCCCCCTTTTCTAGGTCAAGGTGGACTTCATAGCGCTCCTCAAGGAGAAGGCGGTGGACCGCCACGCGCGATACCCGGAGGTCAAGAAGAAGATTGACAGCGACGCCCGGTATAAGGCGGTGGAGAGCAGCTCCGTTAGAGAAGACTACTTCAGGGAGTATTGCAAGCTGGTGAAGGAAGAGAGGAAGAAAGAGAAAGATGGGAAGGAGAAGGGTAAGTGGATAAGATCGTTATAGCACAGAATAATAATAAGTACTACGTACAGAAGTTTTACTTCGCGAAGGTATTTAAAAAAATGTATGCTCAATGTCATTAACAATATGGTGTAATTTAGCCTGTCACAAGAGTCAAGCACCATTTTGTTGACAAACGCCAGTGATCGGCATTGCGCCGAAGCTATAGGGCTGACTTCGGTAAAATGATGTGACGTGAGGTACCAAACTGCGGAAAATGGCGGAAGAAATACATGAATCATCATGAATAATATTAACTACTTATTTACCTCTCAGTGTCTTGAGGCAACTTAAAAAAGTACATTCTGTGGTTTTATTATTATTTAGGCAGTTAAATACTGCACAGTATTTAGTACACCATTTTCTTCCATCAACACAAGAATACGCGTGCGTGAGTCAATGTTCGCTCGTATGTGAGGCCTTGTCGAATCGTATCCTGTAGGTAGGCCATCGTGCGTGTTTTGTTTTCGATGTAAACTCGCGGAGATGAACAGACCTGGTTATAGTCTCAGAACTCACGGCGCGATTTTCACCCGCGCCCGCGGCGGTTGTGGAATTGCGGTTTTATTTCAAAACTCACGCGAGCGGTTAAGCGCTAGATTCTTATCGATGATTTTAGACGTCAAAATGTATGGGTTTATCGATAAAAAGTCGATATAATGGCCCGATAAACGCTTATACCGGCGTGCATCCTAGGCCTACAGGGCCGTATTTAACCTGTTTGGGGCCCTGAGTATTAACACTATAGTACACGCGCCCCTTTTTTTTACACCAGTACACGCGCGGCCTACCATTGTAAGCCAGCTTAAAATTTCACTTTCGGAAATGTTAGAATAAAGTTCTCTTTCTTTTCTAAAATAAAGGAATGTTTTCTTTGAGTAAAATAGTAAAATTTTCTATCTACAGTATTAAGAGTACATACTTTCCCTCCATGTAGCATTACAAAATTAATAATAGCTTAGATTAGAGGGAGGAACCCTGTGCAAATCGAATTCGCACTTGACAGTTTCAAAATTGTTTTACAATGAAGTATCACACTTAAAATCAAAATCAAAAATATTTTATTCAATTTAGACCACTAGTGGCACTTATGAACGTCAAAATATAGTCAATAAAGAAAGGTAGCCCTTATGGGGCACTTTACATGTCTCCTTGTCTTTTGGGCCCTACCAGAGCTATAGATCTGTGGATGATATTATTATGACCTTGACTCTGTGGAATAAATAAAACTTATTTTATTAAATATTAATTCCAGCGGAGCGAGCCGACCGCAGCAGCAAGAAAGAGAAGAAAGACAAGGACCGCGACAAGGACAAGGACAAGGAGCGAGCGAGCGACAAGGACGGCAAGAAAAAGAAGGAGAAGGCGGAGGTAAGTGATTCACACTAAATGAGGGCTATCGTTTTACCGCTCACCAGTTGGCGCCACTGTAGAGTAAGGTCCTGTCACTTGCTAGTAGCGAAGACAGTGGCGCCAGCTGGTGAGCGCGAAAGTGGTAGGAGGACTATCGCATTTGCACTCATCAAGATGGCGCCACTGTAGAGTAAGGTCCTGTCAATCGCCAGGGGTGCCAACTGTTAGGTAAAAAAACGATAGCCCTCATTACACCTTGATCGTGTACACATACAGTGCAATTTCCATTGGGGCATATCTTGCCGGTACAAATTCTTTTTTGCTATTTGGGATTCGACCAATTCGCTAATACGTCCTTTACCCCAAATACAATTTTAAATTTCGTGGTCATACATGGTGTGGTTTTGTAAAACAACACCCATCTTAGGGGTGGTAGTACACATGATGGTAATTACAAGAAGAATATAAATTAAATTTTTACTGTTACTTTAAAACCAAAAAACCTTGTTCAAACGTCTCCTAAAACTTTCGAGACGGCGCTTGTTACCGCCCGCACCACCCCCGCGTGCCCCGCTACACCACCGATTTTTTCAATGAAAATTTAAAATATTTCACTTTATATTTTTTTTGGCATCAATGTCGTGTCTACTACCACCTTAGATGGGCGTTGTTTTACAAAACCACACCCTGTATATTCTTCTTTCAGATCAGCTCTCTTTTACTGTACCGTATCTGTAGACAATATTACATCTATTGTAAATTCGATACCGTATTCTCTTCGCTCGGTTCCCAACGTACAATTGTTACTCTATTAACCATTCATTATGCTAAAACAAAATATAATTTGCGTCGGGTAAGTTAAAGAGGGTCCTTCTCCGAGTCTTTCAGTGACATGGCCCACGTTTAGCTTGACTTCACGACTTGGCCCGTGGACCAAGCTAAAAGTAGGCCAAGTCACTGGAAGACTCGTGCTCCTGTAGTGAAGACCAAATGCCCTGATAATGATAATAATCTTCTACGGGTGATCCTATAATTTTGAAGTTTGACATAATAAGTATGTACAGTCACGGAATCAAAAGGTTCGTCAGTTTTCAAATTGATTCCTTCAACGAATCGCGAGCACATATTACCTTTTGAAACGATTTGATTACAGAATAATCTCGAGTTAGAGAAAATAATCTTTAACTGTTCGCCAGTAAAGTTCAAAATTATTCAGATCAAAGTTGTTTAACTTGTCAAGAAGATTATTATGATTGATAAACTAAAACCTTCTTGTTGGTTCAACCTGCCATTATCTATTAAATAAAAAAAAACTACATTTTGTAACATTGCACAGTGTGTTATGGGACTGTATAAACGGACATTCTCATTGATTTGATGAAACGTAGGTATAGAGCTCAGTAGTACCACGTAGTTTTCGCGGTATAAAAATTCAAAGTTACCTATTTTTTTACTTCAAAATTATGCAAAAATATTCTCAATCGTTAACTAATAACATTTAATTCAGAATTGTTATAATACTTCATAGAGCTCTTAAAACTACACGTAATAAGCTTATTAAGTGCTTCGTAAACGCATTCAGTTAATTAGGAAAAATGATTTTAGTGATTTTTGTTTTTATTTTTTTTCTCAATTATACCTTAATATATGCAAACATTTTTTATTGCAAGATATAGTCTGATATTTAATCTAATTGTATTAATAAAATCAGCTTTAAACTCCGTGATATATTTGAGGAAAATCAAATTGAAAATATGCGCCATATAGAATTGTAAATTTCCCATCACTTTTTAATAGCAATATTTCTTTTGGATGTTTAAATATCATCAGCTCGATTGTACCAAATTATTGTATTGACATTCGATTTACATTAGGTTTCAAATCGTTAATCGTTAATAGAAAAATAAACAAGCAAAACCTTATTCGTTAGCAAACGTCATATTTATTTAAATGTTAGCAACACTGTTTCTTGCAGTACCTAGTGCAAGCGAAAACCGACACTAAGGTGACGAACCTTTTCATTCCGCGACTGTACTTATATTGTGTCAATTAATTTAATATGTCTAATATCAATCTATCTCTAAAGTCCGGTCGCCGAGCAGATAGAATTTCGTCCAATAACTCCAAGCTACCTCGCACACTCACTGCGGCCGCCCGTCGCACAGTCGCGACAGCAATATAATTACGCGCGAGCGATAAGGGTGGGTAGCTTGGGGTCATTGGACGAAATTCTATCTCCTTGACGACCGGACTTTAGTAGGATAGATGGAGTATACATTTTGGTCTCAATGACAACAATAGCTTTCTACGCGACTTTACGAGTCGATTTCGAAAACGAATGTTACATTGTCTACAGGTATAAATATTTTAAAAATTGATAAATGTGTGCGTTTTTTAACTGAGTGAACCTGCTTCGGACTCAAAAAAGGCGTTGAAAACAAAATTTTGGTGTTTTATTCCATACCCTCTTGTTTTTAATGTTTGTTGCGGTGTTTAAGATCCCCGAGCGCAGAATCGATTCCATAAAGTTACTATTGGAGTCGTTATTATTGTTTGTACACTTTTTTTTTAATTTAAACATTTTTTCAAAATGCTAATAAATGTATTTAAAAATAGCATTTTAAATTCAATGCAGATTTAGTTTGGCAAATGAATTTACGGATTTTTTTTAATTTTCATAACTTTATTATTTTCCTCACATATTTTCTATACAAAAACTCAATGTAAATCGGCAGTAAAACAAAAATATAATGCAATAAGTTTTTTTCTCAATAGGGGTATAAAATCTTTGATTTTGCCAAACTAAATCAATTTTTATATTCGACCGGGGATCTAAGATCCGTATTACAAAACTATGTTCAAAACTAGATTCAATCTCGGTCACAGATTCTGTTCTGCTTTATTAGCAGGGCTGCTCCGAAACGTTTTCGTAGTTTCGGGTCTAACTGTCACCCTTGCTCATGCAGGCACCTCGCTTTGCCTGAGAGGCATGGCAACATTCGAAACATTGGATAACGTTTTTCGGAGTAAGCCCGCTGAATATCGAAATTCAAGCAATCGTCAAAACCCTCAATCAGTGCTTGAAATGGAATCTACTTTTGAGATCAGATCTGTAATACGCATCCAATTTTATTCGTTTTATTCGTCGTCGGTAACACCCTCGCGAGATTTGACGTGAACGTCTGCCGACTGTCATGATCTGCGGGGGCCACCCGGGGCCGGATCTAGGGCCGTCGGGGCCCCGGGGTCCAGGGGCCATGTTACCCGGGGGTCCAGGGGGCCACGTACCCGGGGGCCAGCGAGACAATGCTTTATAATGTGCAGTGTTGGTTTGCAGCTGAGTAGGAGGGAGCGGCGAGACGGCGTAAGCATTAATTTCACCTGCATCGGACAAACGCGCTGGGGTGGGGTGCTTTTGGGGGTGGGGGTGGGTTGAAAGTAGGTTTTTACTGAAAATAATAGAAAAATATATATATTGGAGTTGATTCAGAGATGTTTGTTTTTGTTGTTGTTGAATGAAAAAAGATATTACGTCAAAATACACTTTCTAGCTTCGGTCGTGCTTTCGCCAATGTCAAGTGGTAGTGTCGAAAAACAAAATATCTCAAATATACACGTCTTTTTTCGTTCAATAAAAAGAGAAACATAAGACATCCTGAATTAAATTGTTGATTCAAAGGCTGCATGAAAGCTGGTAGTGTCAAGAAATTTACATTCCTTTAATTTTTTTTAAATATTTCTGGGATACCGTAATTTTCGACTCGCAGTTTTAGGTAACTAGATGTTAGAATTTTTTAGACTCAAGTACTAAACCCACACCTAGTATCAAAGTACGGGGGTACACTCCCCTCCCCTCAAAGCCCCGGTTAATGTCCCCGCAGACTATGACACGGCCTTAGGTTGTAGAACGTTTAGATACACCGACGCTGCCCGCTGACTCGGCATTCTGGGTAAGAAGACTGTAAAACAAAGATTATACGAACATTCCACTTTTGCAAATGTTCTTTTGCTAAACTGTTCAGTAGTAATTATTTACTAACATTATTAACTTTAAAGTGTTGGACGTTCTACAGCGAATTCTTATGCATGGTTGTTTGTAAGTTTATTGTTATGACGTCACGTTACAGTTGTTTAAACCTAAGGCCGAATTGTCCGATGCAGGTTCGCTTGTTTTATTATTTAATGTCAAGATGTTGGTATATCGGTGACGTTTTTGAAGTATTTGTTCAAGGATTTTTTTGTAGGTTTTAGAAACTTGTTGAGACTTCTTAGTTCTTTATCTCTGAAAGTTAGAAAAAGGAATACTATTTTGTCTCTTTTCATTACAGTGTTATTTTGATTTGAGGGAAAAAGACAACGCTGTTTAGGAAAATAGGATTGTTTTAATACTTTTTGTGTATTTCTCCACAGAATGACTAAGTCTTATTTAATGATTTTCTTTATTAGGAAAACATACAGCTTATATTATAACACAGGTAGCATACAAAAAGTAGGTCTTGCACAAGACTACTTATGTTTAGAGAAATGTAAGATTTGAGAATTTGTAAAGCTGTTCTAAATAAATAATTCAACTTTGCTGAATTAAAAACACATAGATTAATCTTCACATAAAATAATTACAAATTTTATTATAAAAGTATCGAAACGAAAAGTAAAAAATCCTTGAATAATTCACCGTTCAATAATATCACCGATATATCACCAACATCTTCACACAAACGCCATCTCACCGCCTCCCTCTCACACAGAAGCCGGACGCTACCGAAGAGGAGCGGAAACAGCCGACCCCGCCCCCCGACCAGTGGGCGGAGATTTTAGGCATTCCCGGGGAAGGCAAAGAAAAGGACAAAAAATCCAAAAAGACACAGGAACCCGCCTCAGAAACCTCCGAGTCCACCCAATCCAAATGCACCACACCAGAGAAAGAACTTTCACCAAAACAACTGAGATCCTCCAAAAAGGAACAACCCACCCCAGAGAAGAAATCGCCAATAAAATCTCCGCCCAAGAAACGGAGACTGGAGGAATTCATATCGCCAGAGCCGGAAGAACCAAAAAAGCCTAAGAAGAAAGCGGAGAAGAAGAAAGTTGACAAAACGGAGAAGACGGAGAAACGGAAACGGAAGAAGAGTGAGAAAGAATAGTGTTTTCTGAACGTGTTCTTCAAACGGCCGCGGAAGTAGACTGTTGTGCGTCGCGGTGCGAGGAACTAGGTTAGAGTGTGTGGGGTCATTGTGTGTTTGGTTGGGCGTGCACTTGGTTTAATATGACTGGGGGCCTTTAGTGTATTAGAAGACGTAGTTGACGTGACACAGAATATACAATTTTAATCATTCGCGTTAATTTTCTAACTAAAATAGCAGCCGAAACGTCAAGCCGTGAGTAGAGTATTGTAACTCAGTCTTAATGTCGCGCTAAGACCCGTGTCTTTCCATTTTAAGTAATTGAAGGATGAATCAGCAAACATATTGAATACGGGACTATTCCCACCTCTCGTTCCCACCGCTGCAACTCCTGTGTAGCCAGGATCTTCAGTCTATAAAAACTCAACCAATGAAGGTAAAGTTTCTCCCGATTTAAATAATACGCAAACACATTTAGGGCAGATTTTTCAATCGTCAGATATCTTATAACTGAAGAATAAACTTGTCATTTTGACACGTTTCCCATACTGAAACTGTCAATATGCCAAACTTATCCTTCAGTTAAAAGTTATCCGGCTATTGAAAAATCAGGCCTTAAAGAAATAATAATAAATGATAAAAGTGTAATTTAGTTAGATCTGTGCTAAGAATAACAATCTAGACAGGCCCTGTATCAACATTTTTCGTTTCGCTTACAACGAAAAAAAAAGTTATAAAGGTTCAAGGGAGTGTTCCCTTTATTTTTCATCAAAAAAGGTCATATAATATTATAAAAACTTTTCAACTCTTGCTATTAATTTCTTTAAACACGGGGCTCCTTGAATTTAGGGGCCCCGGTTACTACTTTCTTAATCCGGCCCTTAGGGGCCCGTGTCATTGATACGACTTAATAGGTTTCTTACGAAAAGGTTCTTGTCTTTCGACAGTTTTTAAGTTGCCAAATTTTTCAAGATTGTGAACGCCGAATGTTCCGTGAAAAATATTAATGATTTTAACCTGCTAAAAATATAATTTTACAGCAAATTAAAGTGTATTCTGTGTCTTGAACCATGAAGTATGAAGAGGTATCATCACGTATGTCTTCTAATATACGCAAGGTTCTACCGTCTTATTTTAAACGCGTTAAAATTGACGACTTGTAGTGAAAATTAAAATTTAATTTTACAAACGGCGTAGTTACGTGATCGCTCAACATGTACAGTTAGCAAAAATGTACATACCCGTTCAATGTTGAACTTTATACAGGGTGTTAGGTAAATGGGTATATGAGCCGACACTAGCCCATGTTAACATATGCATATAATTGGTATGGTGAAATCAGAAAATTGATATCATCAACACAAATCTAATCATAAGATACTTTCGCTGTTTGTAAAATTAAAAATGACAGTGAATTCTACGAAAGTCGTCAAAAAACGTTGAGAATAGTGTAACGTGGATGTTTATAAAAACTTTATTTTGTATACCCCCTTTTTAACCCAAAAACAAATGTAGGATATACTATTTGGTATAAAATAGCGTTGAGGGATTGTCAAATGGAAGGTGGGCTTGTATTTAAACGTAAGATTTTTAAATACTAATTTGACTTTAAATATATTTTACAATACCGTAAAAATTTTAGTCAATTTTTGCATGTAACTCATTTTCGCACGTAAATTATACATTCTAGTAGAAGTGTCAATAAGATTTTAGTTCATTTTCGCATGTAACTTATACATGCATAACTCATTTTTGCATTTAACTTATACAAGTATAAGTGTTTTTACACGTATTTTAGTTAAAATCATACAAATAAAGTTTGAAATAGTCTATATCTGTAGAGATAATTTCTCAAAGAATGTACTGAGTGTCAGTTTTTCTTCGCCACTTCTCAGCACCAGCCCATATGTTGTCCCGAAGTGGTGGTAGGGCAAGCTATATTTGGGACGTGTATAAGTACCCTGAAATGGGACTACATACTTATAAAGAATTTGAATTGAATTTTAATTAGTTGTTACAGTCAGCGACAAATAATTCGTGACACCCAAAACCCCAGAACAGACGGTAAAACGCAATTGCACCGAAACTGCAACTTTCTGATGATTCTGATGAATGAAACTGAAACTGAAAGTTTTAAACTGGTCGCGTCACGTGTGGTCTCTCAACGGACGCTATGGCAGAAACTTAGATGCAACTTAAAAATAACTAGCAATTGCAGTTTCGTTGCAGTTGCGTTTCACCGTCTGTTCTGGGCCAAAGTGGCCAAAAGTTGACATCACTTTTTGGCTACTTTTGGTGTCACGATCTATTTGATGCTGACTGTACGTAACTTTGGCCTGACATATTGACACCCGCATTCACAAACGATGCTTGCATAAGTCAAACAGCAACGCTATGCGAAGTCGAACGCACAGCGTTGAATACAGCTCTGTGATTGGTTCGTGTGTGCCACTGAGCCACTCTAGTATTATCTATGAATAGGTTTTTAGGACCATATGCGTCTAAGCTCACTGTGAGACCTCATAGTAATGTGTGTACGCGTGTTACATTTTTAAAATTATTTACAGAGGAAATATGTTTACAATAAAGGTCATTTGTTAATGAAAATATGTTCCTAAATTCCAATAATATTAAGGGCTATATTTCACCGGGACACCATGGCGGCGCAACCAGTCGCCGGCTACCAACAAAATGTATGCAGCTCTACAGGGTGTTAGGTAAATGGGTATATGAGCCGACACTAGCCCATGTTAACATGGTCATGTAAATGGTATGGTGAAGTCAGAAAATTGATACCTTCATTTTAATTATTTTAATTTTCATACAAATCGGTTTTTATAAAATGTATTTTGTACTTAGATACTTAAATACTTTTTTTTGTAAATGCATACATATTATACATAGAAAACACCCAGTCCAATACAAACAAATATGTTCATGCACACAAATGTTTGTACTGTGCGGGAATCGAACCCGCTACCTCCGGAATAGTAGTCCGTTTCGAACCACTACACCAAACTGATGATAGATGATGATGGATGTATACAGTTCATTTTCCATTTGACAATCTCTCAAAGCATTTGGTTCAAATTGTACATATTAAAAGTACGTTTGCCAATTTTAAAAATTACTAACGTAGTTGTAGTTACGGAGACAAAATAATTAATGATGTAAAAACAGTATTTTTAATTTGTTTTTTATATGCGTAATTCGCTGGTCTGGGTCCTGTATAATCTCTATGTTGATCCCACTGTGAGTCTATAGTCTTTGATATAAAGTTCTTTGTTTCTTCTATGAGAGGCATAGACAATAACTACATCTTTATTTTAGACTAGCTTTCCGCCCGCGGCTTTGCCCGCGTGGAATTTTGTCTGTCACAGAAAAACTTTATCGCGCGCGTCCCTGTTTCAAAAACCGGGATAAAAACTATCCTATGTTCTTTCCCAGGACTCAAACTATCTCTATGCCAAATTTCATCAAAATCGGTTGCGAGGTTTAAGCGGGAAAGCGTAACAGACAGACAGACAGACAGAGTTACTTTCGCATTTATAATATTAGTTGGGATAAAAAAAATATTCTTGGATTTTTTTACACTGCGCCTTCTAGTCCTTAACTTAGCAAAACTTACCTACTATGAGTATTAAACCAGAAAACAAACTTTTTTACGTAGAAATCTAGATATTTGAAATAGTGTTGCCGAACTATCGACAGTTTTACTATCGATAGTAAAACTGTCGATAGTTTTCATCTGAAAAAGCCTTATCTATCGATTGGCCTATCGATAGTTTAGAACAATCGATACTATCGATAGTATAGATAGCTTTTTATTCAAAAGCGACAATACTATCTATAGTATCGATACTATCCATAGTTTATTCTTCACGAGCAACAATACTATCGATAGCAACAATACTATCGATAGTATCGATAGTATTGCACATATTCAATAGTATTGCCTCGTTTTGAGCTATCGATAGTATCGATAGTATCGACAGTATCGATACTATCGGTAGGCCAATCGATAGTCTTGCGATAGTTTGGCTATCGATAGACTATCGATAGTCGACTATCGATCGGCAACACTAATTTGAAATCAAAGTGGCTTATTTAAACGTTATCACGGTGGACGCCACGCGATTCACCGGTGACCCTCGAACAACAAATTTTATATTGTAGTGTATCGGTAGTCAGACTTAAATATGGACTCTAAATAATTCCCAGTGGGTTCAAAACAATGAAATCGTACAGGATCATGCCAAATTACGATTACTTTGGCCAATGTAAGTGCTTATTTGTAAAATGAGCAGCACCTGTACCATACTGATTGAAGCAGAGACGGTAACACAAGGATGTTAGAAGCGCTGCGATAACGCACATAGCGGATGAAGCGCACGTTCGTTTATGCACCTTAATGCCTAGTAATATGGATGTTAGTTGTATGTTTCTATGTTCCCACTCACCGTTGAGGTTTGTGTTTTGGAACGACACTCGAATTTGAGTCTTAAGAGAAGTGTTATTGGTAGAAATATTCAGATTGAGACTTGATTATAGCCGTGGACAAAAAATAAGGCGACTTTTTGAGGAATTCCCATTTGCCCCACCGGGGGAAGATGGGAATTACTCGTTTTGTGTTTGACTCATTTCACGTTTTATGTTTGACTCATTTCACGCCCGTATTCACAAACGATGCTTGCACAAGTGAAGCAGCAAATCGAACGCACAGCGTTGAATAGAGCTCTGTGATTGGTTCGTGTGTCACCCTGTGCGTCCACGCGCACTGAGACCTTATAGTAATGTTTGTGAATACGGGAAAAAGACTACAATAGCTCAACGGTGTCGGTGACGGACTGTCGATTCAAGTACCTATTTATTCAGAATTAGCTATTTTATTTTCGTCTATCTCTCGTCTATTGTAGTGAACCCTCTCTGAAGCACAGATTAAGTTTAGCTGGAGGGGTTAAGTAAGAGAAATATTTGTGCACAAATGTGCTCTAAATATATTTAACAAAATTTACACAAGTCAAAAATAAAGATGGTCCATTTTTTTGTCCACAATTTCAATTTCGAGTGTCGTTCTAGAGTACGGAGACTTAAAGCAGCAAATTCGCTGCCACAGAGGCGAATACACGGTGTGGTGGTTCTACAAATGTATAGGATTGTGTGTAAAAAATCACCAGTTGTTAAAAGACGATATTGCCTCGCCGCTTCCAATAAGAAAAAGAACCGAAGTCACTGTATATTCCCATTGTCCCCCGAGGGTGGTCATTGGGAAAAAAAGATGAGTGTAGGCGCACACTGGTCGACAATCTAATACAGGGTGTTAGGTAAATGGGTATATGAGCCGACACTAGCCCATGTTAACATGCGCATATAAATGGTATGGTGAAGTCAGAAAATTGATATCTTAATTTAATTTTTTTTAATTTTCATACATATTGGATTTAATAAAATTTATTTTGCATGAAAATTTAAAAAATTAAAATGATGATATCAAATTTCTAACTTCACCATTATCATTTATATGCCCATGTTCACATGGGCTAGTGTCGGCTCATACCCATTTACCTAACACCCTGTATATGAAATTGACAGGAATAGGCGTCAAGTCACCGAGCTGTAGCTGTCATGTGTCGACCAAAGTAACTTTCTGTTTTAAATATTCTTTGGTTTCAACATTCATCACTGATGGACAATGCAATTCATCATTTCATCCCAATGTTCATCAGTAGGGGTGATTTTAACGTACGTTGTTCCCTCCTGGTAGATAATACAACATTTACAAACGGGAATAGACGAAAGTTGCAAATCCATGTGTGTCAAACCTTTTACAGTGACACACAGTATACGTTATTTTGTATGGGACTAATGCTTAACTTAGTCAGTTCCTGAGGTATGGGAGGGGGACACGAGAGCGTTTTTGTGACGTCAAACGTCAGCGAGACTACAGATTTGTCTGTTCGGTTTGGTTGGTAAAGCCTGGTCCGTGAGCACGTAGAATCCCGTCCAATGACCCCAAGCTACCCATCCTTATCGCTCGCGCGTAATTATATTGCTGTCGCGACTGTGCGACGCGCGCCCGCAGTGAGTGTGCGAGCGCGACAGCAACATAATTACGTGCGAGTGACAAGGATGGGCAGCTTGGGGTCATTGGACGGGATTCTACGTGCTCACGGACCAGGCTTTAGTAGGGCTTGTTCTAAGTCCGCCTGGCTAGCTACCACCATTTTATCTAAATCTGTCGCCATAACAACAATGTTAACAGCATTGTTGCGTTCCGGCAGTTAGAGGTAAGATAGCCAGTTCCTCCGTGGTTGAGGATTCCGGGTGAAGCTCGCTTCCACCTTCGGCCTGATCGTCACTTACCATCAGGTGAGATACAGGCCAAGAGCTTCCTCGTTGTGGATAAAAAAAAGATTTGTATGCTGCCACGTCATAATATGTAAATGTCTCCCCTTCCGTGCCGCTTCCAAACCTCAGGCACTGACTGAGTTTTATAACTTTCATGACTTCGGATATTTAAAACAAATACCGGTAACAATGTATTTATGTCTAACGTCAATACATTATATTACATTATAGTCTGGTCTGTGAGCACGTAGAATTTTGTCCAATGACCCCAAGCTACCCATCCTTATCGCTCGCGCGTAATTACATTGCTGTCGCGACTGTGCGACGCGCGCCCGCAGTGAGTGTGCGAGCGCGACAGCAACATAATTACGTGCGAGCGATAAGGATGGGTAGCTTGGGGTCATTGGACAAAATTCTACGTGCTCACAGACCGGGCTTTACATAATATGATACACTAAGAGTAAAGATAATTATGTTTATCGTAAAAGTAAATATGTAATTATTATTTAAAAGAAACATGTTTTTGGAAATTGTAAATATTGGACGTTTTGTACATTGGTAAATGTAGATTATATGGACACCGCAGAAAGTCTATTGTATTGTATTGGAGAAGGGCTTAGCATCTTCTATGGTCCTGTCTTATATCCTGAGGTCCCGGATTCGATGTCCAGTGTGTGCAAATCGAAAGAGATACATAAAGGGCGCCAAAGTTCAAAAGAAAAGGCTCGTGACGTCAACGAGTGCTTAATAGTGTAGCACTTTGTGACGTCACACGGAACTTCACACACATAAAAAAATTCGTCAAATATTTTTTTGATAGTAATTGACGCACAAAAAGTTTTTTTAGGAAACTAGCCTATTGACCAAATCGAATAGGATTTGTTCTAAGTCCGTTGGGCCAACTACCACCATCTTACCTAAGTCTGTCGTCATGACAAGGTAAGATAGCCAGTTCCTCTGTGGTTGAGAATACCGGGTGAAGCTCGCTCCCTTAGCCCGATCATGATTTTTCATGCAATGGTCATTTTATTTGGTAACTTATGTTAGCATTTTTGAATATTGCTCCTTAGATTTTTCCCCTAGAGGATGACGTTTCTGTGGTGTCATACTAAATTATACGACAATATCGTTAAATCATGAAAGTTTAATCATTAAAAATCATGTATATGTAGGTACAGCAGCGTCAAATAGTTTGTGACACCCAATGTAGCCAAAAAGTTCGCAACACGTCTTTGTTACAATGAGGGCTATCGTTTTTATACTTAACAGTTGGCACCCCTGGCGATTGACAGGACCTTACTCTACAGTGGCGCCATCTTGATGAGTGCAAATGCGATAGTCCTCCTACCACTTTAGCGCTCACCAGTTGGCGCCACTGTCTTCGCTACTAGCAAGTGACAGGACCTTACTCTACAGTGGCGCCATCTTGATGAGTGCAAATGCGATAGTCCGCCTACCACTTTAGCGCTCACCAGTTGGTGCCACTGTCTTCGCTACTAGCAAGTGACAGGACCTTACTCTACAGTCGCGCTAACTGGTGAGCGCTGAAACGATAGCCCTCATTGGAATAAGGTTGTGTTGTCAACTTTTTGGCCACTTTGGGTGTCAAGAACTATTTGAAGCTGACTGTACATGAAAAGAGTAGTGTAGTAATGATCATTTTCATTTTATAAAACAAACTGACTCGATGAAATTTATTTTTATTACCTGTTAAAATTTTAGTCTGTAAAGAATTTTTGGATGTCTTTGAAAAATCAATTATTTTGTTGTTTAAAAATTAAAAACCAAATCATGTTTTCATCATTGTAGAATTAAAAAATACAATTTTAATAAACTATTTAAATGTAATTTTACATTGGAATATTTATATTTGCATTTTAAGTTGGCGTAAACGTTACTATAGATCTAGCAGTGAGTCAGTGCTAGAGGACGGGAGGGTATTTTTGTGACGTTAAACGTCAGATGTGCTTCAGATTCGTATGCTCTGTCACGTCATTTGTCAGTTATGTCACCCCTCCCGTGCCGCTCTCATACCTCAGGGCTCAGGCACTGACTCAGTTGTGCACTAAAGCCCGGTCGCCGAGCACGTAGAATTTTGTCCAATGACCCCAAGCTACCCATCCTTATCGCTCGCGCGTTATTATATTGCTGCCGCGACTGTGCGACGGGCGCCCGCAGTGAGTGTGCGAGCGCGACAGTAACATAATTACGCGCGAGCGATAAGGATGGGTAGCTTGGGGTCATTGGACAAAATTCTACGTGCTCGCAGACCAGACTATAGATCTATTCGATTTACATTGTCTATGAAAACCTTTGTCTATGGAAAAAATCGTTAGAAATTTAGGATTTAAAATATGTAAAAAACTACAAAATTAATCTTTATTTTGATGGAAAGAATGAAATACTACTTCGTACCCTGACTCGCCTTGTCTTTCTTAAGTACATACAGTAGGCTATATACTATTAGGTATGTTTTGTATGTGTAAATAGTTTTAATGTATTATTGTGTAGCTAGGATTCTATGGATGTGAATAAACATATATTGTATAATTTGTGTTTTATTTGTGTACTCCCCGACTTTTGAAATTGCATACAACCCGGTCAAGTGGTAGATCGTTTCATCCACTCGGACGCGCCCCACCAATGTTTGGTCTCGGTCGCGCGGGGTGCGGGGAGTTTGATCCGAGCAATCCGTAAGGCATTACTGTAGTGTGCGTGTGCACTCATGGATGATTTAGCGTGTACCGGTAATACTCAAACATTAGCGGAAGAATGGTGGGGCGCTTCTTCGTGGATGAAACGATCTATAACTGCGCACTTCGTTGCCGTGACGTCACATTGACGCTCTGGTACGGACGGGGAGGTGTGTAAGTGGGAAAGAGACTAGCATTTTGCTCGATCGAGTTGTATTTTTTTTATTGTGTATTTGTGAGCTCGAATCTAAATCTAGTTTTTCATTGCTTAATGCCGCTCACAGATACTTGTCAAGATGTTTGTGAAGGTGCACAAAAAGTCAATAGCTCCTTTATGTTTATTTTAATGAGGATCAGTACTGTTGTAGAAAATTCAATAAAACTAGTATCTACGTTAATCTTTAAGACATAAGAAAGATATATCTTTTTGAATTATCCAAATCGGACCATTACTTACGAAGATATTAAGTAATAAACATAGGCCGTTTTTGCCGCTAAAAGTCAACGTACGCAAGGCCGCGTGACGNCAATCTCTTAAAGCATTTGGTTCAAATTGTACATATTAAAGTACGTTTGCCAATTTTAAAAATTACTAACGTAGTTGTAGTTACGGTGACAAAATAATTAATGATGTAAAAACAGTATTTTTAATTTGTTTTTTATATGCGTAATTCGCTGGGCTGGGTCCTGTATAATTTCTATGTTGATCGCACTGTGAGTCTATAGTCTTTGATATAAAGTTCGTTGTTTCTTCTTTGAGAGGCATAGAAAATAAATATCTCTATTCTTGGATTTTTTTACACTACGCTACGCGCGCTCACATACAAACCGCGCTCGGTGCGTTTCTATGAAGATGACCTACTCATTTGTATTTACTCTGCTTCTACTCCCTAACTTAGCAAAACTTTTACCTACTATGTGTATTAAACCAGAAAACAAACTTTTTTACGTAGAAATCTAGATATTTGAAATGGTGTTGCCGAACTAGATAGTAAAACTGTCGATTATTTTTCATCTGAAAAAGCCTTATCTATCGATTGGCCTATCGATAGTTTAGAACAATCGATAGTATCGATACTATCAATAGTATAGATAGCTTTTTATTCAAAAGCGACAATACTATCTGTAGTATCGATACTATCCATAGTTTATTCTTCACGAGCAACAATACTATCGATATCGATAGTATTGCACATATTCAATAGTATTGCCTCGTTTTGAGCTATCGATAGGCCAATCGATAGTCTTGCGATAGTTTGGCTATCGATAGACTATCGATAGTCGACTTTCGATCGGCAACACTAATTTGAAATCAAAGAGGCTTATTTAAACGTTATCACGGTGGACGCCACGCGATTCACCGGTGACCCTCGGACAACAAATTTTCTATTATAGTGTATCGGTAGTCAGACTTAAATATGGACTCAAAATAATTCCCAGTGGGTTCAAAACAATGAAATCGTACAGGATCATGCCAAATTACGATTACTTTGGCCAATGTAAGTGCTTATTTGTAAAATAAGCAGCACCTGTACCATACTGATTGAAGCAGAGACGGTAACACAAGGATGTTAGAAGCGCTGCGATAACGCACATAGCGGATGAAGCGCACGTTCGTTTATGCACCTTAATGCCTAGTAATATGGATGTTAGTTGTATGTTTCTATGTTCCCACTCACCGTTGAGGTTTGTGTTTTGGAACGACACTCGAATTTGAGTCGTAAGAGAAGTGTTATTTGTAGAAATATTCAGATTTTCGCTGTGAGACTTGATTATAGTTGTGGACAAAAAATTAGGCGACTTTTTTAGGAATTCCCATTTGCCCCACCGGGGGAAGATGGGAATTGCTCGTTTTGTGTTTGACTCATTTAACGCCCGTATTCACAAACGATGCTTGCTTAAGTGAAGCAGCAAATCGAGCGCACAGCGTTGAATAGAGCTCTGATTGGTGCGCGTGTGTCCACGAGCACTGTGAGACCTCATAGTAATGTTTGTGAATACGGGAAAAAGACTACAATAGCTCAACGGTGTCGGTGACGGACTGTCGATTCAAATATTTATTCAGAATTAACTATTTGATTTTTGTCTATCACTCGTCTATTGTAGTGAACCCTCTCTGAAGCACATATTAAGTTTAGCTGGAGGGGTTAAAAGGAATATTTGTGCACAAATGTGCTCTAAAAATATTAAACAAAATTTACACAAGCCGAAAATAGAGATGGTCCATTTTTTTTGTCCACAATTGTAATTTCGGGTGTCGTTCTAGAGTACGGACTTAAAGCAGCAAATTCGCTGCCACAGAGGCGAATAAGCGGTGTGGTGGTTCTACAAATGTATAGGATTGTGTGTAAAAACCACCAGTTGTTAAGACGATATTGCCTCGCCGCTTCCAATAAGAAAAAGAACCGAAGTCACTAAAAAACGATAAGTGTAGGCACACACTATTTCTTTTCAAAAACAAAGGAATGTTTTTGTTTGAGAAAAATTTTCTATTTACAATATTAAGAGTACTTTCCCTCCAGGTGGCATTACAAAATTCCACCCTGTATGAAATTGACAGGAATAGGCGTCAAGTCGCAGAGCTGTAGCTGTCGCGTGTCGCCCAGTGTGCGCCTACACTAAAATAACATTCTGTTTTATATCTTTGGTTTCAACATTCACCACTGATGGTCAATGCAATTCATTTCATCCCAATGTTGTGATTTCAACGTACGTTGTCCCTCCTGGTATATTACAACTTTTTCCCAGTGTCCCTGGGGGCAAACGGGAATAGACGAAAGTAGAGAAATCCATGTGTGGCAAATCTTTTATAGTGACACCCAGTAAATGTTATTTTATATGGGATTAACGCTTAACTTAGTGCCTGAGGTAAGGGAGGGGGATACGGGAGCGTTTTTGTGACGTCAAACGTCAGCGAGACTACAGATTTGAATGTTCGGTTTGGTTGGTAAACACGTAATTAATTATGTTGCTGTCGCGCTCGCACACTCACTGCGGGCGCGCGTCGCACAGTCGCGACAGCAATATAATTACGCGCGAGCGATAAGGATGGGTAGCTTGGGGTCATTGGACGGGATTCTACGTGCTCACGGACCAGGCTTTAGTAGGGCTTGTTCTAAGTCCGCCTGGCTAGCTACCACCATTTTATCTAAATCTGTCGCCATAACAACAATGTTAACAGCATTGTTGCGTTCCGGCAGTTAGAGGTAAGATAGCCAGTTCCTCCGTGGTTGAGGATTCCGGGTGAAGCTCGCTTCCTACTTCGGCCTGATTGTCAGTTACCATCAGGTGAGATACAGGCCAAGAGCTTCTTCATTGTGGATAAAAAAATAAATTTTGCTGCCACGTCATAATTATGTAAATGTCTCCCCTCCCGTGCCGCTCCCAAACCTCAGGCACTGACTGAGTTTTATAACTTTCATGACTTCGGATCTTTAAAACAAATACCGGTAACAATGTATTTATGTCTAACGTCAATACATTATATTACATTATAGTCTGGTCAGTGAGCACGTAGAATTTTGTCCAATGCCCCAAGCTACCCATCCTTATCGCTCGCGCGTAAATATATTGCTGTCGCGACTGTGCGACGGGCGCCCGCAGTGAATGTGCGAGCGCGACAGCTATAGCCTGACCAGGAACATAAAAACCCTGGCATAGAGGCGCGTCAATTGCATTTGATAGTGCAACACTGGGTACAGTCGTACCTGTATTAAATTAATAGGCTAACTTTATGTATCAGGTTTCAGGATTATAGGCTAATTTAATATTTTCATAAATTAACAAAAAAATATTATATTATAGGTAAACTGGTTTAAATAAATTAAATGAAACCATCAATCGAGCAAGTAGGATTTTATTATTATTCATCAATAATCAAATTCTGAACTTGAATATTCAACTACAATGTCTGCTCATGAACGCTTCAAACTCGGTACTTCTTTCCCAATTCCATAAAATTCAATACTTACAAAGTGACAAAAAACTTTAAAATAGGTAGTTGAAACAAACCACAGCTAATTTTCATAGTTGACTGTACTAATGATAAACATGTCAGTCAATTTGACAACCTTTGTCGGAAACAATATTCAATGAAAATATTGTCCGAACCCTTAGTATTTCTCTTCGACAAATACTTTAACACATTGTGAACCACTTTTCTTTCACGACTATAAAAATATTTTAGCAATTTAATTCACAAAATCAATTGCGCACATTTAAAATAAAGTTTGTTTACACTTTGACAGCAATAGACTGACATGCAAGGTGACATGTCAATGAAGTTTTCAGTTACTGTTGCCATTAAAAGAAATTAGTACCATTAATTTTCCGCAACATGGCGAGGGTTTTTATGTTCCTGGTCAGGCTATACATAATTACGAGCGAGCGATAAGGATGGGTAGCTTGGGGTCATTGGACAAAATTCTACGTGCTCACAGACCGGGCTTTACATAATATGATACACTAAGAGTAAAGATAATTATGTTTATCGTAAAAGTAAATGTGTAATTATTATTTAAAAGAAACATGTTTTGGAAATTGTAAATATTGGACGTTTTGTACATTGGTAAATGTAGATTATATGGACACCGCAGAAAGTCGAATTGTATTGTAATACTATTGGAGAAGGGCTTGGCAGCTTCTATGGTCTTGTCCTAGACCCTGAGGTCCCGGATTAGATGTCCAGTGTGTGCAAATCGAAAGAGATACATAAAGGGCGCCAAAGTTCAAAAGAAGAGGCTCGTGACGTCAACGAGTGCTTAATAGTGTATCACTTTGTGACGTAACACGGAACTTCACACACTTATAAAAATGTGTCAAATATTTTTTTATAATAATTGACAGACAAAAACTTTTTTTTAGGAAACTAGCCTATTGACCAACTCGAATAGGGTTCTAAGTCCATTAGGCCAGCTACCACCATCTTACCTACGTCTGTCGCCATAACAATAATGTTAACAGCATCGTTGTGTTCCGGCAGTTAGAGGTAAGATAGCCAGTTTCTCCGTGGTTGAGGATTCCGGGTGAAGCTCGCTTCCTTAATCTGATCATGATTTTTCATGCAATGGTTATTTTATTTGGTAACTAATGTTAACATTTTTGAATATTGCTCCTTGGATTTTGCCCCTAGAGGATGACGTTTCTGTGGTGTCATACTAAATTATATGACAATATCGTTAAAATCATGAAAGTTTAATCATTAAAAATCATGTATATGTAGGTACAGCAGCGTCAAATAGTTTGTGACACCCAAAGTAGCCNCCTCATTGAGAAACAAAACCTAAATTAATTTAATTGACAAAAATAACTGTACTGCATTTTGACGTCCATAAAGTTCTCTATCTTTGCAAAAAGAAACTCATCAAAAATATTAATGTCGTATTTGCGATGCTTTTAAAAACTTCTACAAACATGTTGATACATATCTGTAGCAGTCTTAAAAAACAGCAATTAGAATTCTCTGTAAAGACGATAGCAAATCAAGCTCAACACTGTGGCATCCTGCATCTTACGAAGTCGTAATAAATACAGTTCGCGAGACCTAAGCTGAGCTTTTGCATTTGTGTGTGCACATGGATAGTGTAGGTAGGTGTGCCAGTTTTTAGGGTTCCGTAGTCCTGACAAGGAACCCAAAAGCTAAGCGTCCACTTGTCAGTATCGTACGCAACGGACGCATCGTACGAAACACATCGTATCGGATGTACGATGCGGACAGGTGGACGCACTTATATGAGTTTCCATATAAATAATACTACGATCCGTTGCGTGCGATACGTCCGATGCGTACGATACCGACATGTGGACGCTTTGCTTTATAGTTTCGGTATGTCTGTCTGTCCGAGGTTTTGCTTGGAAACTGTTGGCACTAGAGAGCTGTAATTTTGTGGAGGTTTGTATAATAATCACGCCGACAAAACGGTTAAGTGTAAGACTGGTAGTATCGTGACGTCCATACAAACATTTTTGTCCAACTTTTTTGTTGATCACTCACACAAGTGCAAAGCTCAGCTTACGCCTCGCGAATATTTTGCTTCAAAAATATTAGCCTGTTAACCCGTCGCGTCGCCTACAAAATGAAACCTCCCCAACAACAGAAGGAAGCCCCAGCCGAGACGACAGAGGAACCCGACGCCGAGGCAGAGGGAACGAAAGAAGAGGACGCGGCCGCGAGAGAAAAGGAGGCGCGAGCTCAGGCCTCCATCAAGGAAAGGGAGAGAGAGGTGCAGCGAGCGCTTGCGACCAGTCTGCGGGACAGGGACAAGGAGCGCCAGTACCACAAGCGGGACGAGGCTGTGCAGGTGAGATAGCGTCCAATTAGGAGAGAGATAGCAGGTGTTCATCAAGGAGAGAGAGACAGCCTACGGCCAGGTAGTGTTAGTGGGAGCGAGACAGAATGCAGGTGAGACAGATGACAGGTCTATAGAGGAGAGAGAGATAGCAGGCCTCCATCAAGGAGAGGGAGAGAGAGGTGCAGCGAGCGCTTGCGACCAGTCTGCGGGACAGGGACAAGGAGCGGCAGTATCACAAGCGGGACGAGGCTGTGCAGGTAAGATCTAGGAGAGAGAGACTTATGAGACTCCCTTCAAGAGAGAGGGAGACAGTAGGCGGCTAGCGAGTGCAGGTGAGCCAAACGGCAGGCCTCCATCAAGGAGAGAGAGAGAGGTGCGAGTCCGCGGGACAGGGACAAGGAGCGCCAGTACCACAAGCGGGACGAGGCTGTGCAGGTGAGATATTAGGCCTACAGCTAGGAGAGACAGAGAGATATCAGGTCTCCATCAAGGAGAGAGAGAGACAGCAGGCCTCCATCAAGGAGAGAGAAAGACAGCCTGCGGCCAGCTAGTATAATTGGGAGAGAGACAAAAGCGCGGGTATAGCTACCCCCGTGCACTAGCGAGCAGGTTAGACAGCGATGACAGGCGACACAGATGACAGGTCTATAGAGAAGAGAGAGAGACAGCAGGCCTCCATCAAGGAGAGGGAGAGAGAGGTGCAGCGAGCGCTTGCGACCAGTCTGCGGGACAGGGACAAGGAGCGGCAGTACCACAAGCGGGACGAGGCTGTGCAGGTGAGATAGCGTCCAATTAGGAGAGAGAGAGAGATAGGGGGCTTCATTTAAGAAACGAGAGAGGGAGCCTGCGGCCAGCTAGTGTAAGTGGGAGAAAGACAGAAGCGCGGGTAGCTAGAGCAGGTGAGTCAAACGGCAGGCTTCTAGTGACGGAGAAGCAGGCGCGTGCGTAGGCCTCCATCAAGGAGAGAGAGACAGTAGGCGACCAGAGAGAGAGAGAGAAGAGGCAGGCAGCGAATGCAGGTGAGACAGACGACCAGGTATTGTAGATACAGCAAGTTGACATCTTGGAGTGGGAGAGGAATGGAAATAGAAGGCGTCCAACGAGTAAAGGTGAGACAGATAGACGTCCATTTCAGACAGACTTAGTCATGTCCAGCAATAGGATGTCTTTTGGCTATGATGATGATGATGTAATTTTTTGGATGACTTCTTCCAATAAAAAAGAGTTTTTGTATAATATTAATTGCCTATGTACTCTTCTTTATTCAATCAGTGTAAAGCAAGTGTTCTCTTCTCTCCCGCAGCATTTCAACGCTCTGCTAGCAGACCTGGTCCGCAACCCGGACCTGTCGTGGCGGGAAGCGAAGAAACAGCTGCGTAAAGACCACCGGTACAGCCTTGCTGAACTGCTGACCAAGGAAGACAAGGTGAGTCGGTCAAAGATTTGCTGAGAACTCAAGCATGCTTGAGATAATTTAAAGTCATGTCGCACTGTTTTGCACTGGCGTATCTAGCTAGAGTGCTTTTTCAGGGGGAATATGCCATGCGATTAGTATCATAGCTAATGAGTTACTACTATCAACTTTAGCTATAACTCATAGGCTAGATAGTTGAGGGAGCTCAATGATTTCCACAATGGCCGGTTGGTGACGGCCTGCATCCAGCGCCTTCCTGCTATCTTTATGAGATCGTTGGTCCACCTTGTACGTGGCCTCTACTCCAGAACCTTGCTGCCCCATCGGCCGTCAGTTCTGCGTGCTATATGCTCTGCTCACTGCCACTTTAACTTGCTAATTCGTCGGACTATGTCAGCGACTCGAGTTCGGTTACGGATCTCCTCATTTCTGATTCGATATCTTTAAGAAGTGCAGACTTAAGGTAGCACAATGGAGAAGTTTCCAACGTTTTTCTTTTAAATATACTTGAAAATATAAGTAAAATTAATAATAATTGTGAAAGAATCATGAAAATATGTACAAATAAAGAAGTTACAGGGCCCTAAAGTTGCGCTTAACAAATATGTTTCGTAGAACATGGTGCCATTTAATTAAAACACTTTCTTTTACGGTTCTACAAATATATTGAAACCATGACAGTTCAGTACGATGACAAAAAAGAGAGAGAACAAAAGAAGTTCTAAACTAATTAAAAATAAAACGCCGCGCCGCGCACAGATTAGAGCAAGGAGGCTGAACGCCGCAACAAAATATTTCGCGCCATTTGATCGGTGTAGTCACGGCAGTCATTCATAATACGAACAGTTAATCACCAGTGCTGTTGACAGATCCAATTTTTAAAAATTTTTGTTTTTTAGCCAGGGTGACTCAAGATTCTCGGCTTTCGCCACGGTTTCAATCTAACGTTATAATAAATGTGTCCCAGGAGCGCCTCTTCAGCCAGCACACAGCAGCGCTGGCGAGCAAGCGTCGCGACAAGCTACGCGCGCTACTCAACGAACTAAACGTGTCGTGCACGGCGCACTGGCGGGACGTCAAGACGCAGTTGCAGGAAAACCCTGCTGCGCCGGTCTACTCGGCCGCTTCACAAGTGAGTTGTGAAGACTATGTAGTTCTAGAAATTGTCCAGAGATGGCGCTAGGTGTCTTTCAAATAGGAGCTCAATGTGTCATGTCAAGACGCAGCTACAGGAAAACCCTGCTGCGCCGGTCTACTCGGCCGCTTCACAGGTGAGGAGTAATCCAGAGATGGAGCTAGAAGTCTTTATAGGTAGACCGTAATGCTAGGAGTTATACAGAGGTGGCGTTAGGAGTCTAAACGTGTCGTGCACGGCGCACTGGCGGGACGTCAAGACGCAGTTGCAGGAAAACCCTGCTGCGCCGGTCTACTCGGCCGCTTCACAGGTGAGTTGATGACGATGTAGTTGTAGGAATTGTCCAGAGATGGCGCTAATTGTCTTTCAAGTAAGAGCTCAATGTGTCATGCGCACTGTCGCTTCGTCGTGACGCAGCTACAGGAAAATCCTGCTGCGCCGGTCTACTCGGCCGCTTCACAGGTGGGACGTAGTTCTAGGAGTTGTCCAGAGATGGCGATAGAGAGAGAGATGCCACATGGACGCTTCGCAAGTGAGTAGATGACGATGACCTAACCTAAATGACGATGTAGTACTAGACGTTAACCAGAGATGGCGATAGGTATCTTTCATACACATCTCCAGTAGAACCCTCCTGCGCCGGTCTACTCTGCTGCTTCACAAGTGAGTTGATGACGATGTAGTTCAAGAAAGTTATCCAGAGATGGCGTTGTAATGTGTGTGCATCGCGATATTGCTTTTTTAAGCAGTATTTGATGCAATAAAATAATAAAGTTAATTATGTATTTTGGTTATCTCTAAACATTATTACTTCCCGCACTTACTATGGTCGATAATATTATTCTGACTTTTAGGCGGTTATCACATTGCGCCGCGCTCCGCCGCGGAGCGCGGGGCGACAGATTTAATCATTGTATGCAAGTACCTCAGTTTGTATAGAAAACACGCGCGGCACTTCACACTGACAACGCGTCCGCGCGCGTGATTTTTTATATGAAAATCTATTTTGGCAAATGTGAAGTTTAATTGGTAACTCTGTATGTGTTATAGAATGCTGTTTGTTTTCCTAACAATAAAATAAAATAAATAAAATAAAATCACGCGGTCCGCGGCGGAGCGCGGCGCAGTGTGATAACCGCCTTACTGTGAGCTGTGTTAATGGCTTCATTCGTTCATGTTCTTCTCACAGATGGAGCGAGAATTCCGCGATTACCAGCGCGACAAGCAAAGCGCGGCCAAGACGGCACTCAGACAACTTCTACTTGAGACGCGCTCGCTCACGCACAAGTCGCACGCCGCCGTGCGCGAAGCGGGCTCCATGCAGCACGTGCACGACGCGCTCAGGCACGACGCCAGGTCAGTCTACCTTAAGAGCAGAAAGTAGAAAAACATATCTGTTTTCCCTTCCCCCAGGATCAAGTCAACCCCTCTGACCAGGCACCTTTCACCTGATCAAACTTCTCCCCCTGGATCAACACCCTCCTAGGATCAGCCTACCCCTAAATCATACCCCCTAGATCAAATTCCCCCTATAGACTTGACTGCCCTTCCTGGATCAGAATGACCTGACCTACTTACTCTCTGATTAGACCCCCTGGAACAAACTGCCCGGATTAGACTACCCGCTAGGTCACTAGGTGTAACACTAGGTCAGTCCCATAGCGGCCAAGACACGGCGCTGAGACAACTTCTACTCGAGACGCGTTCACTTACCCACAAGTCGCACGCGGCCGTGCGCGAAGCAGGATCTATGCAGCACGTGCACGACGCGCTCAGGCACGACGCCAGGTCAGTACTAAGTGCCTAAAGTTCAGATCGGACTACCCCATGGTACAAAGTATCCTCTCCCTGGATCAAACTACCCCTATATCAGACTGATATATCAGACCAGGCACGACGCCAGGTGAGTCTAACTTTTAAGTGTTTAAGAGCAGAAAGAAAATAAGTTCCTGCTCTCGATCAGACTCCCCTTGGGGTAATCGTTCTGGATCAGAATCCCCTTGGATCAAACTTCTCCCATATCAGACTCCCCCTGATTCAGAATACCTCCTGGATCAGAGTTCACTTGATCAGACTTCCCTTATATGAGACTCCCTTCCAAGATCAGATTACTGATCAGATAGTCTATGACTAAATAGGTCTTAAGTAACATTATATCTAATCAAATAAGAACTACTCTGTAACCACCTATTTAAGGCAAATAAATGATTATTATTATTATTATTATTATTATTACTGCCTGAATCTGACTACCTCCCGGATCAACACCCCCCTAGCATCATTCTACCCCCTGAATCACACTCCCCCTAGATCAGATTCTCCCCATGGACCAGATTGCCCCTCCTGTATCAGACGGTCTGATACAAAAGGTCTGATTCAGGCCCTGCCTCTTGCTCTTCGAGTATCCACGGAAGACCAGCGTCGTGGTTTCCCACCACACCACGGCATGATGCTGAGTGGATACTCCTCCTAGACCAGACTCCCCCCTAATCAGACTCCTAGATCATTCCCCTCCTGAATAAGAAACCCCTTCCAGACCACACATTCTTTTTAAAAATTTCACATACTTATCACTACATCTATCTACCCGTAGGTACACAGCGCTGGAGCACATTCCGGACGAGCGGACCGCCATGATCACGAGCTACCTGGAGGAGCTGGAGAAGAAGGGCCCGCCGCCGCCGCCCACCGCCACCGAGCCCAGCCGCCGCGCCAAGCAGTGACGCGTGTGAGTCACGTTGATAGACGTCCTACAGGAATAATGGCCGTCAACAGGCATGATGACATACCATGAGATATGCTGAGTAAACCATTCCAAGCAGTGACGNAGTCTCAT
Source organism: Ostrinia furnacalis (assembly GCF_004193835.3). NCBI lineage: Eukaryota > Metazoa > Arthropoda > Insecta > Lepidoptera > Crambidae > Ostrinia > Ostrinia furnacalis. The sequence continues at coordinate 106,561 of NW_021131888.1, read as the reverse complement.
GAACATTTCAACACGATAACGACCCAAAACATACCGCGTACTCTGTTTAATCGTTCCTAGCGCAACAGTCAGTGACGGTACTAGATTGGCCCGAAAACAACTCAGACTTAAGCCCTATAGAGCTTATGGTATGAAACGAAGGAAAAAGTTGCAGCTCAACGTACTGGCACTAAAAATCAGCTTTTCGTGGCATTTAATGGTGTTTGGAATAATATTTCTTTAGAAACCTGTAATGATTTGATTACATCCATGCCGCGCCGATGTCAAATGGTTATAACCAACAAAACCAACCATATTGGTTATAAAAATACGTTTGATGATTTTGTTTTGTATTCTATATTTATTAATGAAAACTGTTTATGTAATAAACACTTAAATAATTTCCAATTTATTTACATTTACAGTGAAAGTGTTACGTGTCCCTAATTAGTTGTCCAACCCTAGGTCAATAAATGTGTAGGTGGCAATGATTTATTTATTTTAAAAATATTGATCGCAACTAGCTAGTTTCTTTTCTGGCCTTTAAATATTTAGAATACTAGCCAAATTACTTGTTATTAATAGGCACAAGCTACAAAGCCTCGTGAAGATTTTTTTTTCGGACTGGATAGACGGTCTTGTGTTTTAGTCATATAACGTCCCTAATTAGTTGACCACGACTGTATATTGAAACCATGACAGTTCAGTACGATGACAAAAAAGAGAGAGAACAAAAGAAGTTCTAAACTAATTAAAAATAAAACGCCGCGCCGCGCACAGATTAGAGCAAGGAGGCTGAACGCCGCAACAAAATATTTCGCGCCATTTGATCGGTGTAGTCACGGCAGTCATTCNGAGTCACGTTGATAGACGTCCTACAGGAATAATGGCCGTCAACAGGCATGATGACATACCATGAGATATGCTGAGTAAACCATTCCAAGCAGTGACGCATTTGAGTGACTGTGACGTAGGACTACAACTCACCCGGCATTTTAGGACAAGCAATGAGTGACGTAGGACTAGACATTCTATAGGAATAGTGGCCAATCAAAAGAGATATGCTGAGTAAACCGCGCCAAGCAGTGACGCATGTGTTTCACGCAGGAGTAAAGTCCGGTCGCCGAGCAGATAGAATTTAGTGCAATGACCCCAAGCTACCCATCCTTGTCGCTCGCGCGTAATTATGTTGCTATCGCGCTCGCACACTCACTGCGGGCGCCCGTCGCACAGTAGCGACAGCAATATAATCACGCGCGAGCGATAAGGATGGGTAGCTTGGGGTCATTGGACGGAATTCTACGTGCTCACGGACCAGGCTTTAACTATACTCGACCAAAGTGTGTTTTTTGGTCGGCAGCGAGTCTTTTAGTTACTAAAGGCGAGTTGCTCTACTAAATTACTTGACTAGTCCGAGCTATATTTAACTGTGCACCTGGCAGCCGTGACGTCACATGTGTCCGGGTAAGTGGTAAGAAGTCGCATCCCAGCCAGTACACAGCGCTGGAGCACATTCCGGACGAGCGGACCGCCATGATCACGAGCTACCTGGAGGAGCTGGAGAAGAAGGGCCCGCCGCCGCCGCCCACCGCCACCGAGCCCAGCCGCCGCGCCAAGCAGTGACGCGTGTGAGTCACGTTGATAGACGTCCTACAGGAATAATGGCCGTCAACAGGCATGATGACATACCATGAGATATGCTGAGTAAACCATTCCAAGCAGTGACGCATTTGAGTGACTGTGACGTAGGACTACAACTCACCCGGCATTTTAGGACAAGCAATGAGTGACGTAGGACTAGACATTCTATAGGAATAGTGGCCAATCAAAAGAGATATGCTGAGTAAACCGCGCCAAGCAGTGACGCATGTGTTTCACGCAGGAGTAAAGTCCGGTCGCCGAGCAGATAGAATTTAGTGCAATGACCCCAAGCTACCCATCCTTGTCGCTCGCGCGTAATTATGTTGCTATCGCGCTCGCACACTCACTGCGGGCGCCCGTCGCACAGTAGCGACAGCAATATAATCACGCGCGAGCGATAAGGATGGGTAGCTTGGGGTCATTGGACGGAATTCTACGTGCTCACGGACCAGGCTTTAACTATACTCGACCAAAGTGTGTTTTTTGGTCGGCAGCGAGTCTTTTAGTTACTAAAGGCGAGTTGCTCTACTAAATTACTTGACTAGTCCGAGCTATATTTAACTGTGCACCTGGCAGCCGTGACGTCACATGTGTCCAGGTAAGTGGTAAGAAGTCGCATCCCAGCCAGTACACAGCGCTGGAGCACATTCCGGACGAGCGGACCGCCATGATCACGAGCTACCTGGAGGAGCTGGAGAAGAAGGGCCCGCCGCCGCCGCCCACCGCCACCGAGCCCAGCCGCCGCGCCAAGCAGTGACGCGTGTGAGTCACGTTGATAGACGTCCTACAGGAATAATGGCCGTCAACAGGCATGATGACATACCATGAGATATGCTGAGTAAACCATTCCAAGCAGTGACGCATTTGAGTGACTGTGACGTAGGACTACAACTCACCCGGCATTTTAGGACAAGCAATGAGTGACGTAGGACTAGACATTCTATAGGAATAGTGGCCAATCAAAAGAGATATGCTGAGTAAACCGCGCCAAGCAGTGACGCATGTGTTTCACGCAGGAGTAAAGTCCGGTCGCCGAGCAGATAGAATTTAGTGCAATGACCCCAAGCTACCCATCCTTGTCGCTCGCGCGTAATTATGTTGCTATCGCGCTCGCACACTCACTGCGGGCGCCCGTCGCACAGTAGCGACAGCAATATAATCACGCGCGAGCGATAAGGATGGGTAGCTTGGGGTCATTGGACGGAATTCTACGTGCTCACGGACCAGGCTTTAACTATACTCGACCAAAGTGTGTTTTTTGGTCGGCAGCGAGTCTTTTAGTTACTAAAGGCGAGTTGCTCTACTAAATTACTTGACTAGTCCGAGCTATATTTAACTGTGCACCTGGCAGCCGTGACGTCACATGTGTCCAGGTAAGTGGTAAGAAGTCGCATCCCAGCCAGTACACAGCGCTGGAGCACATTCCGGACGAGCGGACCGCCATGATCACGAGCTACCTGGAGGAGCTGGAGAAGAAGGGCCCGCCGCCGCCGCCCACCGCCACCGAGCCCAGCCGCCGCGCCAAGCAGTGACGCGGGTGAGTCACGTAGGTAGACGTCCTACAGGAATAATGGCCGTCAACAGGCATGCTGACATACTATGAGATGCTGAGTAAACCGCGCCAAGCAGTGACGCGTGTGAGTTACGTAGGTAGACGTCCTACAGGAATAACGGCCAATCAATAGGTGGTTCCTATTGGCCGATGGGGCAGCAAGGTTCTGGAGTGGAGGCCACTTACCGGAAAACTCAGCGTAGGACGTCCAACCAAACGGCCATCATGGAAATGATTGGGGGAGGCCTATGTTCAGCAGTGGACGTCCTGTGGCTGAAATATGATGATGATGAACAGGCACCAAGAGATATGCTGAGTAACTGCTACCGAGCCCAGCCGCCGCGCTAAGCAGTGACGCGTGTAAGTGAAATACTGACAGAGCAACAGGCTTGCTGACCATTAACAACCAGAAACAAGAGAGACTGCTTCAAGCAGTGACGTATGCGAGTATAGTCTGGTCTGCGAGCACGTAGAATTTTGTCCAATGACCCCAAGCTACCCACCCTTATCGCTCGCGCGTAATTATGTTGCTGTCGCGCTCGCACACTCACTGCGGGCGCCCGTCGCACAGTCGCTACAGCAATATAATTACGCGCGAGCGATAAGGATGGGTAGCTTGGGGTCATTGGACGGGATTCTACGTGCTCACGGACCAGGCTTTAACTACACTCGACCAAAGTGTGTTTTTTGGTCGGCAGCGAGTCTTTTAGTTACTAAAGGCGAGTTGCTCTACTAAATTACTTGACTAGTCCGAGCTATATTTAACTGTGCACCTGGCAGCCGTGACGTCACATGTGTCCAGGTAAGTGGTAAGAAGTCGCATCCCAGCCGGTACACAGCGCTCGNGAGTCACGTAGCTATAGTCCGGTCCCTGAGCAGATAGAATTTCTTCCAATGACTCCAACATAAAGATAACATTCCTTCGGAATAGAGCAACAACCACGCGCTGTCAAACGAAACCTATTTTATATGACATTTGAGTGTCAGTGTCAGGATTATTTCACTGTTTTGTACAATAAATCAATCACTGCTGAACCAGTCACCACGTTTCTGAATTACTATTGTTCATAAATGTCCACGATTTCACTCGCGTAAAATCTGAAAACATCTCAGAATTAAATTTTCAGAATGCCACTAAGTGCCTCCGAACTGTCAAATAGTTGCAAAAAACGCTTCTGTTCGCTCGCTCTTCACGTGACGGCGACGGCATCATGCATCTTCTTTTATCACACAGTGTTGCTGCTAGTGTCATCTCGCTCGCTCAGTTCTTTGTTGCTCTATTCCGCTATGTATATTAACTTTATGGCTACGTCACATATTCACTATGGAAAGAAGAGAATGAATGAAGAATGTGGTGAGCTAGAGAACGACACAGTAGCTTCTTGTAGCAGTCAGTCCTATCGCATAGGACAGTTCCAAAATACTGAACTGTCCTATCCATGACATTGACAGCGGGGCGCCACCGTCAATACCGGATCGCTGGTTCCGATTTTTGCCATGTTGGAAACCATATAGTTGAACGATGGTAGCGCCCCCCTGTCATTGAGTTTGGTGGGACAGTTCAGCGTGGGTCATCTATACCGATAACTGACGTATGTATACGAAACAGTGCTCGACTCTGATACAAGATAAATTACACCATATATTGTTGATGATATTGAGTAGACATTTATTTTAAATGTCTTCGGGAAGAAAACTGCACATATTATTATTCTGTGACCGAACCAATAAAATATCAAAACTTAATATTGTTTCAGATATCCACCCTGGATAATAAGCACCAAAAAGAATCGGACTAGGGCCACCGCACGCGGCCGACTGACCGCCGCGACTAATCGCACCACGACTTTGTCGCGCCATAGCGTACGCAACTATTGTCTACATAGGCAATCATCTTTAGGTAGCATTCTTACTAATGTAGGATGTTTGTAATAAATGGATATAGAAGGACTGTTTTATAAAATACTAGCTTTCCGCCCGCGGCTTCGCCCGCGTGGAATTTTGTCTGTCACAGAAAAACTTTATCGCGCGCGTCCCTATTTCAAAAACCGGTATAAAAACTATCCTATGTCATTTCCCGGGACTCCTATGTCATCTCTATGCCTCATCAAAAACGGTTCAGTGGTTTAGGCGTGAAAGCAAGACAGACAGAGTTACTTTCGCATTTATAATATTAGTATAGACTAGCTGTGCCCGCGACTTCGTACGCGTGAAAATAGTTTGAATAATATTTCCCGTTTTTGTAACATTTTTCTTTATCAGCTCCGCCCCTATTGGCTGTAGGGTGATGTTATATGTATAGCCTAAAGCTTTCCTCGAGATATTTGACAGAATGTCAAGGATATGGTGACGTCATGAAAATGCAACATTGCATTTTTTTTGTGTACTTGTATAATATTAGTTAGTGACTGAGTTTCTTGCGCTGCTTCTTCTCAGCACTGGCCCATTTATTGTCCCGAAGCAGTGGTAGGGTTAATACTGGGACGTGTAAAAGTGCTTTTTAAAAGCCTACCTACTTGCAGAAATTAATTAGTTTTTTCTGTCTTTTATGAGTCCTTCTACATCTATTGTTACCATAGTTTTTAGCATAATCAGTTATTACCAAATATGGTAAGAGAAGATATACTTCAATCAATAAATAAATAAATATAGATCGTTTCATCCACTCGGCCGCGCCCCAGCAATGTTAGGTCCCGGTCGCGCGGGGTGCGGGGAGTGTGGTCCGAGCAAGCCGTAAGGCATTACTGTAGTGTGCGTGTGCACTCATGGAGCATTTAGCGTGTACCGATAACACTCAAACATTAGCAGAAGAATGGTGGGGCGCGTCTTCGTGGATAAAACGATAATACTCTTCATGAACTATGTGGGGCCACCAATATCAATCAAATATCAAAGAAGTCTTATGGATATAGTATATTGCATTTATACAATAAATTACTACTCCACCTCCTAAGGGCCTGTTCACGCCGCAATTCAGCAATAGGATGGGTGGTGTCGTAGCTATAATAATACTAAACTGTCATACAGTAAATTGTATTGTTTGTACGTTTTTCTAAAGTTTATTATATTTAGATTTGACCAGATACTAGTAAATAAATAAAATAATTTTATTGAAAATAATATAGTGAAATGTGACTTGTCAAAAGAACAATAAAAATTTATATTTTCTTAAAAAAATAATTGTTTGTCAGTAAAATAGCAAAAAATACATAACCCTCCTTTTAGTCAGGTAACGGGCCTTTTCAAGGCGAGAGTAAATAGGCACTTACAGGGCAGCTATGTACCATCCTAGACTGCATCTCACTTAACATCAGGTGCGATTGCGGTCAAATACCTGCCTTGTTATCGGGACTATTCCCAGCTCTCGTTCCCACCGCTGCAACTCCTGTGTAGCCAGGATCTACAGCTTGACCGCCACAAAAACCCAACCAATGAAGGTCAAGTTTGTCCCGGGGGAAAGTTAAACTGTCATTGGACCTAACTGCCTTGTTCTGCATAAAAAACATAAATACAAAAGGTACACAGTACTGTTTGTCTGCCATAAGTTCATCAGTTCATTGAGTCTCTACTGCAGGAGCCTGACCCTCTAATTGACCAGAGGCAAATGGATTTGTACACTTCCTACGCTGGCCAGACGGGTTGAAGAGCCTTTATTCCCACTGACCACCCTGGGTGGCCAGTGTCACAACTTTTAAAAATTATTCCCCTATTCCCCTTATGCCCGTTTTCACCATCAATCCCTAATTTTTGAGTGACCCCTAATGGTAATACATAGGTAACAGGCATTTTGTTTTCATAGGGGTCACTTAAAAATTAGGGATTGATGGTGAAAACGGGTATTAGTTAGAGAAATCACACAGTTTTTATTATGTTAGTAGGGTTAAAAAACCACTGCCACATAATAATATGGTCTTTTACACAACTTGATTAATTTTTGAAAATTACACCGTCTCTTTCCTTTCCTATGCATAAGACAAAGCACGATGTACTATGTTTGGTCATATCTTTGTATTTAGACTAGTAATATAGGCTGTGATGTTAATGAATTAGAATATAATCTGTGGGTGTTTCAATAGCTTTTATAAACATAAATTATGTCAGTCAGTAGCTCTGCTAGATGTCATTATTGTACAGTCAGCGACAAATAGTTCGTGACACCGAAAGTGGCCAAAAAGTTGACAACACAACCTTATTCCAATTGTAACAAACGTGTTACAAGCTTTTAGCTACTTTGGGTGTTGCGGTGTGCGAAGTTATGGCCAATTATTATGTAACAAGCATTTTTATTCCTTCAATAATGTACATATTAGTTGGTAATTTTAACTAGTTTTTAATTCTTTTAGTGAAAATTTTCTTTTCTGGGTTAGCAGGCTTGTTATTTAAAAAAAAAATATTACAAGACAATGTAAATAAATTTAAATTAGGCAAAAAGCCAGGAAACTATTTTAAATTTCATAATCAAGGAAAGTTTTTTTTTTATCAAAAGTCTTTTGTTTCTAAAATTAGCTTTTTTCCCAAATACCACCGCCTACGGGGTGGAATCTGCTACTCCGGGGAGCCATCTGCTACTAGGTAGTGAGTCAAAACCCATGGCTTACGGTGGGCAGTAATGCGTTCGTTCCCTCTTTACCAAGGTTTCGAGCATCTTTATTCCCGCCCACCCCCTTCGAGCTTGCCACCGGGGTGGTGAATAGCACTCATATGTGGCGTTTGTCGTAAATGGGCAGTTTCATTTGCCCCCTTAGCTTGCCACTGGCAATGGTACATTTATCTTTTAGCCTCGCCTATTTTTTAAAGATAGTACACTGACATCTAGTAGTATACTGTTGGCAAAATAATAATAGTAATGCTTGTAAAACATGTGTGTGTGTTAACATAAGGCTTCCGAGTGTGTAGCAAAAAGTCGACAGTGTGTGGTGCCCTAATAAAATTCAAAATGTATATTTTGAGTCATTGTGTAAGTAAACTTAGTTGTAATTTTTATGAAATAAAAATAAAATACATTGATTTGAATTGAATTTGTTTTATTTAATTAATATAATAAATAATATAGATCTGAATCGTGGGAATTAATGTAGAGACACTGCTAGGTTATTCCCAATAGCCCCCACAGGTGGCAACTGGGAATATTTTGAATTTTCTATGAAAAATGAAAAAAGATATGTAGACCCATTTGCCTCTGCCATATTTTCAGTGTCACCGGTGGGGATATTGGGAATAACACTTCCAGAAACACATTCAAACATTAATTCCCTGATTAAAATAATAACTTTAAAACGAGAAAACTAATAATAAATTATAATAAATTCAACAGAGTATCAGTGTCCTGCCTGAGCACGAATAATAATAATCATAATATCATATCATAATATTTATAAATGTCGTTACGCGTATGGTAATTGTATTTTTGTATGAAAAACAGCTGTTTAAGGAGCTACAGTTTAAGGAGAACCCTGATACGAGAGATTCGTGCTTACAGACTTGAATTAAACCAATTCGTCGCTAAAACTCCAAATCTTCGGGCGAGAGTCGAATGCGGCGCGCTGGGAGTTCCCAGATGCGCAAATTGCACTCCGAGTCACCTGCTGCGATGCGACATGACCTACAAAAAATAAAACGTCACTTGAGTCAAAGAATAGCTCAGTGTTTCTATACGAGATCGAATTAGAAATGAGGAGATCCGTAAACGAACTAAAATCGCTGACATAGCCCGACGGATTAGCAAGCTGAAGTGGCAATGGGCAGGGCACATAGTACGCAGGATTGACGGCCGATGGGGCAGAAAGGTTCTGGAGTGGAGGCCGCGTACCGGAAAACGCAGCGTGGGACCACAGAATAAGTAATACTTAGTACAGGTACAGAAGGATTACTCCGCAAGACGATTTAAATAAATGCGAGTCTTGCTACGACGCGATACAGTGGAATTCAGCTCGCACAGCACTAAGTAGGTACCTACAATTTTATTCACCTACAAGTTTTGTCTCTTTCTATCGCGTGCCTCTGAACTCTTCTTACGTTGTTAGGGTTGCTGTCTAGTAGTGTCTAGTAAAAAAATAATTAATCTACTTATTTATTTGTAATGAGGCACGTACTTATGTAGGTAAGTACGCATTGATTATGGAAATCCTTGGGAGAGGCCTTTGTAGCAGTGGACGTCATTTTAGGCTGAAACGAACGAACGCAATCTGAGCAGTAGTCATGGTAGGTTAGGTTCCTATACTATCCTAAGAATTATTGATTACCTACATGGCCAACATACCTTTCAGCATCTTTGGGAAGCGAAAAAAAAGATAAATCCGGTAGATTTCTTTTCGAATTTAAACACCCGAACGCCGCACAATAATATTTCTTTCTCTTTATGTCCATTTTTAAATAATACTTCGATCATAGAATTATTTTTTAGTCCGTAATGTTTAATATCAAAAAATATTGGACACGTATATTTTTATTTGTCAATCTAACAAATAATTACATAGTTATGGTGCGTTGAAGTTGCGCACGACGTCACAACGTGCGGCATTTTTAAGCAAGCGTTGACGTCACGGGCCTCTTCTTATGAACTTTGGGGCGCTTTATCTCTTTAAATTTTCATTAGTTTGAAAAAGTGAAAAATACGTGTAGAGTATTTTTTGATAAGTTAACTGACGGACTAATTAAAACTCTTGCTTTTTGACCCAGGCAACATCCCCATTAAGTGCTAGAGCTATAGAAGCATATTTCTCACCCGCTCTGGTTGACAGCGACAGCAGTAACCGTCCCCGCACCAGTCAGCCCTTCAACCGGCACCGCGCGTCCTCCAGACACGTTTAGAAGCCGCACCAGATGCTTCTCAGCCCGCGCCTGGCCTAGCACGAGCACGCACGGGTTGTTTGGAAGCCAAGACATACAGGACACTGGTGTGTCTAGACAGATGACCTGGAAAAGGGGTATTTTTTTATTTTTCTAACAAAATAAGCCACGAAAGCCGAACGGCGATAATTTTAGCCCTACGAGTGGCTCATTTGTTACTAATATTGTAATAGATATAAATGTTATAGACACTAATTTGGTCTTTAGTCATAATATTCATCTTTACCATAAAGTACTATTGATTGTACACAACACGGCCACATGTAACTATCCATTTCCATTTTTGCTCTCGCTCTCATCAAATGGTGATTCTTTTCAGACGACATGACAGACAATGGATAGTTAACACTGTTGCCGATGATACATGACTGTATGTTGCCTTAAATAAATAAAAGAAAAAAAAAACTGTGAAGGGGTCGCCGGTCCGAAGCTTTCTTTGATTTGATATAGAAACAACGAAAGTCCATTTTTGTCAAGTGAGGCAGAAAATTTTTAAGCTGCAAGGGAGGACATTCGGAATGAGTTAGCAATATAAAAATAGCATTTTCTAAACTACTATGATAGCCCTGGTTTCCGCCAAAGCGGAGCGGAGAGGAGACATGTCGGGCGGACGAATTTCTTATTTAACAGCGGATCTCTGCTCGGCCTCTTGTTGAGGCAACTTCAATGTGGGAAACGACAAGTATACCTGCCTTGTCTAGCAAAAAAAAAAAAAAAAAAAAAAAAGTGTACATTCATTCATACCTTCAAAGGACTACCCTGGTTGATATCATACACTCTCAGCTCCGAGTCGATAGACACCGACGCGAAGATCCCAGGTCTCTGCAGACTGAAGGCCACGTCCAGCACACAGGTCCCGTGGCTGTCCAGCACGTCATACACCGGGTCCGCCATCTTGCTCTCAAGTAGCTATGGGCATATTAGTCAAAAGTCAGTGTAAAGGCTTTTACAAAGAGCTTTTTTATTGACTCATGTTTATTATGTTCAACAAGTTTTCACAAATTATTGTGACTTCATAATTTCAGCTGGATGAAGGCCTCCTCCATTTCTACAACGACCGGTCGAATTACTGCCCGCATTCAACAAATTCATTTATTGTAAGTAGGCCCTTTTCAAGCCACTTTATACAGAGTGTCCTAGAATGGGTGAATCAAACTGCTAGGGGAGGTAGCTCTATTAATGTACTATCCCTAAAAAATATGAAAAAAATTAAAGCGCATAGGACACAAAAAATATTTTTTTGGTTGAAAAAGTTAAATTAAATCAGTTTTTTTTTATATCTGGCTATAATTGCTACGTTTGGAGTTTATTTGTACTTTTTTCTTAATAATATTAATTGTGCATGATCGCTTCGTTTATCTGTAAACAAACTTTTGAAAATAATGACTAGATTTAGAGTTTAGAGCACTTTATTTAAAAAAAATCCGAACTCAATTTTTTTTTAATATTTTTTAGGGATAGTACATTAGTATTTTTTAGGGATAGCTACCTCCCCTAGCAGTTTGATTCACCCATTATGGGACACCCTGTATATGTCCCAATATAGCTCGCTCTACCACCACATCTGAACAACTGATTGGTGCTGAGAACAAGTTGTTGCGTTAAATGCAAACCTAAGCTAGGTATTGGGACTTGCAAAAGTGCGCTTTTAATCCTTCAAGCTCCTCGAATCTAGACATAAGAAATCAATTTTGTTACGCGGCAGCCGGCTACCGCTTGGGGGCTGAGAGGTTAAATAGCAAAAGTCCAGTTTAAGAAAATAAATATTTACCGGCTGAGCAGTCTTCACGCGGCACAGCAACAGTCCCCCAGCCTTGGATCCCACCACAAAAACGTCATCAGCGACCTTCTCCTCCGACGGTCGCAGTGGATAACTCTTTATGAAGTCGAAACAACTGATATCAGGCGCTGGTACTTTCTTTGACCCATTCAGGGCGTAGGACACTACGTTTTCAAATATTTTCAGGTTGGCATTCACTTGCCAAACGTTGATGGTGCCGTCTGACCCAGCGGAGATCAGAATCTGATCGGAGGCGCCGCGCCTTTTTCCTGTATTCTGGATTTGCATGGTCAAAAACATGTGAGCTAAGGATGCATCAGCCCAGAGTAAAGCAGAGACGCTGCGGCCTCCGTGACAGCCAGCAGGGGACGTCAACTGCATCCCCTCATTAACATTTCCAGAATCCCTCAAATTACATAGGACGACTTCGCCGGAACTCGTGGCGTATGCTAACAGCGCGGCTACAGACGGATGGTACTTGACAACTGTGACGCAGTTCTTCTCAGTGATGTCAATTGAATGGACTAGCTTGTCTCCAGCTGTTCTGCGGACTGTGTAGACTCTGATCAAGCCTTCATGCTCACACCAACGCTCGTGCTGCGTCTGCCCGATCGATACAGCTATAGAGTTGCCTGCACTGCTCCAGGATAGAGATAAGATGGATGCTAGCTGATGGTCTCCGCTTCCTAAGCCAGGGGTGTCTTTATTAGTCTTCATTTCTTGGAATAGCTTAGCTGTAACCGTCTCCTCTTCATCAGAATCTGAAGAATTATACAGCATCTCCCTATCATTCTGATCTAGTTGCTCCAGCACGCCTGGTAGGACTTTTCTGAGGAAGGCGTTTAATCCTGGAGGGGGATACTCTTTCAAGACGTCTTCTTGAGCGTTCAGGTCACTAGGAGAAGCGGTAGACCCACAATCTTTGGTGAAATTCGTCTGCGAACCGACTCCAGACTCCCCATACTCACTAGTTTGCGTCGATGTGCTAGTTTCTAGCCTTTTACTCTGGGATACAGACTCGAATCCAATGGCATCGCTATCATAACCACTCAGGGAAGACATTATTTCACTTTATTTTATCAATAAATAATAAATCAACAATAATACCCCGGTGTTTGTTTATTTTTGTTTGTTTGGACCCGTTGTCATGGAAACGCGGTTCGTTTTTCAGAATGTCAGTCAAAGTGTGCCAGTGACTTGCGCGAGTAAAATAATTTTGATTTAAATTTTTAAAACAAGATCTTTCTCTACAGTGGCGACAGCTGGTGAGCGCAAAATAATACAAGTTGTTATACTGGCATTTCGTTGTTCAGATTCGGGATTGGTTAGTTGCCGCGATAGATGACGCTAGTAGTCGTCTTTTATAGAGCAATTTTATTGGAAAAGGGTAGTTTCGCTCCGCAATTCGTCGGTTACAGTAAATGTTATTCATTATTGTAAAAAAAACCGCAAGACCACAACGATTTTCAAAAGTGAAATGTGAACCCAAGTGAATTAGTGTTCGTGAAAAACATTTTCCAAACTCAAGATCATTTAAACCTTCTGCGGGTTGACTGTCGTGTGCAGGCTGTTTTACAGGTAAGTGGATTTTAAACGTTATTTACTATGATTGTACCCTTTGGAGTCTCTACATATTCTAAAATACATGTTTTTCAGCGAATACCTAGTAAATAACTACCTACTTATTAACCTCTCTCCATCCTTTCTAGTATATAACTCAATATGTAAAATTAAAAGACTTTTTAACTTTTAGGTACCTAATGGTTTATCATAAATAATTTTAATTTCAATAAAAAATATAATTTTCACTTTAAACCTTAAATCAAAATATTAGAATAAAATTAATGTAGGTATAAATAATATAGGTAATCAAGGACATGATTAAATTATGTAAAATGTTTTAAATAGTTCATAAATTTTTTTTTTTTAATTTTAAATTAAACAATTTACAATTTTGATTAGCAAAACGTAAAAAATAATATAGCTAGTTATTAAAAATACATTTTAGCAAAAAAAAAAAATTTAAAAATATCCAACTTGTATTTTGGCACAATCTTTATTATATTAAAATGGATCCAGCTATAAAATTGTAGGTACATGTTTTAGTAGTTTTTATTTACAGGTAGGTACGACATACTTTTCACAAAATAACACAATAGATTTTGTGGAGCTACTTACCTACATTTCGAAAAGGACAAAACGTCAAACTTTGCATAGACACTAGCGCCACGGATATTTCAGGCTTTTGTGAAAAGTAAGTTTCAGTTTAAATGTACCTACTTAGATTAAAAAAGTTTACAGGTGATACACATTTTATGATCGTGTCATCCACGAAAACGCGCCCGGGCGCCCCATTCTTCCACTAATGTTTGAGTGTTATCGGTACACGCTAAATTATCCATGAGTGCGCACGCACACTACAATAATGACGCTCGGATTGCTCGGATCAAACTCCCCGCACCCCGCGCGACCTCGACCAAAAATTGGTGGCGCGCGTCTTCGTGGATGAAACGATCTATACCTACCTACTTTTTTAGTAAAAATATTTCAAGAATTAAAATTCCAACGTGATTGTAGAGCCAACATCTTAGACTTAAGTTTTGTTAAAGAAACAACTCTTTTCAAACTTAATTCATAATCAAGATTTATATAAAATATCGATCAATATTTTGATTTGGTTAAATATCGGATCAAATTATCTTTTGAATCATTAACCATGTTGCAATGTTAAGTGTTGCGGGAGCTTTTAACGCACGAATTCATTCAATTAACAAGTCATTTTGTTCCTTGATACTTAAAAGTAGCATTATTTAGACTAAAAGCCTTTAAAATATTTGAGCCTCATTAGAATTCCATCTCATTTTCTATTAAAAACTTGAAAAAATGGCGATAATCTATTTTAGCTTTCTAAAACAATGCTTGTTAAAAAGTGTGCAAACTTTAGACTTATGGAACACAAAGGCCATAAGCCTTTAGCGGTAAGTCTTTTGGAACATTACGATTTTCTACTTCTAACTGTAAATCATTTAAAATTGAAGCTATTGTTTAAATTTTATAAAAAGTTCCTCCGCCATGTAGAGCATAATTGACAAGCATTCTTTGCTTTTCTATTGATTATTTATAAAATATTCAATATTTAATAGCTACTTTCTCGCAATCGTCTCTCTTCAATACTTTCCTTTGTAGCTCTAAAAATAACCCACGCTTAGCCGCCATTATCAAATTTTTCCATTATAGGCACACAGTAACTAAATGGTTTTTACATTTTTAATGGCGTTTATCGTGGTGATCGTCATGGTCGTGGTGATCGTCATGGTCGTCATGATCATCATGGTCCTCATGATCATTATGGTCTTCATGGTCATCATCGTTATCAGTGTGGTGCTCATCATCGGTGTGGTGCTCATCATCGGTGTGTTCATCTCTTTTGTGCTCATCATCCGTGTCTTCTTCGGCATTTTTCTGTTCCCCAAATCTAGGAGATCCAACATTATCCCCGCCTTTATTCTGCCCGTCGTAGCCTCCTCCCCCGGAATATCCAGGTCTACCGCCACCGCCACCGGCACCGCCACCGCCGCCACCGCCACCGCCACCGCCACCGCCGTGCCCGTGGCCCATGTACTTCTTGATCAATTCTAAGATGTGTTTGCCGCACGTTATCAAATGCTCCTTGTCGATTTTCGGGCAATGCGATTCTGGGTACAAACAAACGATTTGTTAAATAACAGTCACAGCTCAAGGTGGACAGACGACCTCGTGAATAGCAGGAAGGCGCTAGAAGCCGGCCGCTACCAACCGGCCAATCTGGTTATCATTGGGTTGGGGGAGACAGTGATTTAGCAATCAAATGGACGTCTTGAAATTCTTTTTTTTAATGTATATTAAGTACTTTGTATCGCATAAACCACTATAGTACCGTCAGCCCCTCCTCGTACTAAGCAAAATATGCTTGCGTCACGAGTGAGCTCACCACAATAGTCGAGCGGCGGCGGGGACCGAACCCACGTTCCCCGGATCACGAGTCGGCCAGTCCGACCCCTTCACTGGTTCGGCTATCCTAGCTTCGATATAAAATAACACTCAGGTGTCTATGAGGTACTTAACAGTCTAATAGAATCATCTTACCAGCAGCTCGAGTGGCTTGGCTCGCTTGATCCTGGAATCCTCCCCCTTGTTGATAACCCTGGCTCTGGTCATATCCCCCTTGTTGATACTGATAGCCCTGATTTGGTTGGTACCCCTGTTGGTAACCTCCCTGCTGGTATCCTTGTTGGTAACCACCCCCCTGCTGAAACTGCTGATAACCCTGTTGAAATCCTCCCTGCAAATGATTATAAAATAGAGATTCGGGCTAGTGAAGCTTTAAAATAGATAGTTAATAAGTGTATCAAAGTGATAGGTATGACAGACTTTTGTGAATGATGAAATTGTAATAATTCTTTAACTTTGTCGTTTTTCAATTTAATTTTAAATAAACAACTTGAAAAAATCGAACTGCCTAAGGCGGGAATCGATGGCACCGCTGGCGGGAACCGCTTGCCGGGCGACTGCTCTTCCAACTGAGCTACTTAGACACCGGATGAAAACGTCGAAATTTTCAAGCGTAATACCACAGAATAATAATAAGTACACGCTGTTATGGCCACGTTTTATTTCATCAATGTACTCCCCGTACTACCCTTAAAGCCCGGCAAGCGAAAGATTGTGGGCTCGATTCCCGCCTTAGGCAGTTCGATTTTTTCAAATTGTTTATATAAAACTTTGTAATGAAGCTTTAAAGTAGTTTTAATACTTGACCAATATGTACAGACATCGGACTACATTTTTGTTGCCCCTATTACAAGCAATTAGTAGGAAAATAACTCACAGGTCCGTACGGTATGTTATCATTGTTAGCGCCCTTCCCGCAACACTGGAAAAGCAAAACTTTATGAGTTTGAAAGAGAGATGCAGGTTTGGCGTGAGAGAGCTGATCTTTCCTGCTCTTTTGTCCCTATGTCTGAGAGTCCTCCACCTGGACATGAGCTCCCCTGGCTTACCTGGAAGTCTTTAAAAAGGCTTCGGACGCAGGTTGGCCGTAGTAAGGACAATCTGTTCAGGTGGGGATTCTCGGATGGCTCAAACTTGGAGTGCAAGTGTGGTTTTGTTCCCCTGACAACGCTACTCTTGTGGCGGAGTTTTAGGCTGACACTGAGTAGGTTTGTTGTCGACACGATAAGAAAAAGAATGAGTTTGATGGCTTAGTAGTCCAGAAAGATGCAGCAACGTAGGAGGATCCAGGTTCAATTTCTAGTTTGACCATGTACGAAATGATTGCCCAAATCGATTTGACTCCAGGAGAGCTAGGAGCTCACCTAGACGTACCATGTCTTTTACTCCTTGTAGAATCTGCCTTATCATAGAATCTTCATCATCATCAACATAATCATTTCAGCCACAGGACGTCCACAGCTGAACATAGGCCTCCCCCAATGATTTGTAAATAATTTAACGATTGAGATTGTACCTAATGATAAGTAATTTTCTAACGTTTTTTGTACTTGAAATCGTATCGAGTAAAACAACATTTTGTTTATTTACCTTTCCAATGCACATGATGTTTTCGCTTCAACGTGTTACACAATTATTTTATTCATGATTCGCTTTATTTTATTTTTATTCAAAATCATTATTTCAATCACGAATAAAACATTTTAACACCGAAAACACACAATTTTACATAATTTAAATGTGGTCACATTCACGATAATTTTGACATTGAAATTGTCAGTTTAGAAGAATATAGAAAATCTACCACAGACAGGATATTGAAATATTTCACTCGGAAATTGTTACTTTAAGGCGGTTATCACACTGCGCCGCGCTCCGCCGCGGAGCGCGGGGCGACAGATTTAATCATTGTGCAAGTTCCTCAGTTTGTATAGAAAACACGCGCGGCACTTCACACTGACAACGCGGCCGCGCGCGTGTTTTTTTATATGAAAATCACGCGCTCCGCGGCGGAGCGCGGTGCAGTGTGAAAACCGCCTAAGAATCGTTGGTGCGTCCGTTTCAGCCAAATGAAGTCTACTGCTGGACAAAGGCCTCTCTCATGGATTTCTACAGGACCAGCCCTGCGCCGCCCGCATCCAGTCTACTCCCGTACTTAACCCTCACCAGATCAGAGTAAATATATTCTTTGCACCAGATCGTCGGTTCACCTAGTGGGGGACTGCCTACACTACGTCTTCCCATACTGAATACCTTATAGGAAATACCTACTGCCTCCTACTGCCTAATAATGCCTAACCCGTTGTGTAGATAATTATTAGGGTTGTCTTTTCAATTCCTTTTGCCAGTTTCGTATATTTTTTATTAACTTTTATTGTTAAGTCTAGACATGCCTAGTGAAGTAAAATGAAATGCGTTAAAAAATAAATAATATTTTATTAAAAACCACAAACAGAGTTCTATAATTAAAACATTAGAAATAACACAGACATGATTTTGTATAAAGAAAAGGCAAAAAAATTATTGTACGCAATCAAAACAGACAGCATTTGATTTCACAAACACAATACACAATTTAAATCTAATAAAAACTAATCACTGTACATTACGAAGTATTTTCAAAATTCTGATAAATGCATAGTTTGACGGTACCTACCTATCAGATCAGTACTATACTTATTCCGTGGTTTGACTGAATATTTTAAGCTTTATTTTCCATATTTCCAAGCTTTCTTCGGTCAGATTTAACTTTCAGGTCTAAGTAGGATAGAACACGTGTTGACTTTAGACTTGAGTTTTTAATGTTTCAAGGCTCCTTTTTTCAGAAGTTTAAAGCCTTCTAAAGTGATCAAGTCTCAAAAGGCTTTCGGTACATTTTTTGAGCCACGTTTCTGAAACGGTGCTCCAATTTCAATTCAAGCTCAAGCATAGTTCAAGTACTTAGTTGGTCGAAAACCATCATACTCGAAGTTGAATTTTTAGGACTTCACCGACGGAAATTCCAACGCAACCTATTTTTAACTAACTAAACGATGAGAGCTACTCTGACAGTAGAAGATTATTTTAAACTGACTAACAAAGCCAGTTCCTCAATATTCTCGCTCCTATCACTGTAACTCCTGTGCATCCAGGATCTACAGCTTGACTGCTTTCCACTCTCACTCCCATCACTGCAACATCAAGGATCTATAGCTTAACTGCCAATAAAAACCCGACCAGTGATGGCCAAGTTTATCAAGTTTGTACCTGTCCGGCACAAACTCTAAGCTGTTTAACTCCTCAATAAATTAATGATCGTCATGTCCGTCCGTGCCAGCATCGTGAGGGGCGCCTGACCCAAAGCCGGGGGGGCTGACAGTAGTGCCACCACCGTCATCATATCCCCCACCAGTGCCACCGCCCCCACCGGGACCGTAAGCCCCCCCGTCATCGTTGCCCCCGCCTCCAGACATGGCAGCCATTGCTTGGCAACACGAGCAGAAAAGGCAAGTGAGGCATGCAGCGAGACTGGCCATTCCGCACATTCCCATGCCTGAGGATCCTGAAAAAGAAATAATCTGTCAACAGGATTTCTAAAGGCAATCAAACCTATGAGGTTTCTTCGTACCAATCATCATCATCATTTCAGCCACAGGACATCCACTGCTGAACATAGGCCTCCCCCAATGACTTCCACATCACACGGTTGGCTCTTCTTGCTACCTTTATGAGGTCGTCGGTCCACATTATGGGTGGACGTCACACGCTGTGTTTTCCGGTACGTGGCCACTGTAGTTTTGGTAACAATATCACGTGGAAATTGGTGTATAATCGAACGTCGTGTATCGTGTTTCTACTGTCCTTTAGATTCAGAGGAGACAAGTACGAACCCGTATCACAGAATAAATAACCCGTATGTAAAATCAAACGTCGTGAATCGCGTTTCTACTGTTCTTTGGATTCTCCAGTATGAACCCATGGAGAATTGTTCATACGACAACTCTCTTGACACTCGATGCGTTCTCAAATGAAAAGTGTTTCAATGTTTTTATTTTATTTACTTCACTGTACTTACTTTAGAACGCAAAATAACACAACATTTGTTTACTGAAGTCCATGCTTTCCGTTTAACTACCCTCCACGGAATCCTGTCAGGATTTTAAGAACGAGTCTCATGAAATATTTCTTTTAAAACAAATCTAAACTGCTGTTGTAAACCCATAAATTAATAAATTGATTTGATTTGAATCTAACCTTGTTGTTGCTGCTGCTGTGGCATTCCCGGCTGCTGAGGGTACCCCTGCGGAGGCGGGTATCCTTGTGGAGGCGGGTACCCTTGTGGAGGCGGGTACCCTTGCTGGTACCCTTGTGGTGGAGGGTACCCCTGCGGTGGAGGGTACCCTTGCTGTGGTGGGTATCCATAGCCTTGCTGGGGTTGGGGGTACTGAAAAGGGGTTTGGGGTACAGAAGGAAAATAGTTCAACTGCTATCAGTTTAGCACAGCTTGTTGTGGTTGTAGTTAGTCGAATAATTTAGGTGATTACTTAATTTACCTGTCCATATCCTTGCTGCTGGCCTCCCTGAAACATCCAAATTCACCGTTATTATAGTAGTGTAATAAAGGTATTAAAATTCTTTATAATTATCAGTCTATATTCTGTTTTCTGGGCGTAAGCTTCTCGAACATAAATGGTGGAAGTAACTTGGAGCCAGGATCTACAGCTTGACCGCCAATAACACAACCAGTGAAGGTCGGTAAAGAATATTAATTGATACCTACTGAGGTATAATAAGTTGTAGTAACGACTCATTTAAAGCCACGATAGCCCAAATGTGAATAAGCAGTATCGAACTGGAGATCAGAGGAACGCTGCACTGGTCCGAACTCCGCTGCCGCTGGACTAAGTATTGTGGTGAACCCTGGTGAACCCACTCACAGCAATACTCACAGTGGAACTTTGAAATTGACACTTACCCACATAGTGATGGAAAATACAAATTTTTGAAATTAACATGAATAACACAGTGTTCTTGAAGGCTTCTCACACGAAAATTTTATCCGAAATTCATTGTTGAAATGTTACAAAAATATGTCAAAAATATCGGATAATTTTTGACTTGATAGCTGTCAGTTTAGTAGAATAGACACTAGGACAGAAGAATTGTGTCGATCAAGAAGAATTGATGTAAGACCATAAATTCATGGCTGAGGGATTATACAGGGTGTCTCGGATCGGGTCCCAAAACTTATTCTTTGTTAAAAATTACGCAAACATTGACAAAAATCATAAGGAGGATTTGAATTCTTCACACTTCTTCGGCTTTTTCGAAACGTTTTTTTAATCCAACACTTAAAATTAAGTAACTAACCTCTAAAATAAAACACAATAGTTCATAAACAATTTAGTGAATGAAAAATTTATTATAACCAAATATTATCTTTTGATTCCCTTCGTCCAAACGCTTTAATAAATTAATTATTCTACAAATGTCTTCCAAAATTAAAAAAGATTCTTCAATTTAGTATTCGTCGAAGAAAGGATAGTCACGGTGGTCGGAACTGGAACAAAAAGAAGAAATATTATGATTAACTATAGTCTTTCCCAAAGTGGGCGATAACGCCCCCTTGTGGGCGCTGCAGGATTAAAGGGGGGCGGTAAGAAACCCAGAAAAAAAAAACGGGACGTTGTGTAGAAGCTTGGGAGGCGTCATCTACTAGGGGGACTCTTAGACATCGACTGAGCTCGACTCTTGACTACAAAAATAGGGGGCGCTAAAAAATAATTTATTCTTAAGTGGGCAGTAGACTAAATAAGTTTGGGAACCGCTAAACTATACCTACTCTGTCAGAATTACAAGGCCACTCTCCGCCATGGATGTCGTAACTGGATCTATCCAAAAATTCAATGTTTCCAGCTTCCATACTAAATGCCTGTGTTTTGTACTCACTCGCCCAGATCGCACACGCGCCCCCTGCACTCCAGAGACGCAATCTGCTCCATATCCTCCTGTTGCAGCTTGAAGTCCAGCACGTTGAAGTTGTCCGCTATCCGCTGCTTCTTCACCGACTTGGGGATCACCACCAGGCCGCGGTCAAGGGCGTATCTGAGGAAAAACAGGCAATATTATTATTACGGGACTATTCCCACCTCTGATTCCCACCGCTGCAACTCCTGTGTAGCCAGGACAGCTTGACCGCCAATAACCCAGCCAGTAAAGGTCAATTTAGTTCCGGCGGAAAGCTAAACTGTCATTGGACCGAAACGACAATAATCAAAACTACGAAATTAATCAAAAGAACTCCCGTTCGATGTTAAGGTTCGACTTCCCTCTACTTACCTAAGAAAATATTGCTTGGTTTGGCTAGCGGCGCCCAAGCTCGATAGCATTAAACTAACCCAGAATGGTCTGGTGCCCAATGATAATGGGCTACCGATTCAAATATGATAGAACTAATTCATGAGCTATGATACTAATCGCATCGTCACATGGCTTGTCAGGGGCCCTCCTGGAAAAGTACCCTAGGCTTAGATATGCCAATGTCCACCTGGCTAGCTACTACCAACAATGTTGACAGAATTGTTGTGTTATAGAGGTAAGATTATTCAGTTCCTCTGCGGTCGAGCATTTCGGGTGAAGCTCGCTTCCACCGTCTTCCTGCTCATCACCCACTGCCGGTGAAGTTTGGCAAGTCTGCGAGTCATGTTGATTACTTTACTTAGTTAGATAATCTCATTCTACCTAACTAAGTAAGCTAGTTAGTTAAGTAGCTAGTTACTTATTGCATGGCTCGTAGAATTGCTAAAATCAAATGGCAGTGCGCGGGGCACATATTATCTAGTAGAGACAATGGCCGTTGGGGCAGAAAATCTCAGTGGCGACCGCAGGCCGGAGGACTTAGCGTGGGCAGGCCTCCCACTAGGTGGGCCGACGATCTGGTGAAGGTCGCGGGAAGAGTCTGGATGCGAGCAGAGCAGGTTCGGTGTTATGGAAATCCTTGGGGGAGGCCTTTGTTCAGCAGTGGACGTCATTTCATCATCATCATCATCTCAGCCATAGAACGTCCACTGCTGAACATAGGCCTCCCCCAATGCTTTCCATGTTACCCGGTTGGTAGCGGCCTGCGTCCAGCGCTTTCCTGCTACCTTTATGATGTCGTTGGTCCACCTTGTGGGTGGACGTCTCACGCTGCGTTTTTCGGTACGCGGACGTCATTTGGCTGAAACGAATTGCAATTTTACCTGATCAAAATCTGCGGCACGCTCTTCTTATACTTCTGAGCGATGCTGGTCAGCCTGGGATCGTCCATCAGGTTGGGCTCTCCCGGCTTAGCCCAGGGCCTTTCCGGGGATCCTAGCGGAGAGTAAGCGGTCACTGCTATGCCCTTCGACCGGCAATAGTCGATCAGCTTTGCGTTGTTCAGGTATGGGTGCACTTCGATCTGAAAGATGGCAAAAGTATGAGATGTGTTTCGGCAGTTCTTCTTCTTCTGTGGTTGAGGATTCTGGAGAAGGAGGATATAGAATTCGAATAGACTAAATATTTCGCTATAGGTTTGGTAGAACAAAATTGTCAACTCCTCATGGAGCTTTTACTTCTCATGGGTTATTTTCGAGACAAACACGATTGCCAAATGGTTTTCTTTCGTTGCGAAAGACGATCCTTTATATGAAGTTAGCGAGCGAGGTAGACTGTCAATTCGAGGGTCGTTCGTTAAACATCCGGTCCACCACCACTATAGTCCCACTCCCACCCGTCGACCGCTTACCTCGTAGATAAATTAATAAGGCGAAATGATTGCACAAAGCATTCGTTGTAAAATCTTCGGACTAGTACCTAAACATAAAATGAAGCTTGAATCTGAAGGAGTTAACGGAAATTATTGTTTAATTTTGCAATACGGTTTACAAACATTTAAAAAATACCTGCTGCATAGCGGGAATGATGGTAGCCACCCCCAGCACTCGATCCAGCTGCCTCTTGTTAAAGTTGCTGACGCCAATACTGCGGACCAGGCCCTTCTCAACCAGTGCTTCCATCGCTATCCAGGTATCCACGTAGTCGTACACCGACGCATTGGTCCGCCCGTTGGGAAGCTTCGCGAAGGGATCGTCAAGCTTCGCGAATGGGTCTTCTGCGGGCTATAAAAAGGTATTTTATTTAGTATCTTAGCAATTCTAGCACATAGCTAAAATTACTATTCAAGAAGACCTAGGTACCCTAAAAAGGATCTAGCGTTTTCTTCAAAAGCGGCGACGCAGCAACCGTGTGTTTCGAATATGCTAAGTCCGCCTTGCTAAGTTTCCACCATCTGCAAAAACAACGATCGTTGTTGTTTCGGCAGTCGGAGATCATAGATAGTTATAATAGGCTAGTTGCCTAAAAAAATTTTTTTAGTCCGTAATGTTTAATATCAAAAAATATTGGACACATATATTTTTATTTGTCAATCTAACAAATTATTACATAGTTATGGTGCGTTGAAGTTGCGCACGACGTCACAACGTGCGGCATTTTTAAGCAAGCGTTGACGTCGGATTACTAATGTTTGGCCAAAAAACGTTTCCCAAATTATCACATCGCAAACAACGTTTCGCAAATTTTCATTTGGCAAATTCTCATTTGGCAAAACAACTTATTGCAAACTTTTAATTCGCAAATGTCGTTTTTGGCATATTATTGTTTAGCAAATTATTGTTTGGCAAAGTATGTTTTGCCAAATGTTTCATTTGGCAAAAATATTTCGCGATAAACTATTTACAAAACAATATGATTGATGCATAGAATGGAACACAAACACAAATTAGCTTGTGGTTATTATTTTGTTTAGTGGGTAGTTAATATAAAAAATTTTCTAAATAAATTTTCATATTTCATTCTTTTTATCGAAATTTCCAAATGATTCATTAACAATAGAGATGATTCTAGCGCTCGGCGGCCGCTGCCGCGGCACGCTTCGCTCGCCTTCGCGCATTAAGGGTCACTGTTCTAACCTAACCTAACCTACTATTTTCTACAATACCTACTTTTTGCAACCATACTATTTTCTGCAATCTCTCTGTTTTACATAAAATTATTGTGAGAACCATGACCATGTGCCTTATGCTTTGATTTGTGGGTAACGGTGGGTACTCGTAAGTATGTGAAGTGTCAATTTGACCAAGCAAATTATTTGGGATATAATATTTGGCAAAATAAAACATTTGCTATATAAACATTTGCCAAGTAAAATTTGGCCAAATGTTAATTTGACCAAATGAATTAGTTGCGAAAAGTACAGTTGCTAAAAGTTTATTTGGGAAATGAAACTTTGGCGATAAGTTGTTTGCGAAGTGAAATTTGGCGAAAAGTAATTTGGCCAAACGGAAGGATACCGTTGACGTCACGGGCCTCTTCTTATGAACTTTGGGGCGCTTTATCTCTTTAAATTTTCATTAGTTTGAAAAAGTGAAAAATACGTGTAGAGTATTTTTTGATAAGTTAACTGACGGACTAATTAAAACTCTTGCTTTTTGACCCAGGCAACATCCCCATTCTTACTGCGGTTGAGGATTCAGTTTGAAGCTCGCTTCCACCTTCGTCTTGATCATCACTTTCCATCAGATGCAAGACACGAGCTTCTTCATTGTGTGTAAAAAATTAGGAAATGAAAAGACTTGAAATTGGCACCGAGGGAAAAATCCCAACTATGTAATAAACTCGCGAAAATGTCCTAAATCTTCAATAAACTCTTTGGTACTCTACCTCATATCCTTGAGGGAAGTGGATGAGGTACAGATCCAAATAGTCCACGCCGAGGTCAGCCATAGACTTCCTGCAAGCCGCCTCCACCAGATCCGGGTTGTGGAAGGTACACCATAGCTTGGAAGTCAGGAACAGGTCCTTCCTGAGGACGAAATAAGAAAAATCTATGATATAAAGCGATTTCCCTTCATCTTTTATTGATTTAAACTAGCTTCTGCCTGTGACTCCGTATGCGTGGATCCCGTTTTACACCCTTAGGGGTGGAGTTTCGTAAAATCCTTTCTTAGCGGATGCCTACGTCATACCATCTACCTGCATGTCAAATTTCAGCCCGATCCGTCCAGTGGTTTGGGCTGTGCGTTGATAGATCACTATATTGTCAGTCAGTCACCTTTGAGTTATTTAGTTTAGACTAGCTTCTGCCTGCGACTTCGTCCGCGTGGAATAGTAACTTGTCTTACATTAATAGGTACATAGCCTAAAATAATAGCCTTCCTCAATAAATGGGCTATCTGAACTGAACACTTGGATAATTTTTCAAATCGGACCAGTACCAGGCCTGGCTCACTCCGCGCGGTACATCCGATAATTACCTACAGCGAAGCGCCCCGCCGGCGGGTATTATATCAGTCGAGTGTCACGCGCGCGCTCGTCAGGACGCTGGCGCGTGGCGTGCGTTGTAGTAGTATGATTATTATTCTATGATCGAAGTATTATTTAAAAATGGACATAAAGAGAAAGAAATATTGTGCGGCGTTCGGGTGTTTAAACGAAAAGTAATCTACCGGATTTATCTTTTTTTTTTCGCTATCCAAAGATGCTGAAAGGTATGTTGGCCATGTAGGTAATCAATAATTCTTAGGATAGTATAGGAACCTACCCTACTATGAAGGATTTCCATACCTCATTACAAATAAGTAGATTAATTATTTTTTCACTAGACAGNCATAAAAAAAATACGTATTTATGGAAAATAAAGTCACTTTTATTTATATTTTTCGGTATTAATTGTAATTTTTGGTAAGTACGTACTATTTGTACTAATAAAATTATGAAAATTCTAAATAATAAAGTTAGTAATCAGTCTGATTCTCACTTATTGCTGTATGTGAGTATCTGAAAGTACTTAAGTAATAATACTATTAAACTCTTATTAATAATTTACACAGGCTTAAATCAACAAAACAGTCTTTTAAAGTACTTACTTATAAATTCAACTTCAGTTCTTTTTAAGAAATAATCTGACTCCTAAGAAACGTCGAACGAGCGGTACGTCTAGCGATCTGGCAAATGCGTGCGCGCTCGACTTTCCCAGTTCACGTTCGCGTATTTTTTGCTTTACCGGATCCGCCACCGGATCCGGCGCCGAGTCACCGGATCCGGTAGGTCCAAAAACACACCGGATCCGCCGGATTACCGGATCCGCCGAACCGGATTGCAATCCCTAGTCACGAGCTTCTTCATTGTGTGTAAAAAATGAGGAAATGAAAAGACTTAAAATTGACACCGAGGGAAAAATCCCAACTATGCAATAAACTCGCGAAAATGTCCTAACTCTTCAATAAACTCTTTGGTACTCTACCTCATATCCCTGAGGGAAGTGGATGAGGTACAGATCCAAATAGTCGACCCCAAGGTCCGACATGGTCTTCCTGCAAGCAGCCTCCACCAGATCCGGGTTGTGGAAGGTACACCATAGCTTGGAAGTCAGGAACAGGTCTTTCCTGAGGACGAAATCAGAAAAATCTATGATATAAAGCGATTTCCCTTCATCTTTTATTGATTTAAACTAGCTTCTGCCTGTGACTCCGTACGCGTGGATCCTCTTAGCGGATGCCTACGTCATAACATCTACTCGCATGCCAAATTTCATCTCGATTCGTCCAGTGGTTTGGGCTGTGCGTTGATAGATCACTATGTCAGTCAGTCAGTCAGTCACCTTTGAATTTAGACTAGCATCTGCCTGCGACTTCGTCCGCGTGGAATAGTAACTTGTCTTACATTAATAGGTACTTAGCCTAAAATAATAGCCTAACTCGATAAATGGACTATCTGAACACTTGGATAATTTTTCAAATCGGACCAGTAGATAAGTAGTTCATGAGTTTAGCGCGTTGTAACAACCAAACTTCAGCTTAATATTACAATAGAGTGAATCTAAAATACAGTAGAAGGTGACCGCGAACTCTTTATACGAGATCAAATCAGAAATGAGGAGATCCGTAACCAAACTAACTAAACTAAAACTAAAGTCGCTGACAGATTAGCATGCTAAAGCGGCTATGGACACTGCACATAGCACGCAGAACCTTCGGCCGATGGGACAGCAAGGTTCTGGAGTGGAGGCTACGTACCGCAGCGTACGACGTCCACCCACAAGGTGGACGGATGACCTCATAAGGGTAACAGGAAGGCGCTGGATGCAGACCCATGTGGGAATCATTGGGGGAGGCATAACTAATTAATTCCATTATAAAGCAGCCTAACTAAGTAAGTAGTAAGGCAAGGTATAATACTTCATCATCATCATTTCAGCCACAGGACGTCCACTGCTGAACATAGGCCTCCCCCAATGACTTCCATGTTGACCGGTTGGTAGCGGCCTGCGTCCAGCACCTTCCTACTACCTTTATGATGTCGTCCCTCGTCGGTCCACCACTTTATGGGTGGACGTCGCATGCTGCGTTTTTCGGTACGCGGCCTCCATTACAGAACCTTGCTACCCCATCGGCCGTCAGTTCTGCGTACCTACTATGTGCCCTGCCCAATGTCACTTCAGCGGGCAAGGTACTTGCTGAGTCAAAACACAACAACGAAGCGTGTTGTGTGATATTATAACCTTTTGTTACTCGGGTAGTTATGTAAAAATTAAAAATAACTCAAGGAAAAATTTTTTCAGACATGTTTTTAAGCCCATATTTATTTATAGAAACCATCAGCTATAGTCTACATAGTTAATATTAGTTACATAATACAACTAGCTGTCCCGCGACTCCGTACGCTTGAAAATACATAGTTTATAAGATTCCCGTTTTTGCAACATTCTTTATTCCTATTGGCTGTTAGGTGATGTTAGCCTTAAACTTTGCTCGATAATGGGCCCCAAAAAAAAAGATATTTCAAATCGGACCAGTAGTTCCTGAGATTAGCGCGTTCCAGCATACAAACAAACTCTTCAGCTTTATAATATTAACTATACATTATGTAAAATTATTAAAAACAAAATAAAATAAACATTTGTATAATGCCTAGAGGCATCCGGTAACTTACACAGCCTGCTAACGGATGTCGAGCCCTATCACCTTTCTTAATACACAATTCAAAGTCTAACAATCTCGTCTTTTTCTTATAAGTCCATTTCATTTTGTTTTTTTTTGCAAATAAATTAACATAAATCAGTTCTAACTAATTTTAGAATTGTCTTATAGATACAGACAAAATACAAAAGTACTAACAAAAAAAAGTAAACAAAACTAATAGGCCAGTAGAATTAAACACAAAAATGAATTAAATCGGAAATAATTCCTAGTAAAGATTTTAGTGCTTTAATGGCTTCATTAGTTGCCCATAAAGACTCTAATTCTACTGGCCTATAAGTTAAAAATTTCCAAGACTCAACTTCTCTGAAACTATTTTAGCTCTGAAAACAGAAATTATTTGCGGTTTCATATTCGATTGTTCCTAGCTTTGAAACTATACTCAACATCAAATAAACCGCACCTTCCGCGACGCGAACTTTAAAGATTTTCTTCTGACACAATCATGGTGCCCCAACAATATTTGTGTTATTTGAAAGCCCATTAAATAAACTTAAAGAAAAACACACTGAATTTTTTTATAAACAATTATTAAGTACCATAAATGTGACTTGAAATAAGGCCTCACTTGGGGCTCACCTCTGGGACCAATTAGACCAATTTTTGTGGTTATAAAACCAAATAATGATCTTACGTATCCTTTTTAACAGATTGATAGCGATTAAATTATTTAACAGTTTTATAGCCATAAAAGATGGCTCAAGCGTAACTACGTATTTTTTGAAGAAGTGACTCTGGATCCGTCTAAAAACACATTTTTGGCGTAAAAACCTTTCCTTTAATGAAATCAAGGTTAGAAGAACTAGGCTTTCAAATGGAATCAATGTTGGTGGGAAGTGGGGTTGCATAAACGTTTGAAAAGTGCTTGCTGCGGGGGGTGCGATTTATTTGATGCCGAGGTATAATTAGTTAAATTAGTTTTGACAGTTTGTTTTGACTGACAAAAAAATGCAGAACTAGAGTTTTGACAGCAATCACACCTGATGAAGTGACAATATTCGGAAATATTCTGTGGGATTACTCCTGTTTTGTTCAGCTAAAGTGGTAATGGGCAGAGCACATAGCACGCAGAAGTAACGGCCGATGTTACAACAAGGTTCTGGAGTGAAGGCCAAGAACCTGCAAGCGTAGCGTAGGATGTCCGGCCCCAAGGTGGACAGACGACCACATTTTAACACGTTGAGTGCGAAACCAGGTCTATAGACCTTGTGTACGTCTCGCTTACCGTGCGGCTAAGAAAATTATAGTCTTCCTTGTCGTGCGAAAGGCATAACTTCAATTGGGTCCGGTGTAGGAAAGTGATGAATATATATCTATGATGTATTCTTAAAATAGAATCCAATGATGTACCTACCTTAATACCAGGTTTTTAGACCTGGTACCGCACGGAAGTAATAAAATGTCTTCACAATGCGAAACCAGGTCGAAGCACCTTGTACCCTGCGCACCTGGTACCGCACCCCACGCTAGCTTCGTGCAGCCAGTGTTGCCTCGCATTCGTAAGAAACGCACATGTCGACATGGCGTCAAGAGAAACAAACAAAATCAAAACTGCAAATTGATTATAATTTAATTTGCTACACGGTTTATTGCTAATTTAAATAATGTTTTTCGTGAAAAACATTTGAAGTTGTAACTAAATGTTATTAAATAATATGTTTTCTTTAAATATGGCTTATTTAAGTATTTATGCACGTATGTCTTAATTGTAAAATATTTAGACTAAATTATTAAAACATCTTTGTTTGTTACTTTTATAATTTTTATTAAAACTTAATTTAAACTATCGATATTTGTATTTCACGTCCCTAGAATACCCACCAGACTTCCCTACTTCAGTGCGGCACAGGGTGCATAAGCCTTGTATTTTGAATATAGCTATAATTTTTATACTAAACAAGTTGTTCACGAACGCATTCAGGTGTATGTCAATAAATGCATTATTATTAACCCTTAACTGGTATCGTGGGGGCCGCGCGGCCCCCACGCATGACGTTTTCTTTGATTTCTAAGAAGCTACGCATCGTGAGCAGCCAAAATTTTTGGTATTCTCATTTCGGCGCTACTCGCGTCTGGTGCAGGTGTTTCAGCACTGCATCATTCACCAGGATGAAGATATGCACGTGTTGGGGTCCGCGCGGCCCCCACAATACCAGTTACGTTAGTTTTTTTTTCATGGCAATTTTTATTTGTTTTTTATTTTTTTGCACTATTGGTGGTTTATAAGTGATAAAACAATAGAAGATACCTAGAACGAAGTTTTTGATTCCAAATTAGTGATTAGTAGCATGTCAGAAGAAGGATATAGTGATAATAATTTGTGAAGACCCAATAANTGACGGTCGTAAACATTCATGAGAGCGAAGCCGTGAAACGTATCATTAGTCCTAATTAGGAACTAAATATTACATTTATAGAACTGTTCATAATATTTAAAATTTAGTCATTATAGATATTTTATGTAATTGAATAATTCACTGTGTTTAAACGAGCAAATCAAAGTCTAAATTAGTGACCGCCATCTATCGACGTGCTTTTGACGGTCGTTAACATTCATGAGAGCGAAGCCGTGAAAAGTATCATTAAAATTTTATGTAATTGAATCATTCACTGTGTTTAAACGATCAAATAGTATTCAAACATTTAGATAATAACGTTAAAAACCATTTAAAAATCCTATGAGAACTTTTTCGACTTCTACACGGACGAAGTCGCGGGCAAAAGCTATTTGTAAAATCATCATCATCATCATTTCAGCCATAGGACGTCCACTGCTGAACATAGGCCTTTGTAAAATAATTAGACTAAATTATTAAAAGTGCCTACCCAAAGTCATTAGTCCACGCGGACGAAGTCGCGGGCACAGCTAGTCTTAAATAAATGCACAACCAGCACCGTTATCCACGAAAATAATACTATCTGTCCCGCGACTTCGTACCCTGGAAAATACATAGTTTAAAAGATTCCCGTTTTTGCAACATTCTTTATTCCGCCCCTATTGGCTGTTGGGTGATGTTAGCCTAAAACTTTCCTCGTTAATGGGCCCCAAAAAAAAGAAATTTCAAATCGGACACGTAGTTTCTGAGATTAGCACGTTCCAGCAAACAAACAAACTCTTCAGCTTTATAATATTAACTATACATTATGTAAAATTATTAAAAACAAAATAAAATAAACATTTGTATAGATGCCTAGAGGCATCCGGTAACTTACACAGCCTGCTAACGGATGTCGAGCCCTATCACCTTTCTTAATACACAATTCAAAGTCTAACAATCTCGTCTTTTTCTTATAAGTCCATTTCATTTTGTTTTCTTGCAAATAAATTAACATAAATCAGTTCGAATACATGTTAGTTAGTTAACTAATTTTAGAATTTGTCTTATAGATACAGACAAAATACAAAAGTACTAACAAAAAAAGTTTAAAATTTCCAAGACTCAACTTCTCAAACTATTTTAGCTTTGAAAACAGAATTATTTGCGGTTTCATATTCGATTGTTCCTAGCTTTGAAACTATAATTAGTTAGTTAAATTAGTTTTGACAGTTAGTTTTGACTGACAAAAAATGCGGAACAGACTAGAGTTTTGACAGCAATGACACCTGATGAAGTGACAATATTCGGAAATATTCTGTGGGATTACTCCTGTTTTGTTCAGCTAAAGTGGAATGGGTAGGGCACATAGCAAGCAGAACTGACGGTCGATGTTACAACAAGGTTCTAGAGTGAAGGCCAAGAACCTGCAAGCGTAGCGTAGGATGTCCGGCCACAAGGGGGACAGACGACCACATTTTAACAGGGAAGTGCTGTATGCAGGCCGCTACCGGCCAATCCGGAAATCATTGGGGGAGGCCTATGGATGGATGACCTCATAAAAGTAGCAGGAAGGCGCTGGATGCAAGTCGCTATCATCAACTGGGCAATGTGGAAATTATTGGGGGAGGCCCACAGGGGAGGCCTATGTTTAGCAGAGGACGTCCCAGTGGCGGATTTACAGTTTTGCCGCCCGTACGCTAGGGTGGGGTTGGATCTTTATTTAACTTTTATCTTCTGAAATCGAGTAAGCGTCATATAAAATCTGCCGCCCCTAGGACGCTGCCGCCCCTAAGCCGCGACCTATACGGCCTATTGACACATCCAGGACTGGGACGTCCTGTGGCTGAAATGATGATGATTGTTTACAAAACTCTCACTTACCTCTTCACCACTTTTGCTTTGATCTTTTCCTTGATGGCCTTACCGACTTCGGCCTCATTGTAGTAGAGAAACGCGCAGTCTATGTGTCTGTAGCCCACGTCAATGGCGTCTTTCACTGCTTGCTCCACCTCTCCTGGCTTGGACTGCAAAAAAAGGTTATTCCTAACTTTAAAGAAATCGAACTGCTTATTATTATTATTATTATTAATATTTCCTTGATAAGGAGGCTGACAATCGTGACTGAGTTTCTTGCGTAGTTGTGTAGCTTTCTTCTCAACACTGGCCCATTTATCGTCCCGAAGCAGAGGTAGGGTTGATACTGGCATAGCTGGGCATTAACTCGTTAATCCGTTAATCGTTAATTAACGAAGTTAACATTTCTATTAACGGATTAACTTTTAATTAAACTTTAAAAAATGTTAACGGACTCGTTAACTTCCGTTAAATTATCCTAAGTCCGTTAATCGTTAATCCAGTACCTACTATTTACCGAAAAGATACAGCAGGCACGCCGAAAAACGCTAGAAAAACGCGTTCTGACAAGTACGTTCGGGCTTCCAGAACTTCCAGAACCCAAAACAACAGTTTTTGTAACCAGATCACAACGACACTTGTTAGTATGTGTAGGACAACTCTTGCAACTGAATTTAAGACCAGTTTTCCACAACCGATTGAGCTGGTCTGATGATGGAGTCATGAGGGGGCCATAGGAACTCCTAAATGAAACGGCGGCATCGCATCGAATTTGGGTTCGTTGGATTTGTCTTTTCGAGCACTTTAGTACTAGATGATGTCCAGCGTATTGATGATGGAATCAGGAGGTGGCCATAGGAATTCTTTTATTGTTATTGCATAGCCAGTTTCCCCCGAGGCGATGCGAAGAAGTGTTTTATATATCCAAATAGATTTCATTAAGTATTCAGGAAACCAAGAAATCTAATT
Source organism: Ostrinia furnacalis (assembly GCF_004193835.3). Lineage (NCBI taxonomy): Eukaryota > Metazoa > Arthropoda > Insecta > Lepidoptera > Crambidae > Ostrinia > Ostrinia furnacalis. Next base: position 72,589 of record NW_021131888.1, on the reverse strand, counting down.
GCTGAGAAAAATGGCATTAGGTAATGAACAATATTTTTTTTATTTAATTCTCACCTGCCAAGTTCCCAATCCCAGCATTGGGCAATTGTAGCCAGTATTCAAAGTGACAAGAGGCACAGCCATTTTGGATTTTTAATTCAAAACTTTTTGAGACACCTCCACCACCGTTGTTCGAACTACACTGAAAAATTATTTGAGACTGGAGTTCTTTCTAATTTATTTCGCATTTAATCCTACATTTAGGGTTGTCTAACGGATATTTTTTTGGTAAAAAAAATAACAATGGTAGTTACCTTGCGATTTTTTTATTATAATTTTTTTATCGTTTTTATGCAATATAAAGAAATTTTATTCTTGTTTTTTGCAGCATCATTGCATACTTATTTTAAAACAAACTGTCTTTCCGCTGTCTGTCTGTATGCTTAAATTAATATATTTAAATCTACGCAACGGATTTTTATGCGTTTTTTTCATTAGATAGAGTGATTCAAGAAGGTTTTTAATTATCCTACCACGAGGGGCTAACGGTTTATTTTTGCACAAATTACTAATCAGTAATTTGTGCAAAAACAAATACTAGGTAATAATCTTTATAAAAAAATCTATTGGACTTTGGTTCATTCTTTGCCAGCCCTGAGAAGTGACAAGCAAAACTGAGATGTTACAAGGATGCAACCTTTGACTTATACAGGGTGTTAGGTAAATGGGTATAAGAGCCGACACTAGCCCATGTTAACATGGGCATTTAAATGGTATGGTGAAGTCAGAAATTTGATAACTATCATCATTTTATTTTTTTTATTTTCATACAAAATAAATTTTATAAAATCCGATTTGTATGAAAATTAAAATAATTAAAATGAAGATATCAATTTTCTGGCTTCACCATACCATTATATGACCATGTTAACATGGGCTGGTGTCGGCTCATATACCCATTTACCTAACACCCTGTATATTTTAGGAAATTACTGCACGGAACAATTCACGGCATGTTCCCACAGAGACATCCCGTTTTTTGCTTCATCCTGTTTAGTTGTAGGATACGTGTTTTAATTGCGCCGCAATAATGCCACAGTATATATAATCTACTGTGATAACGCTCCGCCCGCGACTTCGTACGCGTGGATCCCGTTTTACCCCCTTAGGTGTGGTGTGGAGTAACGTACCGCCGCCCGCTACCAACCGGTCATTATGGAAATTATTCGGGCCCACAAGGTGAACCGACGATCTCTTAAAGGTAGCAGGAAGGCGCTGCAATGCAGGCCGGTCAACAAAGAAATCATTGAGGGAAGACTATATTCAGCAGTGGACGTCCTGTGACTGAAATGATGATGATGATGAATAGGAGCACGGCTGTCTTGAATTTTCCAGAGGCAAATGGAGGATTTGGTTTACACTCCCCACGCTGGCCAGACGGGTTGGAGGTAGCACAGAATAATAATAAGTACTACGTACAGAAGTTTTACTTCGCGCAGGTATTTAAAAAATGTATGCTCAATGTCATTAGCAATATGGTGTAATTTAGCCTGTCTCAAGAGTCAAGCACCATTTTGTTGACAAACGTCAGTGATCGGCACTGCGCCGAAGCTATAGTTCCAAAATACTGGACTGTCCTGTCGATGACATTGACAGTGGGGCGCCACCGTCAATACCGGATCGCTGGTTCCGATTTTTGCCATGTTGGAAACCATNGGCGGAGGAAATACATTATTTAGCATGAATTTATCATGAATAATATTATTTACCTCTCAGTGTCTTGAGGCAACTTAAAAAAGGACATTCTGTGTTTTTATTATTATTTAGGCAGTTAAATACTGCACAGTATTTAGTACACCATTTTCTTTATTTTCTTCCATCAACACAAGAATACGCGTGCGTGAGTCAATGTTCGCTCGTATGTGAGGCCTTGTCGAATTCCTGTAGAGGGCCATCGTGCGTGTTTTGTTTTCGATGTAAACTCGCGGAGATGAACAGGCCTGGTAGTAGGTAGTATTAAATTAAGTAGGTAGATATTTCTTGGATTTATTGGACTTTCGTCCTTCAGTCGCCTCTTATGACTTTTAGCATGTAACTTACCTTCAATAGATATTTGAAATCTTTAAAAAAATATTTAATACAATTGTTTTTATTTTTTAGGTAGGTAACCTACCAAGTATTTTTTCCTTTTTAATTTCTTTGAAATACGACCTTCATTGAATAAGGTCATGGGGTCGGTGTACCTATTCGTAAATCTTTACCCGACTGCGCCAGAAGGAGGGTTTTTTTTTATTGCTTACTACTTAAACTAGCTTTTGCTCGCGAATTTGTCCTCGTGGAATCGTTATTTGTTTTAGCGTGATGGTAGCCTATAGCCTGCTCGATAAATGGGCTATCTAACATTGAAATAATTTTCAATTTTTGTCCACAACAAGGAAGCTCTAGGACTGTGTCTCACATAAGAGCGATGATCAGGCCGAAAGTGGAGCTGATGGCCACTGGGGCAGAAATTGACGAGTGGAGCAAGTGTCGCAAGACGTAGTATGGTCACTGGGCAGGCCCCCCACTAGGTGGACCGACGACCTGGTGGTGGTCGCGGGAAGAGCCTGGATACGGGCAGCGCAGGTCTATGGAAATCTTTGGGGGAGGCCTTTGTCCAGCAGTGGACGTCATTTGTGTGAAACGTATAGAAGAACTACACTGAACTGTCCTATTGACAGTGACAGAAGGGCGCCACCATCTTCGTTCAACTACATGGTTTCCAAAGTGACAAAAGTCGGAACCAGCGATCCGCTATTAACGGTGGCTACATGTAAACGTCAGTTGTTTTTAAACGTTAACGGATGTAACCTCTGCCCTAACATTTCTAGTGACAGCTAATGGTAGGTGAACGAACGTTTTTAAATGAAAATTACACTTGAACGACAGCACACGAGTAAACACTGGGGCATCATAAACAGAGCCCCGAATACGGTAATTTTTAAACTCTCCAATCCAGACGTGCTTCTTCGATTCTGCGATACGATTGGTCAAAACAGCGTACGTCAGCTAGTAGTAGATACCTAGTATTGTTTTTGTAGACAATTTTGTTGAATGTTGACATGTTTTTGTTGGTGGCAAAACACGCGCTGAAGACCCGGCTTTACGTACCTAAATGACGTCCACATATTACTTATTAGTCTAGAAGTCCACAAAATGTAGGTCGTCATAGCCATATTTTCGGTAATGAAAAGGCTGATAAACTTGCCAATGAAGCTATTGTGAATAAATAAATCCCAACTAATATTATAAATGCGAAAGTAACTCTGTCTGTCTGTCTGTCTGTCTGTCTGTTACGCTTTCCCGCTTAAACCTCGCAACCGATTTTGATGAAAGAAGAACGGTCATCTGTGAGACCCAGGCCCGACAGAAACGAGACATACCTCAGTTTTTTTGTCATGTCTTAATTAGTTAAATTATATATTTTTTATATTCGAAATCTATGTATAACACCAAATTATTACCCTTTGTTTTTGTTCAGGCGTCATACAAAAACTAATACAAAATGCCTATTTATCACCAAAATTGGTAAATGTATGTACCTAAATGTCTGTCTGTCTGTCTGTCTGTTACGCTTTCCCGCTTAAACCTCGCAACCGATTTTGATGAAATTTGGCATAGAGATAGTTTGAGTCCCGGGAAAGAACATAGGATAGTTTTTATCCCGGTTTTTGAAACAGGGACGCGCGCGATAAAGTTTTTCTGTGACAGACAAAATTCCACGCGGGCGAAGCCGCGGGCGGAAAGCTAGTAAATAAATAAATCTTTGGACAATTTCACACAGCGCCAGCTAGCCCCAAAGTAAGCAACTTAATGCTTGTGTTATGGGTGCTACATACAAAATAAATTTTATAAAATCCGATTTGCATGAAAATTAAAACAATTAAAATGAAGATATCAATTTTCTGACTTCACCATACCATTTATATGACCATGTTAACATGGGCTAGTGTCGGCTCATATACCCATTTACCTAACACCCTGGCAAGGTAAAGGCTTTACCTTACCTCATCGTGGCTGACGCACAAGCCGTGCATGCCATAATAGGAAAAAAAAAGTAGGTCAAGGATGTCAGACAATAAGTAAGTCATAAAAGTGCTACCCGAAGCAGTGATAGGGTTAAATACCGGATGGGACGTGTGAAAACGNTTCCTGGTCAGGCTATAAATGACAATAATGATAAGTTTTAGAAAGTTTTTTTGCGAAAATAGTACGTTGAATATCAACACGTCGAAATTATGACGCCTTTTGATATATTTTATTAGGTAAATGTCTCTGAAAAGATTTATAATAATCTTAGAAAAGTTCTGGCTTATTTATAAATTTCAGTTTTTTTTTAAATTTTTGTTTAAATATTTCATTTAATTTGAAAACAATAAATGATTTGAGTTTAGATTTTTTTTTATGTCAGCCGTTTCCTTTGTCCAACTTGGCTTAAAAGGTTGAACCCAAAGCCGTATAGCACAATAAAAAAATAAGTTGTCATTTCATCTGACAGATGAGCTAGCTATACCCGACTTTCCAAAAACACAATTTTATTGCAATCAAATAGAAAAGTTAAAAATGTCGCTTGATGTTTGTAGATTGTGTCTAAGTGATTTGAATTTAAACCCAATATTTGTTGATAAACAAAGTGAGAGGTATTCGACTGTGCTTATGTTAACAACTGGTTTGAAGGTGAGCGATATTACTATACTCCGTTGTTATAAACATAACCTCAAAATGTTACTTAATTTTGTTCTTAAGGTAAACTAGCTTTTGTCCGCAGCTTCACCGGTGGAAAATTTTGTATCACATATCGTCACAAATTATAGCTTATTTTTTTTTTTATTTAAAGACTTATTCTGGGTTATAAACAATAATACTGTAAAGTTTCATCAAAATCCGTGCCATTGGTATCTATAATAATATGTTATTATAGCTCATTCGTACTAATACTAATATCTTCGAATTAGTATTAAGAGGATCGCCCCGGGTGCCAATTAGAGCAACAATCACGAGCTGTCAAACGAAACCGAAATTGAGATGTCATTTGTGTGTGTAAAAATAAATGTGTGCATGTCAGTGATGTATGTCGTTACTTTTCACATGAATATCGATATCGATTATATTAGTTACTAGCTTTCCGCCCGCGGCTTCGCCCGCGTGGAATTTTGTCTGTCACAGAAAAACTTTATCGCGCGCGTCCCTGTTTCAAAAACCGGGATAAAAACTATCCTATGTTCTTTCCCGGGACTCAAACTATCTCTATGCCAAATTTCATCAAAATCGGTTGCGAGGTTTAAGCGGGAAAGCGTAACAGACAGACAGACAGACAGACAGACTGTCTGTCTGTTGGTCGTTTGGTGTAGTGGTCCGAAACGGACTACTATTCCGGAGGTAGCGGGTTCGATTCCTGCACAGTACAAACATTTGTGTGCATAAACATATCTTAGAAATAACACCCGCTACGTCAGCGTGACGTCATATCGTTCGATCCTGTTGTCTCTGTGTTAGAGTGGGAAGGCACGAGAAACCGGCCGCCCGGCGCGCCGCGACACTTTGCTCGAGCGCTTCGCTGTGACGGACGTTCTCTCGGTTCAGGGACTGTGATATTTGTGACCTAGATCATTATTTCTGCCATAGGCATATTTCTTTATTACGTCAATTTGATTTGTGGAATTATTGGTTTCGGTTATGTAATAAATCGATATCTGCTGGTGCCGTACATTACTTTTAAAAAGCACTCTCACCTCTGATCCTTAAGACATATTTATTATTATGTTTAGTATCTAATATTTAGTTTAGTTTATTAACTAACAGGTAATTACAAAATAATACTTTTCCAAATTCATATATAAACGCCATTTATGTACCTACATAAGCAGCAGTGACTGTGATAAACAGTGCATAAAATAGGTATATTTATCGATTGTGGTACAGATAGGGTTGCCAGCTCCAAAATCACAAAAGCCGGACTTTGTGCTTCATTTGGCCGGACATTTTACCCTAAAAGCCGGACATGTGACAATGCAATTAGTGTCAGCGCTCATGAGAGTACTATCATCATCGGTTGCTAACCGACATCCTGATGCGTGCGCTTCATATGATTCTGTGGCTCGACTTTCGCCTGGCGTGGCAACCAAATACTTTTTATTTGGTACCTAACAAAAGCCGGACAGGCCGGACAAGGCAATATTTGGCCGGACAAGTCCCTAAAAAGCCAAACATGTCCGGCTAAAGCCGGACGCCTGGCAACCCTAGGTACAGACCTAGTGTAATACGAAAATTATTTCTTTACACAAAATATTCGTAAATTCTGGATTATGTGCATGAAATGCTCACAACTTAAATTAATGTTTAAAGAACATAATTATCACACTTAGTGCTTAAAATTCTAAGCGCATTCACAAAAATAAAGCTAAAGTTTGGATGTGTCGATTTAAATTAATTTACCTGTGAAATTAATGTTTTGCGGGATTATTCCTTTGGTGTACATCACAATCAAGGACGGAACCGGTCACCATTATATTAGAATACAATTTTTACCAAAATAAACAGGATTTTCCGAAATTTTTATAAAAAACCATTGAAGTAATATTACTACGTAGTACATTATAACTCAATGTAAAAAACAATGAATTGAAATTTTCTTTGTGCCTCTTAGTGTCACTGTCTGTCAAATCTTTTGCAAAAATGGTTCTAATGGACGGTGACGGCATCACACATCTCTTTTTATCACACAGGGTTGCAGATAGTGACATCTCGCTCGCTCATTCTTTGTTGCTCTAATGGTGCCAACCCATGCTACGCCGCCACTAACCAGATCGTCGGTCCAGCGAGTAGGAGGCCTGCCTTCTTTCGGCTCGTGGTTCGCCACTCAAGAATTTTCCAGCCAGGCCGCTGGGCCATCAGCTCTACGACCTATGTGCCCCGCCCACTGCCACTTGATTTTAGAGATTCTGCGGGCTATGTCAGTTAGTGTAGTTATGTAGGTGTACACACATATTAATATTTGTTGCAGATAGAACCAAACGATGGCTACCCTCAGAAAATTTGTGGCGACTGTACCGAACTGGTCAACTCCGCCTTTTCTCTAAGAAACCAAAGTCACGACGCCCACAAAAAACTAGTACAACAGAATTTAGCCAATAATTCGCTGATAAAAATCGAAAATAATGAACCAGACACTACTGAAATCAATTCAAATTTAAAACAAGAAGATTTAAACCAAGATTCCGATAGCGATTACGAAGATAATTCCGGATTTGCAGAAATCGAAATAGAAATCCAATGTGATAGATTGACAGATGAAGAAAATGGCGGGAATTCAGTTCAAGATGGCAAACAGAAAAAGTTACCGAGAAAAAAAATTAGAGAAATGTATATGGAGCTGATGGAAGGTGACCCAAAAGGTCCTATGAAGTGTAAAATTTGTAAAATAACTCTGAGTACGTGGGGCAGTTTTAGAGTTCATGTACATAACCATATTAGAGGGAAAGTTTTATGCGAGGTAAATGCAAAAATTACCTTAACTTGTGTATTATTTTAATATTAATACTTATTTTTCCCATTAACTTGTATATTTCGTGTTCTTCTTTTTCTCATATAAGTACAGGGTGGAAACGATAAGTGATCTCACTATTTTTTTTTGTAAACTAACAAGATAAATCGAAAAACTGGTTACTGATTGAAGTTTTAACTTTGAATTTGATCTTATTCTTCCAGTACTGTGGCAAATTGTTCATACAATCTCAGCTCAAGCGCCACGCTATGTCCTACCACGGTAAAGAACGGAAGGTGGCGTGCCAACACTGCGACTTTCTCGCTCTGGACAAGCGCCAGCTTTTGGTGAGCGATAGAGACAGCTTTATTACTGTTTGAATATTGTTTGCATGTTATGTATGACGAGTATGTGCTCCTGTGCTGTCAAAATGACTAAGATCGTTTCATCCACGAAGAGCGCCACCATTCTTCCGCTAATGTTTGAGTGCTAACGATACACGCAAAATCATCCATGAGTGCACACGCACACTACAATGATGACGCTCGGATTGCTCGGATCAAACTCCCCGCACCCCGCGCGACCGAAACCAAAAATTGGTGGGGTGCGTCTTCATGGATGAAAACAAACGAATGCCATGAGCAAGCCCATTTTAAGGACTCCGATCTTATTACGAATCTGATCATGATCATTTCAGCCATAGGACGTCCACTGCTAAATATAGGCCTCCCCCAATGATTTCCATGTTTACGATTGGATATCGATTGGTAGCGGCCTGCGTCCAGCGCTTCCCCGCTACCTTTACGATACGAATCTACTTATTCCATTTTTTAAAGATCTCATTGCATAAGCTATCTCTTATGCTAAGTAATTTTATCATTTTACTAACTAAGATTCTCATTGGGTTTAATTTTGTGTGAAATGTTCATCATAATTCAATAAACTTTCTCTGAACATGAAAGCTCTAGGTTGCTTTCCTGTCAACCTAAACAGAACTGTGACGTTCCCGGGAATATTCCCGGTAGCGAAAGGTCACTGACTGACTCGCTCATTACGAAACCTCAGAAACTACAAGTGCTGAGTCGCAAATTAATAATAATAATAATAAAATCTTTATTTAAGCAAGACAGATTTACAAAAAACGGAATGACATTAAGCTAATTACATGCTATGGTGGATTGTGAAGAAGTGTTGGTAGCGGTTCTCGCACTAGGTATGCACAGTGGCGGCGTAGCATAGGTTGAAATTGAAATCACGACCGTCCTTGCCATGCAGATGCGTCAGTGAGTACTTATTGCGCGACTTTTGTCACCCCCTGATGCTTGGCACCCGGGGCGGACCGCCCCCACCGCCCCCCCCTTACGCCGCTACTGGGTATGCACCTGTATCGCGAGAAACCAAGTATGCATGGAGTTTCCTTTTAGAACGTAGGTGTTCACTAAGACGGGATTTTGCAAAATTCAACCCCTAAGGGGGTAAAACGGGATCCACGCGTACGAAGTCGCGGGCGGCCGCTAGTTATTTACATAGTTATTTGTAATGATTAGAAATAGGATAGGTACGATTTTTTTTATGTGACAGGAACAGGAGGCAAACAATACTTCATCATTTCAGCCATAGGACGTCCACAGCTGAACATAGGCCTCCCCCAATGATTTCCACAATGGCCGGTTGGTGGCGGCCTGCATCCAGCGCCTTCCCGCTACCTTTAGGAGGTGTCGGTCCACCTTGTGGGTGGACGTCTTGCCCTGCACTTTCCGGTACGTGGTCTCCACTACAGAACCTTGCTGCCCCATCGGCCGTCAGTTCTGCATACTATGCCCTGCCCATTGCCACTTCAGCTTACTAATCCGTTGGGCTTCAGCTTACTAATAAGTAGGTACTTACTACTACTTAAAGAGCGATTTGCATAACTTTAATACAAGAAACAAAAATAAACTTGCCGTTCCAAATTTCAGACTGCATAAGATTGGGAATTCATTTATGGGGAAATGTATTAAATTAAAAGTACCTTAATGAAAAAGGGCTACTATAAAGTCGATGATTATTTAAAAGATAAAAATGTTTGGGATGCGTAACTGCCTAGCTCGCATAAATAGTTATAACTATGTATTTTGAAAACCTGTAAACCTTTGAAAAAGAGGCTGACAATAGTGCCTGTTTCTTGCGCTGCTTCTTCTCAGCACTGGCCCATTTATTGTCCCGAAGCAGTGGTAGGGTTAATACTGGGACGTGTAAAAGTGCTTTTTTAAAGCCTACTTACAGAAATAAATGAGTTTTACTGAGTTTTAATAACTGTTTTTTTAATTCCCTCTTCAGTACCACGAACGCCGCAAGCACACTGGCGAGCGTCCGTACGTGTGTGACATATGCTCATCGGCGTTCTTCAGCCGGAGGTGCCTGGTACAACACGTGGAGGGCCACCGCGAAACTGCCTCTGTACAAGTAAGACTTAGGCTAAGAACTTATGGCGCGATTGTCAAACGCGCCCGCGGCGGTTGCGGGCCCGCAGCTTCTGTAGAATGCAGATACTTATGTAAAAACTAATGCACAACTCACGACGCGGTTTTCGCCCGCAGCGGGCGCGGCAGAATCGCGCGGGACGCGGTAACCGCAGTTTCGGCGGTTTTCGCCCGCGCGAAAACCACCCGATCGGCAGGCGACCATTTTGTACCAGTGCCTTAGTGCGCGGCGCGATTTTCACCCGCAAACGCGGCGGGCTCGTGAAAATCGCGCCGTGAGTTCTTAGCTTTACCATAATACGTCCACTGGAGGGAGGTTAAGGCCCATCAATCCCTAATTTTTAAGTGACCCATATGAAAACAAAATTCCTGATAAGTGTCGGCCGATATTTTGGTCGGACTGTTAAACAGTATGAATATCAATATTCAATGAAAGTGCGCACATTACACAGCAGAGGCGGCGTAAGGCGTAGGCGACGTGGGCCACCGCCTACGGCCTCGCGGAACAAGGGGCCTCGCGCATCAAAAATTTTGAAAAAATGTATACAAGGTGGAGATGACAATATCACAATACGACAATAAATGCAAACATTGACTATTAAATATAAATTCTTGATAGCTAAACAATGTAGTTAAAAAAATAATTTTTTTTTCCAAACAAATTCAGCCATAATCAGACACAAAATTAAGCAACAACACGGTTTTAAGTGACGAACATTATTCTTTGGCGCAATATTCCTTTAAAAATAATCACTGAATCAAGAAATCAGAAACTGTCAATGAATAGACCGTTGACCCGTTTTTTTTTTTATAAAATCCGTCTTCAGATCGCCGCAGAACAAGGCCTCGCGAAATCTGTCTTGCCCACATCAAATTTAGGTCTTGCCCCGCCACTGTTACACAGACAAAAATATCGGCCAAATAAAAGTTTGTAGAATGACATGATGATGAACGAACAAAAAGTACCTACCTAAGTAGTAAATCGGTGAATAATGAATAATTATTTCTTTACAGCAGTGGTATTATATTAGGCGGGTACTACAACAAAATTTGTTGGGACCCCCATCAAAAAAGGTCTAAGCAAAATTAAATAACTTCCACAGGCTCATGCCTACTTTGTCTATTCGAAAAAGCCTGGCACGGGGCCCCCGTATCCCATATCACCCTGTATTCCGGGGGCCCCGTATCATTGCGGCGCTACGTCCCTGCTTCACAGAATATTAAGCTATGTTCCTCTAAAGCAGTGGTTCTTAACCGGTGGTCCCTGGAGGCATCCCAAGTGGTCCGCGAAGACATCGTAAGAAACAAGTGATGTGACGTGATGAGTCGAATCAACACAACGCAAACGGCGCACAGTGGGCGAGAAATCGACCTCCGCTTTCATAGGATTTAAAAAAAAAACCTTCTTATTCTCAAAATGACCTTACCTATACACCCACCACAGTTTATCTACTGTGCACCCACGAAGTTTGTCTAACCTTCCGTGGTCCCTGATAAGACAGAAATTTGGTATAAGTAGGTAATGGTCCCTCAGGACTTAAAGGTTAAGAACCACTGCTCTAAAGGGTCGTCCTCCTTCAGTGGAGACAAAGTCTGATGATGATGATTGATCTTTCTTTACAGTGCGAGCAATGCCCAAGGAAGTTCAAGTCAACTCGACACCTCTCTCGCCACCGGTATACTGCACATTCGAAGCGCAAGAAACACGACTTTTAACTGCAATCGTGACAAAAGACGTCCACTGCTAGTCTGGTCTGTGAGCACGTAGAATTTCGTCCAATGACCCCAAGCTACCCATCCTTATCGCTCGCGTGTAATTATGTTGCTGTCGCGCTCGCACACTCACTGCGGCCGCCCGTCGCACAGTCGCGACAGCAATATAATGAGGGTTTTCGCGAATAAAAAATCCGCCAGATGGCAATACGTAGACGCGAGGTCCAAATGCTGCATGATTGGTTATTTTTGACATGACACTGACAGATATGTCAAAATCCACCAATCACGCAGCAGTCAGACCCCACATCCAAGTACCGCCATCTAGCGGATCTTTCATTCGCGAAAACCCTCATTACGCGCAAGCGATAAGGATGGGTAGCTTGGGGTCATTGGACAAAATTCTACGTGCTCACAGACCGGGCTTTAGACAAAGGCCTCCCCCAAGGATTTCAACCAACGGCTCTGCGCTGCCCGCATCCAAATGCTTCCGCGACCTTCACAAGATCTTCAGTTCTTCAGATCTACTGTGGGAGGCCTGCCTGTACTGCATTTTATAAGACTGAGGTAAAACTTTACCTTATTTACTTACTGTAGTATGTATACCATCCTGAGAGCTTAGTGTGAGTTTACATCAAATGTCGTCACTAATGAGCGATGAACGCGTAAAAAAATGACATTAAATGTATGACGGATTGTTCAGCGCCCCTAGCGGAAACTTTCAAGAACTAAAATTTTCAGTAAACTCACACTCAGCCCTCTGATTATAGATTTTTCGATACAAAATTCTTTGCGATCCTAATTAAAACATTTAAAATCCAAATAATCCTAATAATATTGATTTTTTTAAATATTTTGTGTAAAATACTTTTTTAACTTTTAAAAAATAAATACTTTGTTCAATTAAAAAATGTTACTAAGTGGTTAACCTTATACAAATAAAAACAAATTCAAAATTAATAATACTTATTTATTTAACACACAATTGCAGTGTTTCCAAAAGCAGATACAACAGAAAAGAGCCATAGCCCATAAAATAAATAAAACATAAAGTCAAAGTCAAAGTCAAAATTTCTTTATTTGCTTGGACTAATAAATAGTTCTTACAAATCGTCATTTTGCTCTTACTGAGTTTTAATATTTACATGTAACATCTTTTCGTCCAAAAAATACCGCAGTGCCTGAAGACGAAAGTCTACAACCAATGTATGTTACCAGTGATAACTTATGGCTCGGAAACGTGGCCTCTCACTATAGTCCTTATACAAAAGCTCAAAATAAAACATGAGCAGATTTTATTTTAAATATTGTTTTTTCTATTAGATACTTGTGATGTTATTCCTAACTTAAACCATTTTTTTTATTTTTCTAATGAACATTTTTAAAGTCAGGAACATTCCTGGCAACGTTCTCATAATGTTCCGGTTGATTGGATAACTTTATTAGGAAACATAATTTAACAGGAAATCATAATTGGCCTACAAAATCTACTAAAAAACATTGTTATTACAGATTGATATTGTGCTGTGTACTATCCTTAAATAATAATAAATAAATAAAAAATGTTCCCGGGAAAAATCACGTTCTGAGAAAGTTCCCGGGAACGACAAAACACAATAATTGTTACCGGTGTGGGTAAAATTACAATGGATTTGAAATAGCGTTTTATGATTGATGTTTTTAATCACTTTAATTTATAGTAGAGTTGGTAAATGAATGAGGGAAAAGTCAAAGATTTTGAAAGAAATTCTAAGAGATTATAATATAATATGTTTAACATCTTTAAATTTTGAAAATCTTACGTAAAGACGATTCTTAGCTGCCATTTTTAAATCTTTTATGTACCTACTTAAAATACTCGTACTTGTAGCCATATAACAAAAAATATAATATAAAAGATGGTAGTATTAAATAAAAAATAGAAAAAGTATTAAAATAATGAGTAAATAATACAAAAAATAATATAGTATATTTTTATTCACCGTTTCAACATTGAATATAATATTACTATAGCAAATCTTTGAAGATAAATATTTACTTTGAATTTTAGTTATTCTATACATATTATTATTAAATATTATTAAATATTATACATATTATATTTATATACTTTGCTAGCATTTAAGGCCGAAATATATAAATTTTATTTTATCGATACTATAAATATATTTTTGTCAATCACACCATATTACACTGTACTTAAGTTTTTTATAACATTTATAAATATAATACAATACTTTTCCTTATCATTATATTATATTTAACAATAATATATATTTTCAAGACATTACAAAACCAAATAAACCTTCGCTGATTTTACATAATGATTATAGATTTTAAATTAAACTTAATTTATAGGCTTGATCTTACTTATAACAATAAGTATCTAGGTCATTATAGAAATCTACTGGCTTTAATTTAATTTAATTTAATTACACGAGTAACAAGAAACGTTAAGTTGAAAAAGCAATTCTAGTGCTTCTTTTTTAATGAATATTTCTTTTATTCTTTGATCAAAACTATATTATGTAAGTAAATACAAATATAATCATGTTATTGGACATCTGATAATACGTATTTTAAAGTGTTTAAATTAACAATGGCATCATCATTCTTACACTAGGCATTAACATATAGCATAGACTCAGAAAAGAAAATAAGAATTAAACATTATTATGTGGGGTTCTCTATAATACTTGTTGTTGTGCCTACTTAGACTGACATACTGAATAATTATTATTAAAATTTGGACATTGTGATATCTTCGATGCGTCTCTTAAAGGGCTACTAATAATACAATTTAATATTACATAATAATGGCACTGCACGCATTTAAGTAAAAGAAAATGTTGAGTGGGAGGATCTTAAGTAATTTTTACATTTTAGTTGTTCTTAATTTATAAACACTTTATAATAGTCATTTTTTAAACACTTTCTTTAATAACGAGGCTCAAAACTGTATTAAATTAGTTAAAGTTCAATATTTAGGCCAATCACAGGAAATAATCATCCAGATAGCATTTTAAGCTGTATATACGCGGTATTACGGACCATTTAAAGACTTTCGGTTGTTGTATAGTTATTAATTGAGTTTTGAGCATTATGTGAGTAGTTGACACCAAGACACAAGTACGTTCACTTCAAGTCAGCCTGAAAATCGAGTTTAATTTTAAATAGAAATGTGACGTCACTAAATGATGCCTGAAAAACGATCTGGTTTACAATTTGCTGTAAAATCCGATTTTCAATAGTTTGAATTAAATCAACAGATTTTAAAGCCTATTTGCAAAAATAAATGAATTTTATGAATTTTATTTTATAATTTTAGTTTAGTGACATCAAATATTGGTGTGTCAAAAAGTAAGTTAATGAGGGCTATTGTATTTGCTTTCACCAGTTGGCGCCACTGTAAAGTAAGGTTCTGTCACTAGTGGCTAAGATAGTGGCGCCACTGTTAAGTCCTGTCACTAGAGGCTAAATTAGTAGCGCCGCTGTAAAGTAAGATCCTGTCACCAATGGCTAAGACAGTGGCGCCGCTGTTAAGTCCTGTCACTAGTGGCTAAATTAGTAGCGCCGCTGTAAAGTAAGATCCTGTCACCAATGACTAAGACAGTGGCACCGCTGTTAAGTCCTGTCACTAGTAGCTAAATTAGTAGCGCCACTGTAAAGTAAGATCCTGTCACCAATGGCTAAGATAGTGGCGCCACTGTAAAGTGAGGTTCTCTTATTAGACTGACGCCACTGTTCAATCATGTCACTAGTGGCTAAAATAGTAGCGCCACTGTAAAAAAAGCTCTTTCTTAACTACTATTGACCAGTCAGTGGCGCCAATTGGTGACAGCAAATACAATACCCCTCATTGACTGGTGTCAACTACCCAAGACCTTCCAATTACTTGTCCTTCGTCCAGCCCACCCACACAATCATCAGTCCCTCAACAGTGATCTTCGCGACAAACATGACGAAGGCCACCGCTGTGACCGCCACGATTTTATGGATACAACCTCAGTCCATCCAGTCGTCGCCGCCGAAGCTCTCCACGATGTTTACCTGCGGAGGAAATTGTTCTTAGCACTTGGCAAAAAGGGGACGCCATTGTCCAGCAGTGGACGTCGTTTGGTTGACACGAACGAACTTGCCAAATGAAATCGCATAAGTGCACAATGCAGTTTCAGGCGTCGTGATGCATTTTTACACACAATTTTTACACTTTATACAGGTTGTTAAAAAAGAGACCAGTAATATTTCAGGGTCTGTGCATAGAAAATTTTACTCAAAGAAAACATTCCTTTATTTTTGAATAGAAATAGAACTGCATTCAAAGATTTCCAAAAATTTGAATGCCACACCCGGGAATCGAACCAACTAAATTTTGTTAAAAATTACACCCTGTATTTTTATTGCATCGATCGTTAGGGTTAAGTTTATGGATGAAATCTCTCTAACAAACTTGATAAATTAAATGAAAACCATGAAATCTTAAATTATTTTAATTATTTACAGAAAATTGTATGGTATGGTACCTAGTGAATTTTCGAAAAATTTATAAAAATCTTTGAATGCAATTCTCTTTATTTAAAAAAATAAAGGAATGTTTTATTTGAGTAAAATTTTCTATCTACAGTATTAAGAGTACTTTCCCTCCAGGTGGCATTACAAAATTCCACCCTGTATAGTGTGTTTTATACAGGCAGAATCAAGCCCAAACTGAAGTCTAGGATTTCACCAATCAATTTTAGAGTATAATAATATTTACAGCAGATTAGTTCTAACTTCTAATCAAAATCAACTATAAGATTAGAGAAGCCTTCCACACATTTCGCAACATTAGAATTTTAATTCATGGTTTCATGACTGTGCGTATCTTACACTAGTAGTATTCGTTTGTTGTGAAATGATGAAAAACATCGATATTGAGCTTTAAATTAAGGCATTTTTACAAACGCTTTTTGTGAAGTGTAGGTGAAGACAACAAAAACACAGTCACTCTAATATTCGCGATATGATATTGATAACGCTCAACATGCAAAAACTATAATTTACAAACGCCAGCATTTCATACTATATTTTTTTAATGGCGTCCAGCTTTATAATGAACCACACCACGCATTATGGTAGCGGCACGGGAGGGTGTTTTTGAGACATCACACGTCAGCGAGACTTCAGATTTGTATGCTCTGTCACGTCATAATATGTCAATGTCACCCCTCCCGTGCCGCTAAAATATAGTTCCAAAACACTGGACTGTCCTGTCGATGACATTGACAGTGGGGCGCCACCGTCAATACCGAATCGCTGGTTCAGATTTTTGCCATGTTGCAAACCATATAGTTGAACGATAGTAGCGCCCCCCTGTCATTGAGTTTGGTGGGACAGTTCAGCGTGGGTCATCTCTACCACAGGCACTGAGTTAAGCGCCTATAATTAACGCAAAAATATTGTTAAGCTTACAAACTATAGTTTGGCGTGCGTGAGTCTACATGCGCCTAAAACAACCAACTTACCATATTATTTAAAAACCATTTCTCACTTTTATCAATGTTAATATCCCAAACTCCAAAGTCGTGCAATATATCTGTAGGTAGAGTACTTACAAATGTCAGGCGACTTAGTTTCAACGATATATCACTTCATACTTCGCTAGAGTATTGTCATGTAGGCACTGATCCGATAGTTGTTAATTTATATAAATTTTTCTGTAGATAATAATATATTCTCTGTTCTGTTATTTTATTACACGTCATGGTTTCTTCCCATCTTCATATAATCTTATTATTATACATTTTTCACCTGTATACTTATTATTATATTCTCTTATTCTACTTATATCTGTCGGTATACATTATTTTTCTATTAAAAACTTGTGCTGTGATGATACTAAATTAGTATAAGCTTCAA
Source organism: Ostrinia furnacalis (assembly GCF_004193835.3). Taxonomy (NCBI): domain Eukaryota; kingdom Metazoa; phylum Arthropoda; class Insecta; order Lepidoptera; family Crambidae; genus Ostrinia; species Ostrinia furnacalis. The sequence goes on along the minus strand of NW_021131888.1, from coordinate 55,015 downwards.
TACAATATAGTGCTAGCACTCTGAGTATTATTAATATATGTGAGTATTCTTCATTTATTTACTAATTACTACATAATATCTTGAATATAATGTACTGGAATAGAATTATTTCTGATCATTATTTGTATACCTAGCAAATCAACTACTACGAGTACTTCCCCAATGGATTCTGAATTAATTGTCTTTAGAATATGAGTCAAAATCAAATGAGGACTGTTTTGAAGCAGTTTTACTTATGTTGCCATGCGTTTGTCTAGTTATTAAAAACTTTAAGCTATGTATAAAATATTTTTGTAGCATTCAATGACTAAGCCCTAAGCAATCATTCAAGAAAATATAAAGCCCAATCCACATTATTCTTAATATATTATCTAATAGGTGACTTTTACCTATAAAATTGCCTTTATGAAAACAATTTTTTAATGTGTTTTGTTTTTTTAGTAACAACAAATCTACGTTATCACGAGACATGTATTGATTTTTACCCGGGAATCGTGGGTGATTCCCGGGAATCGTGAGGAATTCCCGGTAATTCCCAATATTAGTAAAGATTTGTAGCCCTACGATAGTAATATTTAAATTTTAAGCCACAACGAAGAAGTTAGTCGGAACTAGAAAAAACTTATAACAGATAATGTTGACTCTACTGTGAAATAAACTAGCCCATATTTTTCCCAACGTTGTGGTAAGGCAAGCTATATTTGGGACGTGTATGAGGGGCTGAGGGCCCTGGAAAGAGCCTAAGTAGGTACTAAATAAAATAAAAGATTTTAAACTTTCGCGTTCCATTTCAACTAAAATAGTAAGACACCAGCGAGCCGCCAGTCTGCATGTGACCACCAAACGTCAAACCGTGAGTACATAATGTAACTCATTAATAAACGTCGCGTTAAGACCCGTGTCTTACTATTTTACTAAATAAAATATTTTATTTGTGACCTGTGAGCTTGCGGCGATAAATACATAAATGCAGACTAGGCTTTATACTGAACTTCAAACTGACGCTACACAATAGTGTATATCAATAGATCAGCCAAATAATACTTTAACAAGGACCAAGTACCTTTTAATCATCTCCATTATCTTCCAGATAGTCATCATCATTGTCATTGTTACCACCATCATCGTTATTATCATTATCGTCATTCTCCAAATAATCATCATCAACGCCATCACCATCGCCGGCATTGTCCTCAAGATAATCATTGTCATCGCCTCCATCGAAATCGTTATCTTTCGGTTCTGATATAGCCAAATCAGCTATCGGTAGACTTTCAGGCTCAGTTTGAGTTGGATACTCAGCAAGCGGCGCTGTAGCCTCAGGACTCCCTGGTTGCTCAATAGTCGGTTGCTCAGAATCCGACCGGAACGTATCTCTACCATCACCCATAGGGTACCCCACATCGAACGCTGGGTTGTACCCGTCGAACAACGGGTTGTACCCGTGACCTACCTCGGAAGGCGGGCTGTCGCTGCGGAAGCCCCCACCAAGGGCGTAGCCTGCCAGCCCCCCCGCGGCCAAAGCGCCCACCCCAAGCCCCACCGCTGCCCCCGTGCCCATGCCGGAACGCTGTTGGGGCGCTCCGTATGGGGCTGAGGTGTAGCCTTGCTGGAAGGCAAAATAGATATTTTTAAAGGATGAAACGTTTATTTACATAATACGCGTCACTATCTTAAGAATAAGAATGTCTTTATTCAGCATAATTATCATTAAGGTATAATACAAAGCAAGAGTAAGTACATAAAAAAACATAAAAACATAACAAACAATAAATAAAAACATATGCTGAATAGGCGCCCGCTCAGCAAAAATCGCGACATGACACAAACGTCATGCCGAGAAGCTGGTTTTCAGCGGGAAACTGATCTGAACCAATCTTCACACTTTAAAGAAGTGTTCTAAATATTACAATTCACCCGTATGTGTTTTTAAGTGATCGTGTTAACCCTTTATACGGCAGTGGGAATATATTATCCTCCACCATATTTTGAACTTTATTCCTTTGTCTTTAGGTCCACAAACAACGAAAAATTGACTTATTCAAATTCAAAATTATTTATTGTTATGCCAATTAAAGGCTTAAACTCTAGTAAACTTGAATTTACTCTATAAATCGAGAAATGTCGTATCGTAACATTGATGTTTTTAAAGTGTAACATATTAATTAAAATAATAACTTACCACAGCTGTAGGCGGTGGTGCGGAATAACCTGAAATGTCAAAGATATTTTCAGGTAATTTTTCAAACCTAAAAATGTTACTTAAGGGATTTTCTTCTTTAGCTGTGCCCTGGAGACACAGTCTACCCCAAATAATATGGTATTTCATTATTTATTAATTAAAATATATTTGTAAATTGACCCCCTTCAGAAGAGCTAGAGACCACAAATTTTTGCTTTTCATGCTATATAATTTTTCATTTTTGTGATTGATTTCTAGCTGATTGATTAGATAATTTTTCAAGCAACGCCTATTCTAATTTAGGCTTAGTCCAGAGATAATGATATACGTAATTGTATACGGAATAAGTTCGCCTTTAGTGCTGGTCTATGACATGTGCAAAAATAATTGAAATTAATGAATGAACAACTTTTTTGTTTATCTACCTCTAAAATATCTAGAACTCATTATTAGTTTATTTTTTAAACATGCTAAATGAGAATTTAAATAATTAACTCTGAAGAAAACTGCGTAATATTAATAAATAACAAATAGGAAGAACTATGAAATAAAACCCCTCATTCAACATCAATACAATATTTATTAAATCCAAGTGATTACAAATAAGAAAGATTTAACAATAAATGCAAATGAAACAATTTTCAATACAACCAAAAGTGCTACATTATTTTTTTAAACAAATAAAAACATATCCAATCATAAAATACTTTCTAATACTTCAAAGTTAATTTAATAAATCAATAAGAGACGTGTCATTATAATAAAAGTGATTGGTAAATTCCCACTTAATTTCCGGGACTATTCCCACCGCTGCAACTCCTGTGCAGCCAGGATCTGCAGCTTAACCGCGAATAAAAACCCAACCAGTGAAGGTCAAGTTTGTCCCGGAGATTAAAACAAAACTATCATTGGACCAGCAACGAAGTAAATCAAGAGCGTAGGAGTTCGAGCTTTAGTATCCCAACACTGAATTATCTATTGTTAGGGAATGACGTGAATTCCCGATTATAAAAACGTTCCTGGGAATTTGAAAATTATAAATATTATGAATTTGTTCCTAGGAATATTCTTAGTAGCGTTATCCAATATTCTTACTAACAGGAACATATTATTAAGAACGTTATGGGAAACATTCCCGTCATATCTACCCGGAACAAAAACATGTTTTCGGAAAGTGTACATAAAATATAGGAAAATGTGTATCAACTTCCAACAATTATTTTTAAATGCTTTTGCTAAAAATTACAAATATAGGAATATTATGAATTATAATTAATGTAACAATCAATGGCTTACATAAATGTGATAAAATGTTAGTTTAATTGGAAAAATACTAAATTATATTATTGGTATATAAATACCTTTAGCGAAACTCCACCTTAAAAGGATTTTTTTTATATTTAACATTTTTTGTTCAATAAAAACAAAAAATATGTTTTACATAGTTGGTTGAACTTACTTCTAATAATATTTTTGGCAAAATGATTTTAAAAGTCAAGAAGAAATATTACAAAAGGGGTGATTTAAAACTAAAGAATAAAAATAATGAATTACAACAATAATTATTATGTTCATTAAGTTATTGTACTTTTAAATATTAAATATGAAGGGCAAGTTTGCGTCTTGAGAATTTTTCATTACTGGAAACACTAACTTTTTATTAAATCCCCAAATTTTGACAGTGTCAAAGTGACAGCTCTTTGCATTTTTATACAATTGCAACATTTCATTGCCATTTATTTACCTTTTAAATTATAGTAAGCTTTTTAAAATATTTGTGATGAAATTGTTTTTACTTTACAAGAGCTCAACGTAAATGACAGAAAATGTGTTCTCTCAGTGGAATTTGAACGTTATACTTTTAATAATAAGATTCATTATTCATAACCACGCGGCCGGATCATGTAAGCTTATAAGTAAAATAACCTAATAAACAATTAACCTCTTAGTCATAAAAAAACATTCAATATTAATCAACTTGCTTGTGTTAGCGGATAATATGACACCGTAAAATTGTGAACTCCGTCAGTTTATAATATAACGCGTGAGATTGTAAACTATAGGTCTATCACATAACTGAGTGCTTGAGGTATGGAAGCGGCACGGGAGGGATGACATTGACATATTATGACGTGAATAAGCACACAAATCTGAAGTCTGACGTTTGACGTCACAAAAACACCCTCCCGTGCCGCTTACGTTAGGCCATTGGTTCCCAAAATAGGGAGGCGCAAAGACCTTGGGGGGCGCGGGTCATCTGTGTACTTAAGTATAAAAAACCTGCGACCGCTGAGAGAACGCATTCCAAACTGCTCGATACGACCAGATCAGATAAATTTGTAGGGAGTCAAGCAAAGCGCCCGGGGAAAAGAGCCCAGAGCAGGTACCCGCGCGCTCTCCCGAGATTCGGTTCGTACGCCGTGAGGCAGGAAGAACCATGGGTGGTGGTGCTCGATACGACCAATAAATAATCTTGACTGGAGGGGCGCGGATTTTTTGTATGGTCGAAAGGGTGCGCGTCTTAAATAAGTTTGGGAACCAATGCCTTGGCACTGTCTCAGTTATGCGACTCACCTATATTAATTGTTTTTTATGAGTAAGAGGATATTATAACAATAACATTGTAGTTTCCAGTCGACTCCACCCAATCACTTTAGAAGGCACCTGAAATGTAATACAAATAGTTCAATATAATATAATATATATATTTTGTATGACGAATGGAATGTGTATACATTATACATGTAGTAATGTTTGAAAACTGTGTAAGTTACTTGAATTTATTTTTAAGAATAATATTAAATATTATTTTACTTGTGTGTGATAACAACGTCTGTCAAATTGATTGATATATCAGGAATGCCGTGTCTTTATAAACTACACTCGACAGCAAATAAATCGCACCACCCGCGACAAGCACTTTCAAACGTATGCATCCCCACTTCACACCAATATTGGTACCATTCAAAAGCCTAGTTCTAAACTTCATTTCATTATAGTAAAGATTTTTACCCCAAAAATGTTTCTTTAGAAGGATCCAGAGTAACTTCTTCAAAAAATAGATAGTTACGCTTGAGCCAATTTTTATGGCTATAAAACTGTTAAGTTGGGATTAATCGCTATCCATCTGTTAAAGAGGACACGTGTGATCATTATTTGGTTTTATAACCATAAAATTTGGTCTAATTGATCCCAGAGGTGAACCCAAAGTGAGGTCTTTTTTAAGTCACATTTATGGTATATGTTAATCATTTATTAAGAAATTAAATGTGTTTTTCTTTAAGGATATTTATTGGGCTTTCAAATAACACCAATATTGTTGGGGCACCATTATTGTGTCATAAGAAAATCTTTAAAGTTCACGTCGCGGGTGGTGCGATTTATTTGCTGTTGAGTGTAGTAAGCTAATAACTGCATTATATTTTGTATATGTTTAAACACAAAACTATATTATTTAACGCTTTACGACAGCAAATAGATTTTTTTAAATGGTAAGTTTTTTTTTTGGGAAAATATAAATTAAAGATTATTTTCGTTCATTTAATAATCGCAAATATATTAATATCAATCAATCAGTTCGACGACGTATACGTGAATCATTTTATTTGAAACTCAATTTTTTGTATATTTATACACCAAATACTGTGTAAGTATACACCAAACATCTACCTACGTGTTTCTATAAATCTTCGTCAGCAAACTACGTCAACCCTCAGTAGAAGCCTGCGCCAAAGAAAAAAAAACGTACACAATGTTGCCAATTACGAAAAATATACACAAATCGTTGTCAATTACAAAAAAAATACACAAGCTTAAAAACACAAAGAAAAAAAGAAAACCCGTCACCAATTTGATGTTATTTTTGTTAGTACGTTGTTAATTGTTTACAAATAAAAGTAATAAAAGAACACAGTCATAGAAAGCATTTTTACGAAATACTTTAGCAGATATTTTTGAGAAAAGAAATGTTTTTAAGGATTTTTGTGTTTAATGTGTGAAGATAAATTTTGTAGGTAATTTAATTTATACATTGCAGGCTTTTGAAGCAAAAATTTTGATTACATAATTTAACAAAACTGTGAGAACAGATTATTTTTCTTGTTGAGTATGTGTTACATTTGGGAATCGAACCCAGGATCCCAGATAGAGGCTCTAACCACTAGACCACCGCGTCAATTTTGAGAAAAGTTTAAATCGTTATTAAAGCAAACTTTTACTATGTTCAGTGTTATGATTTTGATGTAATTTACAAAAATAAATGTGCCTTTTCCAAATATGTGAATGATGTATATTACACAGTGCACAACACATAATATTTTCAATGTAACTTACCTTTAAAGTACAAAATCATTCAACACTCACTGTTTTGTAGAAAAACGTTAATTTTTCGTTGAAAAATCTTTTCTTTTTTTCATTCACTATATTTTTTCTGTAAAATTTTATTTAGGTAGTACCAAAAGTGTGATTTTACAAAAGTGTAAATTTTTAGTTTTGTGATATATTAGAAAAAGAATTGCCGGTAACTTTTACGTGTATGTCACATTTTAATATACAAAATTATTTACATTTTTTCAAAAAGATTAGAAGTATGTAAGCTATAAACAACCTTATGGCTTAATAAAAGCAAAAAAATATAGCATGCATCACTAATTATTGATAGTTTAGGAGCCAATCCACGACACAATCCAATGAGTCAATCCAACAATGAATTATTTTATCGATTAGACCCTACACTGGGCTAAACGTTGGACTGAATAATCGGTTGACGCCTTATGACGGTCCATTGAAATACGTTAGTATTATTAGTATACATTATTATTAAAAAAATTTATATCATAGATAAATTAAAAACTACCAAGTACTTGTTAATATTATATGAAACCCAAAAAGACAAAAAAAATACTACCCCATAGTATATTACATTTAAAAATGTATATTTTTTGTTAAGATATGGCAAATGAAATAAAAAATATACATAATAATATACATCAAAAAACTTTGTGTATATTTTAAAAAACTTGGGGTCATGTCGCTAGTTTGCGTCCATCTACGTATCGCTCTAAAATAGTAAAAAAAAAATAGGAACAGTGATACGTACAGAATAATAAAACGCGGTTCGGTTTTGTTACTGTAATGGTAGCGTAATTCTCCATTGTTTTTAAAAAGTATGCTTTCAAAAAGTAATTTATCGTTTGGAAACTAACAGGCGACATGGCAGTTTTTGTATTTTTTTTTATTTACTAAAAGCCAGTAATGTTACAAAGCAACTACTGTTTCATTATATTTTTATAAAAAAAAGTGAACAATATCATCTACACACAATTTCTTAAATGCATAAATGGAACCTTAAAATTGCGAATTTGCGATATACGAAATTCCGTATTATTATTATACATCGATTATGTTAGTACACTTATTTCTACATATTTTTGTCGAAAAGATCGATTACCACCTTTGGGAATTGAATCCACTACCTTACGATTGCCGGACGACTGTTTTGACCGCTGAGCTACATAGAATGGGTATAAAACCAAAAAAGAAAGAAAGTATTTATTTGATGCGAGTATTAAAAGCATTAAAAATATTAAGTAAGTCAGCATCGGGGGTTCAATTCCCATCTGAGGTAATCGATTTTTTCAATAATTATTATTACTGACGGGATTGCTAAATTGCTACCATGTATCTTAAAATTGAGTACCGATATTTCGGCACTGTTGCAAGCGCCATGGTTAAGGTACATGGTAGCAAACCCGTCAGTAATAATAATTATGATAGTGACACCATGAAAGTTTAAAACTATTTTTTTAGTTTCAAAAAATTAAAAAATTGCATCTCTTAAATATAAATATTATATTAAGTAAAGCCCGGTCCGTGAGCACGTAGAATTTTGTCCAATGACCCCAAGCTACCCATCCTTATCGCTCGCGCGTAATTATGTTTCTATCGCGCTCGCACACTCACTGCGGGCGCCCGTCGCACAGTCGCGACAGTAATATAATTACACGCGAGCGATAAGGATGGGTAGCTCGGGGTCATTGGACAAAATTCTAAGTGCTCACGGACCAGACTATACATGATGTATTCTTACCTTGAGGGGCTCCATAGCCAGGGGCCCCGTAAGCGGGGGGCGGGGGTCCGTACTGTCCACCATAAGTTGGGGGGTCCGCCTAGAAATTACAAACATTCACAGTTAATACGAGTTTCAATACCTGCTGATAAAGTAACTGATAGGGACTTATCTGTCAGATAAATGTGTAACAAAATTAGTCAGGGGGCTAAGTACGAGTATACATCAAAACGTCATCACTAGCGAGTGCATAAAAAAACTGTCATTAAATGTATAGACCCAATATACTGAACTGTCCTATCCGTGACATTGATAGCGGGGCGCCACCGTCAATACCGGATCGCTGGTTCCGATTTTTGCCATGTTGGAAACTACATATAGTTGAACGATGGTGGCGCCCCTTCGTCAATGAGTTTGGTGGGACAGTTCAGTTTAGGTCATCTATATGATAGATTGTAATATAAGTTGATATTGTGATGTACTATCCTTAAATAAATAATTAACGCACTGACATTATTACACACTGGACTGGCTGCATTCATAATATTTTTGTGCCTATTTGAGTTTCGCCATTTTGGCGCTGTAGGTCTTACTGTAGGCCATTGGTTCCTAAACTTATTTGAGACGCGCCCCCTTTCGACCATACAAAAAATTTCGCGCCCCCTCCTCCAGTCAAGATTATTTATTGGTCGTATCGAGCAGTCTGGAATGCATTCTCTCAGCGGTCGCAGGTTTTTTATACTTAAGTACACAGATGGCCCGCGTCCCCTTTAATTAAAGGGCTTTGCGCCTCCCCTGGAGGGCGCGCCCCCCACTTTGGGAACCAATGCTGTAGGCAGATACGATTGTCCATGGAACTAAAATTAGTGATTTTCTTTCTCGCTTACTCTTATGGTTACTCCATACAATGTACGTCAAAATTAGTTCTCGGGACAATCGTAGTGGCGCTTTAAATTGGTACACAAAATTAGCTGTCATTTGTATGAGACAACCTGCCCAATGTGTATTATGAGAGGTCAGTGACTATAATAATAATAATAATAATAATAAATCTTTGGACAATTTCACACAGCGCCAGCTAGCCCCAAAGTAAGCAACTTAATGCTTGTGTTATGGGTGCTAGCTTAGCGGATATACTACTTATATACTTTTTTTTTTTAAATACATAAATATTATACATAGTCACACCCAGACCCGTCACAGAAATTAAAATGACATTATTGTGACAGAGACGCCGCTATTCGAGTGAGAAACGATCGCATGCAATATCATACTAATTTAAACAAGATACAACAGTGACAAATATGGCACTTCTCAGACGGCTGAGTGACAAATATGGCACTAAACGTTAACATTCCAACATTCAACAACACAAACTCGACACAGTTTTAATCACCCATTCTATTGGTTGATTAGTGACATACCCTATAAGGTCTATACTGGTATGGTTGATACTGGGGGCGTACCATATGCGGCTGCCGCGGCGCGGCGCCCTCGAAGCCTATGAACTGGACGGCGCTGTGTAACTTTAGTGAGTGGGACAGAGATGGAACTATACTAATGACACATTGTGTTAGAGAAGGCGCTGTTCGAATGAAACAATAGCATGCTTCATCATAGTTTCAAGTGTGACAGAGACTGCGCTAATCAGATAACCGAGTGATAAATATGGCACTACTCTGCCAGCCGAGTGACAAATATGGCACTACTCTGACGGCCGAGTGACAAATATGTAACTACTCTGACGGCCGAGTGACAAATATGTAACTACTCTGACGGCCGAGTGACAAAATTATGGCACTACTCAGACGGCCGAGTGACAAATATGGCACTTCTCAGACGGCCGAGTGACAAATTTGACATGCAAACACACACAACATAGTTTTCAAACCACAAATCGACACCATTCTAGACACCCATTCTATTGGTTGGTTAGTGACATACCCTATACGGCCTATACGCAGTATACTGGCATGGTTGATACTGGGGGCGTACCATATACGGCTGCTGCGGCGCGGCCTCGAANACAGTGGCGCCACTGTAAAGTAAGGTCCTGTCATCAATAGCTAAGATAGTGGCGCCACTGTAAAATAAGGTTATCTTATTAGTGACTAAGATAGTGCTGACACCACTGTTAAATCATATCACTAGTGGCTAAAATAGTAGCGCCACTGTAAAGTAAGATCCTGTCACCAATGACTAAGACAGTGGCGCCGCTGTTAAGTCCTGTCACTAGTGGCTAAATTAGTAGCGCCACTGTAAAGTAAGATCCTGTCACTAATGACTGAAACTACAACACTGACAAACACTGACAACGCGTCTGCGCGCGGGATTTTTTATATGAAATCACGCGGACCGCGAATCGCCTTAAGTCCTGTCACTAGTGGCTAAATTAGTAGCGCCACTGTAAAAAAAAGCACAACTGGTGATCGCAAATACAATACTTCATTGACTGGTGTCAACTACCCAAGACCTTCCAATTACTTGTCCTTCGTCCAGCCCACCCACACAATCATCAGTCCTTCAACAGTGATCTTCGCGACGAACATGACGAAGGCCACCGCTGTGACCGCCACGATCTTATGTATACAACCTCAGTCCATCCAGTCGTCGCCGCCGAAGCTTTCGACGATGTTTACCTGCGGAGGAAATTGTTCTTAGCACTTGGCAAAAAGGGGACGCCATTGTCCAGCAGTGGACGTCGTTTGGTTGACACGAACGAACTTGCCAAATGAAATCGCATAAGTGCACAATGTAGTTTCAGGCGTCGTGATGCATTTTTACACACAATTTACACTTTATACAGGTTGTTAAAAATGAGACCCGTAATATTTCAGGGTCTGTGCATTAAACGTAATTACTCGAACTGCAATAGAATAAGTAACACGAATTTTGTTAGACATTTTTTTAAATTAATGTATTATTTATTTAAATCTTGGATTTTACCTTATTTTACAACTTGTATATTGTGCGTTCTATACAGGCAGAATCAAGCCCCAAACTGATAACAGATAATTTGAAGTCTCGAATTTCACCAATCAATTAGAGAGTACAAAACCTTCTAACTTCTAATCAAAATCAACTATAAGATTATAGAAGCCTTCCGCACATTTCGCAATATTAGAATTTTAATTCATGGTTTCATGACTGTGCGTATCTTACACTAGTAGTATTCGTTTGTTGTGAAATGATGAAAAACATCGATATTGAGCTTTAAATTAAGGCATTTTTACAGCGCTTCTTGTGAAGTGTAGGTGAAGACAACAAAAACACAGTCACTCTAATATTCGCGATATGAATTTTAATGGCGTCCAGCTTTATAATGAACCACACCACGCATTATGGTAGCGGCACGGGAGGGTGTTTTTGAGACATCACACGTCAGCGAGACTTCAGATTTGTATGCTCTGTCACGTCATAATATGTCAATGTCACCCCTCCCGTGCCGCTAAAATACCTCAGGCACTGAGTTAAGCGCCTATAATTAACGCAAAAATATTGTTAAGCTTACAAACTAGAGTTAGGCGTGCGTGAGTCTACATGCGCCTAAAACAACCAACTTACCATATTATTTTTTAAATCAAAACCATTTCTCACGTTTATCAAATTGTTAATATCCCAAACTCCAAAGTCGTGCAATATATCTGTAGGCAGAGTACTTACAAATGTCAGGCGACTTAGTTTCAACGATATATCACTTCATACTTCGATATATTTTTCATGTAGGCACTGATCCCATAGTTGTTAATTTATATAAATCTTTCTGTAGATAATAATATATTATTCTCTAATCTCTGTTCTGTTATTTTATTATACGTCATGGTTTCTTCCCATCTTCATAATAATCTTATTATCATGTATAATTTTATTATTATACATTTTTCACTTGTATACTTATTATTATATTATATTCTCTTATTATACTTATATCTGTCAGTATACATTATTTTTCTATCAAAAAACTTGTGCTGTGATGATACTAAATTAGTATAAGCTTCAATACAATGTAGTGTTATCACTCTGAGTATTATTAATAAATGTGAGTATTCTTCATTTATTTACTAATTACTACATAATATCTTGAATATATTGTACTGGAATAGAATTATTTCTGATCATTATTTGTATATCTAGCAAATCAACTACTACGAGTACTTCCCCAATGGATTTTGAATTAATTGTCTTTAGAATATGAGTCAAAATCAAATGAGGACTAAGTAATTTGAAGCAATTTTATTTATGTTGCTCATGCATTTGACTGGTTATTAAAAACTTCAAGCTATGTACAAAATATTTTTGTAGCATTCAATGACTAAGCCCTAAGCAATCATTCAAGAAAATATAAAGCCCAATCCACATTATTATAGGTAGTATACCTAATAGTCTACATTATTATAGGTAGTTTACCTAATAGTCTACATTATTATAGGTAGTATACCTAATAGGTCTTTTACCTATAAAATTGCCGTTATGAAAACAAATTTTTAATACATTTTGTTTTTTTAGTAACAACAAATCTACGTTATCACGAGACATGTATTGATTTTTACCCGGGAATCGTGGGTGATTCCCGGGAATCGTGAGGAATTCCCGGTAATTCCCAGTATTAGTAATGGTTTGTAGCCCTACGATATTAATATTTAAAATTTAAGCCACAACGAAGAAGTTAGTCGGAATTAGAAAAAAATATATCGCCAACCAAACCGAGCAGAAAATGTTGACTCTACTACGAAATAAACCAGCCCATATTTTTCCCAACGTTGTGGTAAGGCAAGCTATATTTGGGACTTGTATGAGGGTAAATAAAATATAAGATTTTAAACTTTCGCGTTCCATTTCAACTAAAATAGTAGGTAAGACACCAGCGAGCCGCCAGTCTGCTTGTGACCGCGGCTGCAGCATAGCAGCCGAAACGTCAAGCCGTGAGTACATAATGTAACTCATTGATAAACGTCGCGTTAAGACCCGTGTCTTACTATTTTACTGAATAAAATATTTTATTTGTGACCTGTGGGCTTGAGGCGATAAATAAATGCAGACTAGGCTTTATATCGAACTTCAAACTGACGCTACACTACTGACCAGCCAAATAATACTTTAACAAGGACCAAGTACCTTTTAATCATCTCCGTTATCTTCCAGATAGTCATCATCATTGTCATTGTTACCACCATCATCGTTATTATCATTATCATCATTCTCCAAATAATCATCATCAACGCCATCACCATCGCCGGCATTGTCCTCAAGATAATCATTGTCGTCACCTCCATCGAAATCGTTATCTTTCGGTTCTGATATAGCCAAATCAGCTATCGGTAGACTTTCAGGCTCAGTTTGAGTTGGATACTCAGCAAGCGGCGCTGTAGGACTCCCTTGCTCAACAGTATTCTCAGAATCAGACCGGAACGTATCTCTACCATCACCCATAGGGTACCCCACATCGAACGCTGGGTTGTACCCGTCGAACAACGGGTTGTACCCGTGACCTACCTCGGAAGGCGGGCTGTCGCTGCGGAAGCCCCCACCAAGAGCGTAGCCTGCCAGCCCCCCCGCGGCCAAAGCGCCCACCCCAAGCCCCACTGCTGCCCCCGTTCCCATGCCGGAGCGCTGTTGGGGCGCTCCGTATGGGGCTGAGGTGTAGCCTTGCTGGAAGGCAAAATAGATATTTTTGAAGGATGAAACGTTTATTTATATGTATAATACGCGTCACTATCTTCACACTTTAAAGAAGTTAAAAGTTCTAAATATTACAATTCACCCGTATGTGTTTTCAAAAGTGATCGTGTTATCCCTTTATACGGCAGTGGGAATATATTATTTCCCACCATATTTTGAACTTTCTTTCTATTCCCTTGTCTTTAGGTCCACAAACAACGAAAAATGTGACTTATTCAAATTCAAAATTATTTATTGTTATGCCAATTAAAGGCTTAAACTGTAGTAAACTTGAATTTACTCTATGAATCGAGAAATGTCGTATCGTAACATTGATGTTTTTAAAGTGTAACATATTAATTAAAATAATAACTTACCACAGCTGTAGGCGGTGGTGCGGAATAACCTGAAATGTCAAAGATATTTTCAGGAAATTTTTCAAACCTAAAAATGTTACTTAAGGGATTTTCTTCTTTAGCTGTGCCCTGGAGACACAGTCTACCACAAATAATATTATTATATGGTATTTCATTATTTATGAATTAAAATATATTTGTAAATTATAATAAAAAAAGACCCTCTTCCTGAAGAGCTAGAGACTATAATTTTTCATTTTTGTGATCAGATAATTTTTCAAGCAACGCATTCTAATTTAGGCTTAGTCCAAAGATAATGATATACGTAATTGTATACGGAATAAGTTCGCCTTTAGTGCTTGTCTATGACATGTGCAAAAATAATTTAAGTTAATGAATTAACAAGTTTTTTGTTTATCTACCTCTAAAATATCTAGAACTCATTATTAGTTTATTTTTTAAACATGCTAAATGAGAATTTAAATAATTAACTCTGAAGAAAACTGCGCAGTATTAATAAATAACAAATAGGAAGAACTATGAAATAAAACCCATCATTCAACATCAATACAATATTTATTAAATCCAAGTGATTACAAATAAGAAAGATATTAACAATAAATGCAATGAAACAATTTTCAATACAACCAAAAGTGCTACATTATTTTTTCAAACAAATAAAAACATGATTATCCAAACATAAAATACTTTCTAATACTTCAAAGTTAATTTAATAAATCAATAAGATACGTGTCATTATAATAAAAGTGATTGGTACATTCCCACATTTCCCACTTAGTTTCCGGGACTATTCCCACCTCTTTTTCCCACCGCTGCAACTCCTGTGCAGCCAGGATCAACAGCTTAACCGCGAATAAAAACCCAACCAGTGAAGGTCAAGATTGTCCGGAGATTAAAACCAGAGTAAATACAAATGAGTAGGTCATCTTCATAGAAACGCACCGAGCGCGGTTTGTATGTGAGCGCGCCAATACGTATGCGGCGCGCACGCACACACTGACAAAATTCGGCGCAACACCCCGCTAAAGCTAATCCACGCTAAATTCACGCTAAATACGCGTTTCTATGAAGATGACCTACTCATTTGTATTTACTCTGTTAAAACTATCATTGGACCAGCAACGAAGTTAATAAAGAACGTAGGAGTTCGAAGCTTTAGTATCCCAACACTGAATTATCTATTGTTAGGGAATGACGTGAATTCCCGGTTATAAAAACGTTCCTGGGAATTTGAAAATTATAAATATTATGAATTTGTTCCTGGGAATATTCTTAGTAGCGTTATCCAATATCCTTACTTACCAGGAACATATTAAGAACGTTACGGGAAACATTCTAGTCATATGTACCCGGAACAAAAACATGTTTTCGGAAAGTGTAAGTACATAAAATAAAGGAAAAAGTGTATCAACTTCCAACAATTATTTTTAAATGCTTTTGCTTAAAATTACAAAATTTTGAATCTATAGGAATATTATGAATTATAATTAATATAACAATCAATGGCTTACATAAATGTGATAAAATATTAGTATAATTGGAAAAATAGTAAATTATATTATTGGTATATAAATACCTTAAAACGAGCGAAACTCCGCCTTTAAAAGTGAAGACTTTTTATATATTTAACATTTTTGTTCAATAAAAACAAAAAATATGTTTTACATAGTTGGTTAAACTTACTTCTAATAATATTTTTGGCAAAATGATTTTAAAAGTCAAGAAGAAATATTACAAAAGGCGTGATTTAAAACTAAAGAATAAAAATAATGAATTACAACAATAATTATTATGTTCATTAAGTTATTGTACTTTTAAATATTAAATGTGAAGGGCAAGTATGCGTCTTGAGATTTTTTTGATTAATGGCAATTGGCAACACTGACTTTTTTGGAATTTCCCAAACTCTGACATTGTCAAAGTGACAGCTCTTTGCATTTTTTATACAATGACAACATTTCATTGCCATTTATTTACCTTTTTTAAATTATAGTAAGCATTTTAAAATATTTGTGATGAAATTGAAATTTACCTTACAAAAGCTCAACGTAAATGACAGAAAATGTGTTCTCTCAGTGATGAACGTTATACTTTTAATAATAAGATTCATTATTCATAACCTCGCGGCCAGATCATGTATGGACAGCTTATAAGTAAAATAACGTAATAAACAATTAACCTCTTATTCATAAAAACATTCAATATTAATCAACTTGCTTTTGTTAGCGGACATGACACCGTAAAATTGTGAACTTCGTCAGTTTATAATATAACGCGTGAGATTGTAAACTATAGGTCTAGAAAATAACTGTGACAGTGCCTGACTTATGGAAGCGGCACGGGAGGGGTGACTTTGACATATTATGACGTGACTGAGCACACAAATCTGAAGTCTCGCTGACGTTTGACGTCACAAAAACACCCTCCCGTGCCGCGTACCTTAGGCCATTGGTTCCCAAAATAGGGAGACGCAAAGACCTTGGGGGGCGCGGGTCATCTGTGTACTTAAGTATAAAAAACCTGCGACCGCTGAGAGAATGCATTCTAGACTGCTCGATACGACCAATAAATAATCTGACTGGAGGAGGGAGGCGCGGATTTTTTGTATGGTCGAAACGGCGCGTCTCAAATAAGTTTGGGAACCAATGTCTTAGGCACTGTCTCAGTTATGCTCTAAGTCTATACCTATAGTAATTGCTTTTTTATGAGTAAGAGGTTATAATAACAATAACATTGTAGTTTCCAGTCGACTCCACCCAATCACTTTAGAAGGCACCTGAAATGTAATACAAATAGTTCAATATAATATAATATATATTTTTGTACGACGAATGGAATGTGTATACATGTACTAAATGTTTGAAAACTGCATAAGTTACTTGAATTTATTTTTAAGAATATTATTAAATATTATTTTACTTGTGTGTGATAACAACGTCTATCAAATTGATTGATATATCAGGAATGCCGTGTCTTTATAAACTAATAAGCTAATAACTGCATTTTATTTTGTATATGTTTAAACACAAAACTATATTATTTAACGCTTTACGACAGCAAATAGATTTTTTTAAATGGTAAGTTTTTTTTTTTTTGGGAAAATATAAATTAAAGATTATTTTCGTTCATTTAATAATCGCAAATATATTAATATCAATCAATCAGTTCGACGACGTATACGTGAATCATTTTATTTGAAACTCAATTTTTTGTATATTTATACACCAAATACTGTGTAAGTATACACCAAACATCTACCTACGTGTTTCTATAAATCTTCGTCAGCAAACTACGTCAACCCTCAGTAGAAGCCTGCGCCAAAGAAAAAAAAACGTACACAATGTTGCCAATTACGAAAAATATACACAAATCGTTGCCAATTACAAAAAAAATACACAAGCTTAAAAACACAAAGAAAAAAAGAAAACCCGTAACCAATTTGATGTTATTTTTGTTAGTACGTTGTTAATTGTTTACAAATAAAAGTAATAAAAGAACACAGTCATAGAAAGCATTTTTACGAAATACTTTAGCAGATTTTTTGAGAAAATAAATGTTTTTAAGGATTTTTGTGTTTAATGTGTGAAGAGAAATTTTGTAGGTAAGTAATTTAATTTATACATTGTAGACGTGCGCGCCGCCGCGGCGCGCCGCCGCCATAAGGAGTCAGCGCGCCGCCGCCGCCGCCGGTAGTTTAAAATCAAAATCAAAAATATTTATTCAGTTTACACCACAAGTGGCACTTATGAACGTCAAATATAAAAAAGAGGTAGCCCTTATGGGGCACTTTTCATGTCTCCTTATCTTTTGGGCCCTACCAGCGCTTCGAGACAAACATGTGGCAAGTGCTGAGAAGAAACGCCGGAACAAACTCAGTCACCACTTATTGCCAAGAATTATCTAACGAATAGCCAAATTTAAGTACATCAAATTTATGCGCAAACTGAACTGACCACGCATCCTTGACATCAATATAGTCTCGAACCTTGTACCCTTTGGACATAAGGGTATTTTTTATATGTATCTTAAATTTGTTTATTGGCAATTCGACAAGGTTGTGTGGTATTTTGTTAAATATGGTAATCCCCAAGAATGAATTACCTATTTTAAGCAACCTAAATGATGGAACAGCAAGTTTAAAACTCTTTGGAGACTGTTTCTCAAGTAATAGAGGAAGATGAAAACGATCCAATCTCTGAAGACAGTGAAGACGTGGTAGAGAGACAGAAGCTCGTGCCTTATTTGGAAATTTGGCAAACATACCTACAGTTAAAACTTTTACTCCAACGAGATGGCACAGTGTCATAGAAAGCACTTCTATGACACTGTGCCATCTCGTTGGAGTNTATTGTTTGTAGGTCAGACGTGAATTACTTCTTGTCCGACAATATTTAGCTCTCATTGATCGCTACTACAAAGGTATGTCGTTACTTTTGATGGCAGCTGTCATTCTAATCAAGCTATATTGGATAGACTATAATTGTTAATATTATACGACACCCAAAAAAGAACAAAAATAATTTTATTAGAATCCCATAGTATTACATTTAAAAATGTATATTTTTTTGTTAAGATATGGCAAATCAAATAAAAAAATATGCAAAATATACACCAAAAAACTTTTTGTATATTTTAAATAACTTGGGGTCATGTCGCTAGTTTGCGTCCATCTACGTATCACTCTAAAATTGTTTAAAAAAATAGGAGCAGTGATACGTACAGAATAATAAAACGCGGTTCGGTTTTGTTACTGTAATGGTAGCGTAATTCTCCATTGTTTTTAAAAAGTATGCTTTCAAAAAGTAATTTATCGTTTGGACACTAACAGGCGACATGGCAGTTTTTGTATTTTTTTTTATTTACTAAAAGCCAGTAATGTTACAAAGCAACTACTGTTTCATTATATTTTTATTAAAAAAAAGTTAAAAATATCATCTACACACAATTTCTTAAATAATGCCTATAGAACCTTAACCCTTAAGTAACACCGTGGGGTAATTTTTTACCCCAGGCGTATAAAAATTGGCATATCTTTTTTTCTAGTGAAGCTAGAGCAATGTCGTTTTGTGTATTCTCAATGCAGAGTGTGTGCTTTAAGCTCGTAGACGCGGGATGTGACAAAAATTATCCGTTTGGCTTTTACAGGTAGGTGGGGTAGAAATTTACCCCAGGGTGTTAGTTACGCATGCTTTAATTTACCATCACCTAACATGTAATTAATAGGTTTTTATGATATTTAAACAAAATGAGTCAATATTTATATGACGATCAAGTAGCACGTTGTCTCCAGAATGTAGAGAGATAATTAGAGCTTGATTAACATGATACTTTTCGAACTTCGAAGACATCCCCTCAGAACAGAGCGTTCATAAATTCGACACAGAAATATAACTACAAAATGATAATTACGTAATAATTCAGTGTGTTTGATGTGTTTTGAAAATAATATTTAGGAATAAATTAAAATAAAAAACAATTTCTCATAATTTTATAAAAAAAAATTTTTTTTTATTTTGCTTTGATAAAAAGTCCAAAAATTTACGTTTTATTTAACTTTGAGTTTAAAATTGTATAAAGCAGCTATTCGATGTCCGATTAGTGTAAGTTTTTGGTTCCCACAATAACTTTTCAAGATTTTTCTAGAAGATCATTGTAGAGACTATAGTTGCAAATGAAAAATTCTTTGTTTTTTGTTATGATTGATTTAAAATGTTTTTTACGCGAGACAGACGATTTTTTAAGGCAATCGTATAATTTAGTCCACTTGCTAATACATTTTAAATTAAAAATTGTTTTATTTTCAATATTTACTTTAAAAAATCAATTTCCGTTTGGGCTAATTTTTTACCCCAGGGTGTTCAATGTGTAACCAAAAATAAGGATGTTACTTAAGGGTTAAAATAACGAATTTGCGACATACGAAATTCTGTATTCTAGTATTATTATTTATACATCGATTATGTTAGTACACATTTTTGTCGAATAGATCGATTACCACCTTTGGGAATTAACCCACTACCTTGCGATTGCTGGACGACTGTTTTGACCGCTGAGTTACATAGAATGGGCATAAAACCAGTCGAAATTGCTTTTCAAGTGTATTAAGTAAGTCAGCATCGGAGGTTCAATTCCCATCTATTGCTTAAAATTGAGTACCGAAATTTCGGCACTGTTGCAAGCGCCATGGTTAAGGTACATGGTAGCAATCCCGTCAGTAATAATAATTATGATAGTGACACCATGAAAGTTTAAAACTATTTTTTTAGTTTCAAAAATTATAAAAAATTGCATCTCTTAAATATAAATATTATATTAAGTAAAGCCCGGTCCGTGAGCACGTAGAATTTTGTCCAATGACCCCAAGCTATCCATCCTTATCGCTCGCGCGTAATTATGTTTCTATCGCGCTCGCACACTCACTGCGGCCGCCCATCGCACAGTCGCGACAGCAATATAATTACGCGCGAGCGATAAGGATGGGTAGCTCGGGGTCATTGGACAAAATTCTAAGTGCTCACGGACCAGACTATACATGATATATCCTTACCTTGAGGGGCTCCATAGCCAGGGGCCCCGTAAGCGGGGGGCGGGGGCCCGTACTGTCCACCATAAGTTGGGGGGTCCGCCTAGAAATTACAAACATTCACAGTTAATACGAGTTTCAATACCTGCTGATAAAGTGACTGATAGGGACTTATCTGTCAGATAAATGTGTAACTAAATTAGTCAGGGGGCTAAGTACGAGTATACATCAAAACGTCATCACTAGCGAGTGCATAAAAAATTACTTACAATAAATTTATAGACCCAATATACTGAACTGTCCTATCCGTGACATTGACAGGGGGCGTCACCGTCAATACCGGATCGCTGGTTCCGATTTTTGCCATGTTGGAAACTATACAGGGTGTTAGGTAAATGGGTATATGAGCCGACACTAGCCCATGTTAACATGGTCATATAAAAGGTATGGTGAAGTCAGAAAATTGATATCTTCATTTTAACTATTCTAATTTTCATACAAATCGGATTTTGTAAAATTTATTTTGTACTAGCTGACCCGGCGAACTTCGTACCGCCTTAGCGTAGAGATTTTCTTAATATTTTTTTCCGTAAGAACCATCCTTGGACTTCCACAAACATTTAAAAAAAAGAATTATCGAAATCGGTTCAGCCGTTCACACGTGATGCCGTGACAACGCGAAACGGGTTTCATTTTTATATATATAGATGAAAATTAAAATAAATAAAATCATGATATCAAATTTCTGACTTCACCATACCATTTATATTTTTACTAGCTTTCCGCCCGCGGCTTCGCCCGCGTGGAATTTTGTCTGTCACAGAAAAACTTTATCGCGCGCGTCCCTGTTTCAAAAACCGGGATAAAAACTATCCTATGTTCTTTCCCGGGACTCAAACTATCTCTATGCCGAATTTCATCAAAATCGGTTGCGAGGTTTGAGCGGGAAAGCGTAACAGACAGACAGACAGACAGACAGACAGACAGACAGACAGAGTTACTTTCGCATTTATAATATTAGTTGGGATATGCCTATGTTAACATGGGCTAGTGTCGGCTCATATACCCATTTACCTAATACCCTGTATAGTTAAACGATGGTGGCGCCTCTCTGTCAATGAGTTTGGTGGGACAGTTCAGTTTAGGTCATCTATATGATAGATTGTAATATAAGTTGATATTGTGATGTATACTATCATTAAATAAATATATAACGCACTGACATTATTACACACTGGACTGGCTGCATTCATAATATTTATGTGCCTATTTGAGTGTCACCATTTTGGCGCTAAAGGCTATACTGTAGCCAAATACGACTATCCATGGAACTAAATTTAGTGATTTTCTTTCTCGCTTACTCTTATGGTTACTTCATACAATGTACGTCAAAATTAGTTCTCGGGACAATCGTAGTGGCGCTTTAAATTGGCACACAAAATCAGCTGTCATTTGTATGAGACAGCCTGCCCAATGTGTATTATGAGAGGTCAGTGACTATAATGACATTATTGTGACAGAGACGGCGCTATTCGAGTGAGAAACGATCGCATGCAATATCATACTAATTTAAACAAGATACAACAGTGACAAATATGGCACTTCTCAGACGGCTGAGTGACAAATATGGCACTAAACGTTAACATTCCAACATTCAACAACACAAATTCGACACAGTTTTAATCACCCATTCTATTGATTGGTTAGTGAAATACCCTATACGGCCTATACGCTGTATACTGGTATGGCTGA
Organism: Ostrinia furnacalis; assembly: GCF_004193835.3. Lineage (NCBI taxonomy): Eukaryota > Metazoa > Arthropoda > Insecta > Lepidoptera > Crambidae > Ostrinia > Ostrinia furnacalis. The sequence continues at coordinate 32,456 of NW_021131888.1, read as the reverse complement.
TACTGGGGGCGTACCATATACGGCTGCTGCGGCGCGGCGCCTTCGAAGCCTATGAACTGGACGGCGCTATGTGACTTTAGTGAGTTGAACAGAGATGGAACTACTAATGACACATTGTGTTAGGCGCTATTCAAATGAAACAATAACATGCGACACCGTACTAATTTAAAAAGAGACGTCATAATATAGTTTCTAGTATGATAGAGACCGCGCTAACCAGATAACCGAGTGACAAATATGGCACTTCCCAGACGGCTGAGTGACAAATATGGCACTTCTCAGACGGCTGAATGACAAATATGGCACTTCTCAGACGGCTGAGTGACAAATATGGCACTAAACGTTAACATTCCAACATTCAACAACACAAACTCGACACAGTTTTAATCACCCATTCTATTGGTTGGTTAGTGACATACCCTATACGGCCTATACGCTGTATACTGGTATGGTTGATACTGGGGGCGTACCATATACGGCTGCTGCGGCGCGGCTCCCTCAAAGCCTATGAACTGGACGGCCACGTCTCCGAGGGAGACGGCGCTATGTGACTTTAGTGAGTGGGACGGAGACAACATGAGAGGATGGAAGCTAGTGCGCCACGTCACCGAGGGAGACGGGGCTATGTGACTTTAGAGTGGAACAGAGTCGGCATTATAGAAATCACAGAATGTAGTGTTATTCGCTGTATGTGATAAGGATGCTATGATTTGTTATGGTTTGGGAAAGAGACGAAACTACTATAATGACATATTGTGAGAGGGACGGCGCTGTTCGAGTGAGACAATAGCATGCGACATGACACTAATTTAAACAAGAAACAGCATGGTTCAAGTGTGACATAGACCGCGCTAACCAGATAATCGAGTGACAAATATGGCACGACACAGACGGCCGAGTGACAAATATGGCACTACACGACAGTAACATACACACAATCCAATCCACAAATCGACAGCATTCTATGGGTTAGTTAGTGACATACCCTATAAGGTCTATACTGGTATGGTTGACACTGGGTGCGTACCATATACGGCTGCCGCGGCGCGGCGCCCTCGAAGCCTATGAACTGGACGGCGCTGTGTAACTTTAGTGAGTGGGACAGAGATGGAACTATACTAATGACACATTGTGTTAGAGAAGGCGCTGTTCGAATGAAACAATAGCATGCTACATCATAGTTTCAAGTGTGACAGAGACTGCACTAATCAGATAACCGAGTGATAAATATGGCACTACTCTGCCGGCCGAGTGACAAATATGGCACTACTCTGACGGCCGAGAGACAAATATGTAACTACTCTGACGGCCGAGTGACAAATATGGCACTACTCAGACGGCCGAGTGACAAAATTATGGCACTACTCAGACGGCCGAGTGACAAATATGGCACTTCTCAGACGGCCGAGTGACAAATTTGACATGCAAACACACACAACATAGTTTTCAAACCACAAATCGACACCATTCTAGACACCCATTCTATTGGTTGGTAAGTGACATACCCTATAAGGTCTATACTGGTATGGTTGATACTGGGGGCGTACCATATACGGCTGCTGCGGCGCGGCTCCCTCAAAGCCTATGAACTGGACGGCCACGTCTCCGTCGACAGTGATGTGGGTGATCCGCTGGAACGGAGTCCGGTGGAGGAACTCGCAGAAGTGGATGCCGTTTAGGGCCACCTGGAATGATAGAATAGAATAGAATAGTTTTTATTTGAAAGAAAGACATACAAGCAAGAAAGACATAGGTACATAATGAAAGAGATACAGAAATGGACAGATAGCTGCTTGTGCCCCTCTGACAAAAAGGCTCAGCATACATCAAGACCGCGCCAGGGCTTGTCTCGAAACTGATTTTCAGCGGGCCCTCTGTTGTCAGCAAGGGGGGTGCAATGTACAGGAAGAGAAGAAGAAAAACAAGGCAATCATAAAAGAGTAAACAAACAAAAAACACTATAATGGTATTTGTTCATCAGGCTTTAGGTCGTTTAGTCTGAAAAAGGTTGCGCCACTGGCGAGTAAGGTCCTGTCACTTTCTTGTATTGTGGCTAAGATAGTAAGAATGAAGTATGATACACTGAGAAAGTGGCAAGTAACATGACCTCACTCTACAGTAGCGCCAAGTAAATGTCATAGTCCTCGTACCGCTTCAGTGCTTACTACAAGCAAGTGACAGGACCTTATTCTACAGTGGCGACATTCTGGTGCTTGATTGCAAATGCGACAGTTTCTACCGCTTCAACTTTAACTAGATTACGCCAATGTTTTAGCGACAAAGAAGAGATCCATCTCTTCTATCTCCAGTTGCCGCCACTGCACACTGTAGAGTAAGGTTCTAACCTAATTACGCTACTTACTAACCTCCAATAACAGCAGCTTTCTCACGGAACAAACTTGACCTTCATTAGTTGGGCTGTTATTGGCGGTGAAGCTGTAGATCCTGGCTACACAGGAGTTGCAGCGGTGGGTCTCTTTCCTACAGGTGGGAATAGTCCTACAACTGACCTTGATAGACTGCGGCTCGCACCTAACGGGACTATTCAAACACTCCTGTGTATCCAAGATCTACAGCTTGACCGCCAAAAAAGGGCCAACCAACTACCCTACAGACTGACCTTGATAGACTGAGGCTCACACAGCAGCAGCGCCTCAAACGGCTCCCCCCTCCTGATCGGTATCCCCCCATCAGTCTCCTCGACCCCCCACTCCATCGAGGACAGGTGGTTGCGGACCACGCACATCTTTACTGTCAGCTGACGTCACTGGCGAGTGAGGTCTTGTCACTTTTGTAGCTAAGACAGTGGCACCAACCAACCAAGAGTGATAGCCAGTTCCTCTGTGATTGAGGATTCCGGGTGAAGCTCGCTTCCACCTTCGGCCTGATCATCACTTACCATCAGGTGAGATACAGGCCAAGAGCTTCCTCGTTGTGGACAAAAAAAAACTGGTAAGGGCTGTACTGGTAGGAGGAAGGTCATTTTGGAGTCACTAGGATGACGCCACCGTAGAGTAAGGTTAGCGCTCCATCACTTGCCTGTAGCTCAGACAGTGGCGCCAATAATGGTTTCTAATGTCACCAGGCACCAGTCACCAGGTCGCGCCACTGTCAAGTAGGGTCCTGTTCCTTGCTTTAGAATAAAACAGTGTTGTCAGCTGCGGGGTTGTTACTCACAAAAACGTCATCAGAAGTGTCAATATTGCCGTCTCTCTGACGCCAAGCCAGATGCCAGCATGAGTGACGGTAACAGATATACCCGAAGCTACGTACGGAGTACCCTTGCTGGTATGAACTACCCAACAGACTTGTAAAAGTGCTTTTTCAAAGCCTATTTGCAAAAATAAATGAGTTTTTATGAGTTTTTTTTACTAACCTTGATAGACTGAGGCTCACACAGCAGCAGCGCCTCAAAAGGCTCCCCCCTCCTGATCGGTATACCCCCATCGGTTTCCTCCACCCCCCACTCCATCGAAGACAGGTGGTTGCGGACCACGCACATCTTTACTGTCAGTTGACGTCACTAAGTGAGGTCCTATCATTAAGTTGCTTGTATCTAAGACAGTGCAGCCGTCTGGTGAACTGGTGAGCTCTGAGACGGTAGGAAGAAGGTCATTTTGGAGTCACTAGGATGACGCTACCGTAGAGTAAGGTAAGCGCTCTATCACTTGCTTGTAGCTCAGACAGTGGCGCCGATAATGGTTTTTAATGTCACCAGGCACCAGTCACCAGGTCGCGCCACTGTCAAGTAGGGTCCTGTTCCTTGCTTTAGAATAAAACAGTGTTGTCAGCTGCGGGGTTACTCACAAAAACGTCATCCGAAGTGTCAATATTGCCGTCTCTCTGACGCCAAGCCAGATGCCAGCATGAGTGACGGTAACAGACTACGTAGTACGTACGGAGTAGCCTCGCTGGTATGAACTACCCTATAGACTAACCTTGATAGACTGAGGCTCGCACAGCAGCAGCGCCTCAAACGGCTCTCCCCTCCTGATCGGTATTCCCCCATCGGTTTCCTCAACTCCCCACTCCATCGAGGACAAGTGGTTGCGGACCACGCACATCTCCACGAAGCGAAAGTTCAGGTGGAGAGCGATGTCGTCGCGGGGATCCGTGTTGGGTCCGCATTGGAGGTTGATGGCGAACCTGATGGGGAAGGTACCATCATCAGCATCACAAAATAACCAGAATAGATAGTAACAAATGACAATCTACATACAAAGCGCGCTCAGGCAACGCATACAGGGGAAGTTTGGCAGGGGAGCTGCCATCTGGCAATGGTATGTCCCTACATTCCTACCATTTTTGTCTTAGGCTGGTTTTAGAATCACACCGTAAGCCGTAATATATGAAGCGTCGGCGCCGAGCGATCAGCGTCACTCAGGAACGTTCTCTTAATTACATACATATTGATCTGTCAGCGCCGACGATCAGCGAGCTGTCAGCGCGATTCTAACCCGCCTTTAAGTGTAAGGCCTCGAACTTAGCGGGCAGCGGGGCGGCAGCGGCGGCGGCGCGGGAGCGGGGCGGGCAACGCAGACCCGTTCTCGAAACCAGCTGGCAGCTCGCGCGGCGCTTTAGNTAATCGAGTGACAAATATGGCACGACACAGACGGCCGAGTGACAAATATGGCACTACACGACAGTAACATACACACAATCCAATCCACAAATCGACAGCATTCTATGGGTTAGTTAGTGACATACCCTATAAGGTCTATACTGGTATGGTTGATACTGGGGGCGTACCATATACGGCTGCTGCGGCGCGGCTCCCTCAAAGCCTATGAACTGGACGGCCACGTCTCCATCGACAGTGATGTGGGTGATCCGCTGGAATGGAGTCCGGTGGAGGAACTCGCAGAAATGGATGCCGTTTAGGGCCACCTGGAATGAGATAATGGTATTTGTTCATCAGGTCAAGGTCGTTTAGTCTGAAAAAGGTTGCGCCACTGGCGAGTAAGGTCCTGTCATTTTTGTAGCTAAGACAGTGGCACCAATTGGTAGGTGCTGAAGCGGTAGGAGGAAGATCATTTTGGAGTCACTAGGATGACGCCACCGTAGAGTAAGGTAAGCGCTCCATCACTTGCCTGTAGCTCAGACAGTAGCGCCAATAATGGTTTCTAATGTCATCAGGCACCAGTCACCAGGTCGGCGCCACTGTCAAGTAGGGTCCTGTTCCTTGCTTTAGAACAAAACAGTGTTGTTAGCTGCGGGGTTACTCCCAAAAACGTCATCCAAAGTGTCAATATTGCCGTCTCTCTCACGCCAAGCCAGATGCCAGCATGAGTGTCGGCAACAGGTATATCCGAAGCTACGTACGGAGTAGACTTGCTGTTATGAACTGCCCTATGGACTGACCTTGATAGATTGAGGCTCGCATAGCAGCAGCGCCTCAAACGGCTCCCCCCTCCTTATAGGAATCCCCCCATCAGTCTCTTCGACCCCCCACTCCATCGAGGACAGGTGGTTGCGGACCACGCACATCTTTACTGTCAGTTGACGTCACTAAGTGAGGTCCTGTCATTAAGTTGCTTGTAGCTAAGACAATGGAGCCATCTGGAGAGCGCTGAAGCGGTAGGAGGAAGGTCATTTTGGAGTAACTAAATTGGCGCCACTGTAGAGTAAGGTCCTATCATTTGCCAGTGGCTAAAACAGTGGCGCCACCCTGGTGATTCATTGCAAATGTGATGGTCCTACAACTTCAGGTTTCACCAGTCAGTGTCATTGTCTCAATCACAAGTGGCAGGACGTCACTCGCCAGTGGCGCTAATTAAGAAACCCTCATTGCTGTAACAACCACCCTATGGACCACTCAACCTGCACTTGGTTTTGGTTGGGTTACACTGGAGGCTAAGCTGTAGATCCTGGCTATACAGGGAAAGTGTGGTGAGATAAGTCCCGTACCCTATGGACTAACCTTGATAGACTGAGGCTCACACAGCAGCAGCGCCTCAAACGGCTCCCCCCTCCTGATCGGTATTCCCCCATCAGTCTCCTCAACCCCCCACTCCATCGAGGACAGGTGGTTGCGGACCACGCACATCTCCACGAAGCGAAAGTTCAAGTGGAGAGCGATGTCGTCGCGGGGATCCGTGTTGGGTCCGCATTGGAGGTTGATGGCGAATCTGGTGGAGAAGGTTCATTATCTTCATCAAAGAATAATGATTAAACTGCAGAGCCCCTTCTGTCATCACCAAAGTGGTTTATTCTACACGAAAGGCACTATTAATGTAGTGTCAACAATAATTTTTTTAGGGCTTGTTTATCAATCGTCAGGGGGCGTTTAGTGTGTGAGTACGTCAAACGCATTCGATGTCGCGCAAAAAAGTGACATTAAATGTATGACCGATTGTACAGCGCTCCTAGCGGAAACTTTCAAGAACTAAAATCTTCATATATATTTTATCGCGCTCACACACGTTTGATGTATACTCACACTAAGCCCTCAGATATCTTTTATAAGTTTACCACATTGACAGTTTTAGTATGGGAAATGTGTCAAAATGACAAGTTTATTCTTCAGTTAAAAGATATCTGACGATTGAAAAGCCCTTAGGAACACCTCATCATCTTTATTTTAGAGACTTGACTGTAGGAGTCAAGATTTGACTGTGACTGTTCACCTTCAAGTTAGTATAGATCGTTTCATCCAAGAAGACGCGCCCCACCAATGTTTGGTCTCGGTCGCGCGGGGTGCGGGGAGTTTGATCCGAGCAATACGAGCGGCATTATTGTAGTGTGCGTGAGCATGGATAATTTAACGTGTACCGATGACACTCAAACATTAGCGGAAGAATGCAATGGTGGGGCGCGTCTTCGTGAATGAAACGATCTATAACCCTTTTGCTAATCAGAAGCAAATGGAGGATTTGCTTACGCTAGCAGCTAGACAGATGGGCTGGAGTGGAGAGGCCCGATGTTCGCGTATTATGTCCCTTTTGCATAATTTGTCATCAGGCTGGTAATCTTAAGGTACTGCTTACCTCTGGGCACCTGGCGGCACGTTACCCTGGACGCGGATCATGCGGCCGGGATACATGCCCCCCGGGAGCGGGTACAAGCATGGTATTACCTGGAAACAATAAAAAAAATTAACCTTAGACTCGACTCATAAAACTCATTTTATTTTTGCAAGTACACTTTAAAAAAGCACATTTAGCCTAGGCGCAGACCATCAATTTTTCGTCGGCCGATTTAGACGAGTTTAGACGGGCGGGTATAACCTCCTTATTTATTTCATTTTGGATATCGTTTTATTTTGGACCAATTACGAATTGGACCAATCGCGAATTGGACTAATCGCGAATTTGTAAATTTTTCACGATTGGACCAATTGCGAATTTGACCAATTGCGCGAAAACGATTTTAACTGGTTTCATTTAATATTATTGACATTGCAGTAACCACATAAGGACCGAACCATGACATCTACGTTATTATAACGAATTGAAAATCCTAATAATATTATACGTCGCTCGAAGGCCATTTTACTAGTATGGAAGTGATAATTCAAGTCAATTGTGTTTTCTGCGCATATAACATACAATACTTGACAATAAAAGTATATGTCACGTCCACACATTTATGATTCACCATCATGAGGGCATTTACGCCCGTATTCACAAACGATGCTTGCTTATGTTCAGCAAATCGAACGCACAGCGTTGAATAGCTCTGTGATTGGTTCGTGTGTAACCCTTGCGTCCACGCGCACTGTGAGACCTCAGAGTAACGTTTGTGAATACGGGCGTTTGTTTCTACAAGGGGTACGACCCTCTCTAATTTACCAGAGACAAATGGAGGATTTGGCATATACTCCCCAAGGGCTTATTCCACTATTCCCCGTTGACAATCCCCGTCAACGGGGAATAGTGAAGTTTTTGTTCACTGATCCCCGTTAACGCCAATTGGAGCTTATAATGTTTAAAATAAAATCCTAATATAACGGGGAATAGTGAACAAAAAGTTCACTAATCCCCGTTGACGGGGATTGTCAACGGGGAATAGTGGAATAAGCCTCCCCACGATGGCAAGACGGTTGGCTCACAGCGTTAATAAACTTGAATATTTCGACGAGTTTACACAATGAATTATTTTCCTAAGAAGGATCAATAAAGCTATAGATTATTTTCATCATCATTTCAGCCACAGGACGTCCACTGCTGAACATAGGCCTCCACTAATGATTTCCACATCGCCCGGTTGGTAGCGGCCTGCATCCAGCGGCTTCCTGTTACCTTTATGAGGTCGTCGGTCCACCTAATGGGGGCCTGCCCACACTACACAAGTACGTCTTCCGGCCCGTGGTCGCCGCTCGAGAAAAATAATTTGACACTAGTTTTTATTTTGAACCCCTTATGAAGTATGACATGGGACTATTCCCACCTCTAGTTCCCACCGCTGCAACTCCTGTGTAGCCAGGATCTACAGTAGAGATGAAACGGATATCCGGTAACTATCCGGTAGGCCGGATATCCGGCCTTAATTTACTATCCGGCCGGATACCGGATAGTAACTCACTATCCGGCCGGATACCGGATATTAAAAAACTACGACAATTTCCTATTAATAAAATGAAATACATTAATCTTTAAGGTAAACATCAATAAAATGGCTTATTATAATGACGGCTTTTATTTAAAGTCCAAAAGGTTACAAAAAGCCATATTAAGGCCTTTGAAAAAACTAATTTCTCTTTCTGGGCTATTCANTCGTACAGGTGCAGCGTGCTGACGGACATGTCGCGCGGCTCGTCGTAGGCGGCGCTGGGCGCGGCGGGCGCCAGGCCGAGCGCGCTGGCCTCCAGCGAGGAGCCCACGCCGGCGAGCCCGGCGCCGGCCCGCACTGGCCGCGCCGGGCCCGCTTCGGGCTCGTCGTCCTCGTCGCTCGTCTCGTCCATCTCCTGCGATTTAGAAATACCGCGTTAATCGCCTAGACCAGCGGTTCCCGAATGGTGGTCCGCGGAACCCTGGGGTTCATGGAAAGGCCGCAAGGGTTCCGTAAAAATTATTATCCCACGTTTCGTGACCGACGTTGTTCGCTCGCACCGACTTGTTTACGCACAAGTACCTGCCCCTCGCAGGGCGTGCGGGCGGAGTAGTACGGGGGTTCCGCTAGGAAAAGTATAATCCTAGTAGGGTTCCTTGGCAAAAAAAAATTGGGAAACCCTGGCCTAGACGGTCTAGTGGTTAGACCACCTGCTTCAGACGCAGATAGGGTTGCCAGGTCCGGCTTTTGCCGCACATGTTTGGCTTTTTACGGTCTTGGCCGGCCAAATATTGTCTCGTCCAGCCTGTCCGGCTTTTGTTAGGCTTTTAAGTGGATGCCGCGCCAGGCGAAAGTCGAGCCACAGAATAATATCAAGCGCAGGGCAACCGATGATGATAGTAGGTACTCATTCGTGAGCTAGGGTAAAAATTAAATGTCTGGCCAAGTGAAGTACAAAGTCCGGCTTTTGTGTCTTTGGACCTGGCAACCCTAGACGCAGAGGTCCCGGGTTCGATTCCCAGTAGGGGCAGATTTTTCTGTTCGGTTTGGTTGGTGGTAGGGCTTGTTCCAAGTCCGCCTGGCTAGCTACCACCAAATTACCTAAGGCTGCCACCTTAACAACAATGCTAACAGCATTGTTGTGTTCTGACAGTTAGAGGTAAGATAAAAAGTTCCTCTGTGGTTGAGGATTCCGGGTGAAGCTCGCTTCCACCTTCGGCCTGATCATCACTTACCATCAGGTGAGATACAAGCCAAGAGCTTCCCCGTTGGGGATAAAAAACAAACGTATTAAGCCCAGGCCTCCACTCCAGAACTTTGCCGCCGTATCGGCAGTTAGTTCTGCCTACTATGGGCCCTGTCACTTCAGCTTGCTAATCCGTCGGGATATGTCAGCGACTTTAGTTCGTTTACGGATCTCCTCATTTCCGATTCGATCTCGTAAAGAACCGGAAAACGCAGCGTGCGACGTCCTCCCACAAGGTGGACCGACGACCTCATAAAGGTAGCAGGAAAGCGCTGGACGCAGGCCGCTACCAACCGGGCAACATGGAAAGCTTTTGGGGGAGGCCTATGTTCAGCAATGGACGTCCTATGGCTGAGATGATGATGATGATGATGAAGCCCAGGACACACTACGGGAATATTCCCACCTCTCGTTCCCGCCGCTGCAACTCCTGTGTAGAGGATCTTTATCTGCTGGATATTATTAGGTCTTTACTTATGAATATACGTTTTTTTTTTTTGGGAATGTACAGAAAATTGATTCTCATTTATCTAAATTTTGTGGGTAAATTCTGAGCGATGAAATAAGCAGCAAGTGCCATTTACAACTACTATAATCCAACTGTTATGTGCGTTAGATGAATTCGCAATTCACATATTGGAAAACGTAATGGAATCAAATCGAGCCAAAACAAAATCATTCACTTTAACACAACCAATCGCTGCCACCACTGCAATACTCACGGGTAATTTGTAGGGTTGTCTCTGCTGCTGATAAAACGATAGCACAGCGGGAAGGGGAGTATTAGCACCAAATATACTCTGCTGGATGTAAGAGCCCAGCATAGTTTTATTCTGAAAAAAAAAAGCACATATGTATTGTAAAATGATGGCACCAGTTTATTACGGAACACAATTTTAATAAATCAGTCAAAACTATATTTAATTTTCTTCATAATTGTAATGTATCATTTTTAAAACTGATACTAGTGAAGGTTGAGTAGTTCCGAAGGATAGCAACCTCGTTCGCCTCAACTTTCACCCGGCGAAACGACAACGTATACGATTGACAACTATTCTCAGCGATCGATTCGACAATGCGCCACCTGACGAGATAAAGCGGCAAAGTGCCGGCACGAGAACGCCACGAAAAGCAGCTCCGTCTGCCGATATCGCCTGGTTTTACTCAGCGATAAATAGTACAGCAGCCAAAGTAGTAGTCTTTATTACAATGGAAATAAGGTTGTGTTTGTCGTATGCGGGCCGCCACCAACCGGCCTTTTGTTTAAATCATGTTCAGCAGTGGACAATTGGTCATCCTATGGCTAAAATGATGAAGGTTGTGTTGACTTCCTTTTGGCCACTTTGAGTGTCACGAACTATTTGACGCTGACTGTACNTCCGGCGCCGCTGCCGCGCCGCTGTTTTCGAGAACCGGTCTATTTGATTTTACGCATAAGATCCTGCCGCTCCCGCCCCGCCGCCGCTCCCGCGCCGCTGCCCGCTAAGTTCGAGGCTGAGGCCTAAAGCGTGGGGTCCTTGACTAAAAAACTGATTTAGCTGGATGTTGCAGAAAAAGTCAGGAGACTTTTGTTGCTAAAGGGGTTTGTATTTCACAGTTTTTACACGCAGTAGTTTTCAGACAGTGGTTGGAAAGGGAATGTGTAAGTAAATGGCCGTGCAAGCAACACGGACGTAACGTGTAGCGCCATCTATGGTTCTTTATATGAATTAGTTCGTTACTCTAGTTCAGTCTTTCCCAAAGTGGGCGATAACGCCCCCTTGTGGGCGCTGCAGGCTTAAAGGGCCCCCCGTTAAGGTAAGAGACCCAGAAAAAAAAATCGGGACGTTGTGTAGAGGCTTGGGAGGCGTCATCTACTAGGAGGACTCGTGGACACCGACTGAGCTCGACTCTTGACTACAAAAATGGGGGCGCTAAAAAATAATTTATTCTCAAAGTGGGCAGTAGACTAAATAAGTTTGGGAACCGCTGCTCTAGTTAGTTCGGTAAGAAAGTGAGAAGAACCATAGATGGCGCTTTACAACTGTTTATGGAGATGGCGCTAAACATGTAGGTATTGGTTTGGAACACTGGGCCTGACTGGCTGCTTCTGGACCCGACTGTCCTTTTCTAAGCCAGACTGTCCACTTCTGGCTCAGAAGCTACACTTGCGAGCAAAACTATGGAATCACTTACATGAAGTTGTTTCAACGCGAACTTGTGTACTAACGAATTTGTTAGTAACAAAAAAGTGGCACCATTTTAAAGATTAAACTTTTATCTTTAGGGGGTAAATAGGCAGCACCTCGCAAACAGTTCATACATGGCTTTTTCGTTACTTCTTCACATCAGCCGGGATATCTTTTTAAATACTGGTGTGATTTAAATGAATTTGGTATCAATTTAAAGATAAAAGTTTAATCTTTAAAATGGTGCCACTTTTTTTGTTCCTAACAAATTCGTTAGTACACAAGATCGCGTGGAAACAACTTCATGTAAGTGATTCCATACTTTTGCTCGCGAGTGTATAAGTCTAGCGTTTAACAGTCAGTTTTTAACCCATCAAACCCCAAGCGGCGATAATCAATATCTTGTATCATTAAAGTTCTAAGGTACAAATCAGCTCATTGTTAACAAAATAGAGCAATGTGTTTTGGGCAAAATTTCGTCATTTTTACGTTTGCGCACGTCTATGTTATTTCACCAGCGACGGTCGACTCACTAGTGGCATGCAAAGGGGAGCAGAGTTCAATTACTCCAGCTAAAATATGAAGGGCGGGGTCAAATTGACCCCTCCACATCCTCGCCGGGTTAATACCTTACCTCTGGGCGCCTGGCGGCACGTTACCCTGGACGCGGATCATGCGGCCGGGATACATGCCCCCCGGAAGCGGGTACAGGCATGGTATTACCTGGAAATAAAGATTAAATAAATTAACCTTGGACTCGACTCATAAAATTTTGCAAGTAGACTATTAAAAAGCACTTTTACACGTCCCAGAAACCCCTAAACTTAGCAAAGCTTGTCCTATGTGTACTAGAAAAAGAATATAAACGTAGGGTAAACCGTATAGCTATTGCCCACTTAAAGATTTCAAACACATTGAAATGAAAAATTAAAGAAAGTATTTTAAGTATCGACCATTTATGACTTTTTTCTTATAACTCAATAAACTGTTAAATAGAATATTAACAGTTTTTAGTTAAAACTTACGTAACTTAGAAAATATTGAAATAAATTTAAAATCCTCCAAAAAGTACAGTCATTGCCCATTACTTACACTAATTGCCCACATCAAAGCACAGTAATTGCCCAGTATCTTAAAACAAAATAATCAATTTTAAAATAACAAAATAGGCTTTAAATAAACAAAACAAAACATTAAACTTAAATTCTAGTAGTACAGTCTTCAACATTTCAAAATAAATTGTGTTTGGCCTTATTAACATATTATCAAATATTTCTTGAGCCAGAATCGGTAGAGACAGAATCATCTACTTCAAAACATAGATGACGCAAAAATTTGAAATTTATATGTAAATTATATATGTATTTATTTTTTTATCTTCTTTGATATCAGTTCAAGTGGTTACTCAGAATGTTCAATTAGCTGTTGGTTATTTATCCCTAAAGTTGTATCTATTTCCTTACAATTAACATTTTCACTAGTAGATTTAACGTAGGATTTTAATTTTTTGTATTTGCGTTTGAATTTTTATCAATTTTTTCAAGCCAAACCATATTTTTCAGCAATTCATCTTGTAGATAAATTGTTGGATACATCTTGTACAGCTTCGATCGCTTTTTGCAAATTTTCTATGCTATATTGAACTTTTGGAGTCTTTGGCATACTGAAAATGAAACATTAAAAGCCATTTCAATATTTATGCCTGTAAATTGCAAAACAAGTCTAGCAATGAGCAACTTAAACACTGCTACTGCATGGTGGCAACACTCTAATAATAATTGCCCTGGGCAATAACTATACATTAACATATGGCAATAACTGAAATGATGGTGGGCAATAACTAAAAATATACTGATTTACGTGCAGTGATTACCCACCCTTAAAATGACCGTTAGAAATCAAATTTCATCAGTTATTTTCATTGATAATGGAGAAAACACTTATAATTTCATCATGACTATACACCATTACTTGAATATTAAATAACTTGCAAAAAAAATTTAACCTCTAAGCAAGTAATTCCTTAGTAAAATTGTTAAAGTCTTTACCTGTTTGAGTAACATTTTCACCCGTCTTGACAAAATCCGCCTTAACTGTTTTTTTTAAGTGTTTCCTGTTATAAATTTTAAATCTACTGTACATTGATCTCGGAGCCATCTACTTAGTAAATTCAAATCTAACTAGAGTGATTCAAAGTCGGCACCTGACAATATTATTCTTAAAGCGGGCAATCACTACCAGTGGGCAATCACTCTCTGGTTTACCCTACTTATAATACCACAAAATATCTGCTATGCTATGCTCGAAGTTTCCCTATTGCTAAACTCAAATGGCAGTGGGCAGGGCACATAGCTCTTAGAGCTGATGACCGTCAGGGCAGAAAAATACTCAAATAGCGACTACGGTTCTGCAGACGTAGTATGAACGCTGAGCAGGCATCCTACTAGATGGACCGACGATCTGGGGAAGCGGACAGCGCAGGACCGATCGTTGTAGAAATCCTTGGGGGAATCCTTTGTCCAGCAGTGGGAAGACCGCCTAAATTGTGCCTTGAATATCTTATGATTACTATAGGTCAGCAGTTCCCTAATGGTTTTTTTTTATGCTAGCCAAGGCAGGTATTTGACCGCAATCGCACCTGGTGGTCGTCCGCGGAACCCTGGGGTTCCGTGGAAAGGCAGCAAGGGTTCCGTAAAAAATATTATCCCACGTTTCGTGACCTACGTTGTTCGCTCGCACCGACTTGTTTACGCACAAGGGAGGGGCAGGGCGTGCGGGCGGAGTAGTACGGGGGTTCCGCTAGGAAAAGTATAATCAATTAGGGTTCCTTAACAAAAAAAAATTGGGAAACCCTGCTATAGGTCCTAACATTTGGTGATATGTGATACAGCGCATTTTAACTGGTTTCATTTAATATTATTGACATTGCAGTAACCACATAAGGACCGAACCATGACATCTACGTTATTATAACGAATTGAGAATCCTAATAATATTATACGTCGCTCGAAGGCCATTTTACTAGTATGGAAGTGATAATTCAAAGTCAATTGTGTTTTCTGCGCATATAACATACAAAACTTGACAATAAAAGTATGATATGTCACGTCCACACATTTATGATTCACCATCATGAGGCCATTTACGCATGTATTCACAAACGATGCTTGCGTATGTTCAGCAAATCGAACGCACAGCGTTGAATAGGGTGTGTGATTGGTTCGTGTGTAACCCTGTGCGTCCACGCGCACTATGAGACCTCATAGTAACATTTGTGAACACGGGCATTTAATATCTATTGTAGGAGCACGAGCCAGGGTTGCATGATTTAAATCAAGTTGATTTAAATCATGATTTAAATCACGATTTTTATTACATGATTTTTTTAATAAAAATCATTGATTTAAATCAATGACCGAAAATGGAATTAATGAAAGGCTGGGAGTTAATATTAATCAACTGTAATGTTCGAAAACAATGTTAATATTAGGTGTTAATGTATGAAATTGTCGTTTTGTATGGAGAATCTGAAAATTTTAATTTTTTTATACAATCACATTTGCGATTTTTAATTTAACCACATAATTAATTTTTTTTGGCGGTGTTGCCTGCTCCATACATCAATTCTACGTAAATAAAAATGTATTCCGTAAAAAAACTAAAGAAATGATCGCAGAACCTAATAAAAATCAAAAAAAATCAAATTAATCAAAAAAATCGTGATTTTTTTAAAAAAATCTGATTTTTTTGATTAAAATAAAAAAATCGTGATTTTTATCCACCCTGGCACGAGCACGACCCTCTCTAATTTACCAGAGGCAAATGGAGGATTTGGTCTACACTCCCCACGCTGGCCAGACTGCTGGCTCACAGCTTAATAAACTTGCAAGGGTTTGTCCTAAGGAGGATCAATCAATAAAGCTATAGATTATTAAATCATCATCATCATTTCAGCCACAGGACGTCCACTGCTGAACAAAGGCCTCCCCCAATGATTTCCACATCTCTCGGTTAGTAGCGGCCTGCATCCAGCGCCTTCCTGTTACCTTTATGAGGTCATCGGTCCACCTAATGGGGGCCTGCCCACACTAAGTACGTCTTCCGGCCCGTGGTCGCCACTCGAGAACTTCGAGTTTAAAAAATAATTTGAAATTTTTATTTTGAACCCCTTATGAAGTATGGTCACGGGAGGGATAGTCCCGTAACTTTTCGTTCCCACCNCAAATTAAGTTTAGCATTTTATACGTAAAAGTAAGCTCTTGAAGTCAAATTTCAAATAATAAAAGAATGATGGACATAGCTATACTATGAAAGAAATTACATAGTAATGAACATTGAAGAAAAAAAAACGCTAATTTCATACCTAATACAAATTTCATACAATTTTTTGGGTAACAAATGCCTAACGTACTATATCAAGTACAAATTATTTTGACCGACCATGAACCTCATAAAATACTAAGTTTCTTTTTAAATTTTGTTTAATTTACAAAAACTATAATTTATATTTACTGATACATTTAAAAAACAAGACAAAAAACCAAAGATTACTTTGATATAAACAGATAAACTATCCTCGTGCCAGCCGGCAATCCGACCCCGTGACCATTTTGCGAAAAAATGACACTGACACTGACAGTTGACGTTACCTGTCTAACATGGCGGAATTGACCATAGAGTATTGAATGAGTATGGTCATATCATTTTTGCCATTGTAAAAAAACTACCCGGTAAATGGGGAATGAAAGATTTGTACTTGGGTAAGTACATTCGGCAGTTACTCTTGCTATGTAGTTTAAATGTCAGGTCTGAACTACTATCCTTAATATGTACTTGTACAAGTACGCGGGGACTTACGAGGTTATAACCCAGATCAACATAATATACGAGGTCCACACGTACGAAGTCGCGGGCGGCCGCTAGTTTTCTAATAATCTGTCTGACGGACAAATAATTGAAATTTTGTCATCTAGCCTATTATTGCTCATCGTCATCAACAACTTTCAGCTTATGACAGTCCACTGATTCTTGCCTAGAATGCGCGCCATTCGTATCGTCAATTTTAGACGACATTAGATGACAAATGTATGGACTTATCGTATCGTCGATAAATTACCGTGGCCTAATTCACGTATTTTGACAGTCAAGATCTCGGTAACGTTCAGAAGTCGTCCTATTGAAAAACAGTTCTAAATCCGTATTCACAAGGGTCATTTTGATAGAACGATTACGCGATAGGAACGCAACTTAGTGTTTTGTTGTCGTTAAGTTTTGTTACGTGAATAAGGCGCTGGTCCAGTAGCCTAACCTAGCTGGACTGGACGTTAGTCTCCCTCACAGAACACTGCATCATGCTATGCGTCCGTGCTATCTCCCGCGTTTTATCGCGCGAACAGAGTCAGTGTTAGTCAGTCAGTTGTATTTATGTACCCATCTATCTATCTAAACATCACATTATTGGGTCATATGGGTCATCACCATCATCATCATCATCCCAGCCAAAGGACGTCCACTGCTAAACATAGTAGACTAAGAGCTAGTGAACGCCAGACCTACTTCATTTTATAAAAGCTGAAAGTTTGTCAGCATAATTATGCTCCCAATAGGATATAATGTTGGTGAATTATGAAGTTTGGGTCTTGGTGGCTTTGGGAGCTACCCTAAAAAAACTGTTTGGCAAGGAGTTGGAACTGTCAAAACTGTCTGGCTGTTGGGGAAAATACTTCTAATTATACGTTATTCCGGGTGTTATCCCTTTTTTTCGTCGGAAAATGCTTTGCGCATATCCACTGGCCGATGGCGACGGTCAGTGAGTTATGTGGAACTCTTCCTTCCATGGGCCTACCCACTAAAACCCGATGTCTTTCGTGCCCAAATTGCCCAATGAAACAGAGCCGCAAGTAATTGTCCTAAAATTGGACATTCTTCCGCGGCTAACGATGTTCGCCCAAGGCCAACCCAGCCGGTCATGGTCAAGTAGACTGCAGTTGCTTCGTGCTTATTTGTAAAAATAAAACTATCCAAGGTTTTTAGTGTTTTACAATAATTGAAAGTTTCTAATAAACGATAATGAATTTGAAATGAAATTGTTGTTTTTAGGTTCGTTCTGTGAGGCACCTAACTAGAAATAACATTATTTTTAAAGTGTACACTGTCATTATCATCATCATTTCAGCCATAGGACGTCCACTGCTGAACATAGGCCTCCCCCAATTCTTTCCATGTTGATCGATTGGTAGCGGCCTGCGTCCAGCGCTTCCCTGCTACCTTTACGATGTCATCGGTCCACCTTGTAGGTGGACGTCTCACGCTCTGTTTTCCGGTACGCGGCCTCCATTCCAGAACCTTGCTGCCCCATCGGCCGTCAGTTCTGCGTACTGCCCTGCCCATTGCCACTTCAGCTTGCTAATCCGTCGGGCTATGTCAGCGACTTTAGTTCGTGTAGTAAGTGTACACTGTAGATAATATATTATCACATAATGGATGCATCAATTAATGGGCCAAACTCATTTCCTTGTTAAAGAAAGATAAACTAGTTTGTCACTAAATGACTCCACATTCTGTCATCATAATGCAATTTACCACCAAGTGAGTGAGCAACAACAAAATACATATCTATAAAAGTGAAAGGTCACTGATTGACTGACTCACTCATCACGAAATCTCAGAAAATACAAGGGAGTCTCAAACTTTGCATGGGGGTTCCTTTTAGAATGTAGGTTCTCCTCACTAAGAAGGGTTTTTGAAAATTCAGCCCCTAAAACGGGATCCACGCGTACGAAGTCGCAGGCGCGGCCGCTAGTATATTTTAAAAGCGAAAGGTCATTGACTGACTCACTAATCACGAAATCTAAGAAACTATAAAACCTACAAACTTGAAATTTGTCACGTAGGTTCTTTACATAGCCACATAGGGTGTAGATATCCGCTAAGAACAGATTTTACGAAACTCCACCCCTAAGGGGGTAAAACGGGGTCCACGCATACGAAGTCGCGGGCGGCAGCTAGTCACCTATAATCACGGAACAAATCTACTCATATGCCCGTATTCACACACATTACTATGAGGTCTCACAGTGCGCGTGGACGCACAGAATGACACACAAACCAATCATAGAGCTCTATTAAACGCTGTGCGTTCGATTTCCTGCTTCAATTAAGCAAGCATTGTTTGTGATACGGGCGATAGTCTTCTTACTGATTGCAGGATATATCAAGAGAAAGAATAGTCTTTTCA
Organism: Ostrinia furnacalis; assembly: GCF_004193835.3. NCBI lineage: Eukaryota > Metazoa > Arthropoda > Insecta > Lepidoptera > Crambidae > Ostrinia > Ostrinia furnacalis. The sequence continues at coordinate 13,315 of NW_021131888.1, read as the reverse complement.
AAAAAACCGTAGTAATAAATGTGACATAATAAAACTTTTATCTTTAAATCACAGATTTAAGGATTACCTTAATCTACCTTGTACTGTATAGAGTAGATAAAATAAAAAATAAATAGATAATATCTCTTCAAATAAAACAGCCTGTCTTATATGGTTGCAATAAGAACTATTATACAAAAATACACAGTCTGACATCTGGCCACCGCGCATTACAACAGTAATGTGTAAACAGATAAAAAACAATAATTTGTTTGTAAAAAAACAATAAAGGAGGTAAACTCAGTGCTTTCAAGCAAGATGGAAAGATAAAGCAGCTGTTAGAGGTAAAACCATAGGAATAACCATGGCTAGGTCTCAGTGAGTCATGGTTATAGATAAACTTATTACTGAACAACTGTCCAAAACAGATAATCATATTATCTAATATCCAAACGAAAAATATAGACATTGCATGAAATAAAGATTTGAAATGTTGTCCTGACTACAGTTCTATTCATAAATAAAATTACTTATTGCATTCATCGTTTGGCCTGCACACTGAATGATAAGAAGGTAGTTAGAGTTAATGACAGTTTAATATTAAACTATTTAATTTTATCAGTAGTCTGACTAAGATATTAGCAGCTTGGCTAAGAAATAAGCTTTTTTAAGCAAGAGTACTAACTTCTTGAATTCTAAAATTAGTTTCAAGATAAAAATAATTGCCACAGATACGCCCACAGCATACAAAAGGTTAATGGAAAAGATAAATAACTTGTGACTATAGTCTGGTCCGGGAGCACGTAGAATTTTGTCCCATGACCCCAAGCTACCCATCCTTATCCCTCGCGCGTAATTATATTGCTGTCGCGACTGTGCGATCGGCGCTCGCAGTGAGTGTGCGAGCGCGACAGCAACATAATTACGCGCGAGCGATAAGCTTGGGGTCATTGGACAAAATTCTACGTGCTCCCGGACCAGACTATACAAGATTGGAAGACAAATACACAAATTTTTTTATACATAACAAGGCAGGTTGACCACAATCGCACCTGGTGTTAAGTGGGACGCAGTCTAGGATGGTGCATATCTGCCCTGTAAGTGCCTATTCACTCTCGCCTTGAAAAGGCCTGGATTATAGTCTTCGGGAAAGAGCAGGCAGCGAATTCCAGCCACTAGCTGTTTGCATTATAAATAGACTTATTGTTCATACTCTTTAGTTTATTTCCCAAATTCAGAAAAAAAATGGATGCCCTAAATTCAGTTATAGAACTAACTCTGGGCAGGGACTCTACAACTTAAAACAGGTGTATTTTCTTCAGTAATTGATTATTTTAAATGAAGTTTAATCTATATATATAAAAGAAAGTCGTGTTAGTTACTCCACTTATAACTCAAGAACGGCTGAAACGATTTAGCTGAAAATTGTCAGGGAGGTAGTTTAGAGCCAGGAGAAGGACATAGGATACTTTTTATCCCGTTCGAAATAAAAAAAAAGTCTGCTCATTTATTGCCATTAAGGCGGAACAAAGTTCGCCGGGTCAGCTAGTTAAGTATAAAAGTTAGTTTTTAGTATAGAGAAAAAAGAGTTAAAACAAAAATCACCATATTCTTATTTTTTACAAAGAAAACAATGAAGAATTCAAATTCAATTGTAAATGAACTAAATAAATATGCAAATTCAGAATTATCATCACTCTACGAATGGTACCTCCCAATGGCACATTAACAATTTGCACAATCAATTTTAGGTCTAAAAATTGGCTCAATTAGTAAGAAACTTAACAGATATTGTCATGGTCATAGTAATAGACATTCTTGACATGTATTACTCATAGTCATCTTCTACATTGAAATTATGAAATTACAGGATAACAATTTTAATTCTTGCAATGCATTTTCGTGCTACACAATCTATGTAAGAGGAAAACTCGACCGTAGAATACGTGGTTTACCGTCTTTGCTAACGGGAAAGACCCATTAAGCCCCGCGCAATATTTTCTCTGAGCACAAAAATCGACTTTTTGTCTACACACTCAGAACAAATCAATGTTGGATTGCGACACATTTACAATGTAAATATTGTAAGCAGTCACTCCTTATTGTTCTTCACGTCCTTGAAGACGCCGAAAATANCGAAAAGTCTTTACACGCCAAGTAATAGCGTCTACAAGGCAAATATCACTATACAAATACAAGAAACTACTTACTGGATTGTAGATCGGTGCTGCCATGGTTTACAAAGTGTCCACAAGCTGGATAGCTGCTAAATAGGTGTCAAAACGTCCGCACAACGTTCCTGAAGAATTACACTTAACAATTACTGCATCAGATACGCCTAATGCAAAAACAATATAAATTCCGATTGACCGAAACCGAAAAGATCATTCGTCATACGTCATATGACAGCGGCCAAAAGAAAGACGTCATAGTTTTTTTTTAATTCGTTCAGAAATATAATTCTGACATGACGTGGTTGTGTTTTTGATCAATGAGTATGATTAGAGACGCAAAATCCAAAAATAATTTGAGTTAAACAAACCCCGTCCGTCTTCTTTTGTGAAATTTTCACAGCAGAAAGATGTTTTCGTCGGGATTGGATGGAAACAGATGGAAAGGATTGTTTTTCCACTTCACATTTTATGTTGTTGTGGCCAGAGATTTTGTTGTGGCCATTGGCCATAACAATATCAACTCATTTCCTTCATTTCTGATCATAACTAATTATTGTGTGTCAGTTGGCAGCAATGTTATTTTGACGCATTATGTACTTTTGATCCATTATGAATTTGTTCTAAGCCCAATTAATCGCAATAAAACTACATTTACACTAATTAAATTTGCGCAGCAAACTTAAAAGTGTGTTCTACGTCGTGTGTCCATCATTTTGGGATCAAAAACACGCAGTTTGCGTGTTGGAACTGAGCAAAAATGACGATTGAAGGTAACAAGGACGAGGCTGACAAGTGCTTAGAGATCGCTCAAAGTGCTTTTTCTAGTGGAAATGTTGAGAAAGCTGAGAAGTTTTTGCTGAAGGCCGAGCGTTTGTACCCTACGCCTCGCGCTAAAGAGCTTTTGACGAGGGTGAGAGCTGCCGCGGCTTCTGGAAATGTACCAAAGAGGACACCACCTAGCAGTCCAGGGCCTGAGGAGGTTCGAAGAAGGAAACCACCAGCTCACCAGCCTCCGCAGAGAGAATACACCTCGGATCAGCTCGACGCTGTGCGCAGGGTCAACACCAAGTGCAAAGACTATTATGAAATCTTGGGTAATGTAACATACACTAATTTAATCAGTTACTTCTGCTTTGTCATTCTTTATATTAAACGTTTTCTTTGTCATAGTTAAAAACCTGTTCCTAGAACAGATTCAATGACTATTTATACAAAGCAAAAAATTGAAACTTTTTTTTATCACTGAACATAATCTAATCTAATTATATTTGTGTTATTTCTATTTACATTTCAAATAGACATAAGTCTTGACATGATCTACCAGTCAGGGTTAAATCTTGCATTTCCTTTTATACATGGACCCAAAAAACAATTTAAAATGATTAAATCAGGGAAAATCCTTGAATAATTTATTCAAAACATGTTTAGCCAAAACAGTAAAACTATTTCCTTGTCCTTTGAAATAAAACAGAAAAAATATTTATTTCTTTAAAAAAAAATTGTTGTGGTCTAAGGATTGAACTCACTATCTAGGGAATCCTAGCAAATATAGAAAATCACTTAATATGTTGGTTGATAGAGGCTACAATAGCCCAATATCAAATTCATCATCATCATAATTTCAGCCACAGGACGTCCACTGCTGTAGCAGGCTGCATCCATCACTTTCCTGTCATATATCAGACTACCAACTAACTTTTGCTAGTTTGATCCTGTCTCAATAAATTCTTAATTTTCAGGGGTAACTAAAGAAGCAACGGACTCGGACATCAAGAAAGCGTACAAGAAGTTGGCGCTGCAGCTCCATCCGGACAAGAATCATGCGCCCGGAGCTGCCGAGGCTTTCAAGGTCAGTGTCAATCACTTCTTAAACTACAAGAGAATCAGTCATTTGCAAAAAGGTGACCTTATAAAAGTACACAAAGTGACAAGCGGATTTCCTGTGTCAAGCTGCTGTACTGTTATAATTATTATCCTTAAATATTTAACCTGCACCATCTAGTTCCAATCACATACACATATAACATTTGAGTCAATTTTTATCATTGTACTATTGTATAAGCACTTTTACCTGCAAAACCTGGGATAACATATTAACAGACACCAACTCTGAAAAGGGCCTACATACCTAAAAACACTGTCTCATGTCCACCCCTGCAGAAGTCTGCCATACAACTGTCTCTTTTTACCCGTAATTTGATAGATGTCACGTGACAGCCTATCACTTGTGTGCGTGAGAATGTAATAAGTGCTCCCTCCCAAAATTCTGGTCAAAATTGAATAAATGTTTTTGATTTGATATTTTAAGATTTTATTATCATTATATTTATATCTAGTACTTCCATATAAAATCTTGCAATAGTAATAAAGAAAATCTTTCTCCTCAGGCCATAGGCAACGCAGCGGCCATCCTAACAGACGCGGAAAAGCGCAAACAGTACGACGTGCGAGGCGAGGAGCCGACGCACGCGCCGCAACAGCAGCAATACTACGCGCGCGGCTTCGAGTCGGACTTGACCGCGGAGGAGCTTTTCAACATGTTCTTCGGTGCTACTGGTCAATATTACGGTATTAACGATGTTGGGCACGAGCAAAACACATTTCCATGCGCCTGACACACACTATACCCTATCTCACGCTCTACCCCCTATCTCACACTATAACTCCTATCTCACACTGACCCCTATCTCACACACTACCCCTTATCTCACACACAGGCCCCTATCTCACACACTACCCCCTATCTCACACACTGACCCCTATCTCACACACAGACCCCTATCTCACACACTAACAGCTAACTCACTCTACCGCTTATCTCAGAGTGTCAGTAACACATTCACCCTTATCTCATTGTATAGCACAGTCCTCAACCCATCCCCTTTATTGGACCCACGATTATAATCATGCTCTTTCTCTCTCACACACACTCGTGCCCTCTCGCTCTATCCTTTCCCGCTCGCAGCAGCAGTACTGCGCGCGGCTTCGAGTCGGACTTGACCGCGGAGGAGCTTTTCAACATGTTCTTCGGCGCTACTGGTCAATATTACGGTATTAACGATGTTGGGCACGAGCAAAACACCTTTCCATGAGCCTGACACACACTATGCCCTATCTCACGCTCTACCTCCTATCTCACACTATAACCCCTATCTCACACTGACCCCTATCTCACACACTACCCCTTATCTCACACACAGGCCCCTATCTCACACACTACCCCCTATCTCACACACGGACCCCTATCTCACACACTACCCCCTATCTCACACACTGACCCCTATCTCACACTAACAGCTATCTCACTCTACCGCTTATCTCAGAGTGTCAGTAACACATTCACCCTTATCTCATTGTATAGCACAGTCCTTCTCAACCCATCCCCTTTATTGGACCCACGATTATAATCATGCTCTTTCTCTCTCACACACACTCGTGCCCTCTCGCTCTATCCTTTCCCGCTCGCAGCAGCAGTACTATGCGCGCGACTTCGAGTCGGACTTGACCGCGGAGGAGCTTTTCAACATGTTCTTCGGTGCTACTGGTCAATATTACGGTATTAACGATGTTGGGCACGAGCAAAACCCCCCTATCATGCAGCGCCTATCTCCCAGCAACTTACACAAAACCCCCTATCAAAAATCCTCTTACACATAACCCCCTCTTACTTAACCTCTATCGCACAACCCCTTACACATAACCCCTTATTACACAGCCTCTCGCCCAGCCCCTTACACAAGCTTCTATCGCTCAGCTCCTTATACACAACCTCCTATAACACTACCCCTCACATAGCCCCTGACATAAAACCCCCTGTCAAAAATCCTCTTACACATAACCCCCTCTTACTTAACCTCTATCGCACAACCCCTTACACATAACCCCTTATTACACAGCCTCTCGCCCAGCCCCTTACACAAGCTTCTATCGCTCAGCTCCTTATACACAACCTCCTATAACACTACCCCTCACATAGCCCCTGACATAAAATCCCCTGTCAAAAATCCTCTTACACATAACCCCCGATTACACAGCCCCTCATATTTAGCCCCCCTGACACTCAATCCCCTATTACACAGGCCCTTATACATAACCCCCTATCAAAAAATCCCACCCATGCTCTTTCTCGCTCACACCCACACTTAACAATGAAATCCCCCACGTTTTCTAACCCATCTGTTCAACGTGAGAAGTATAGGTCCGAGAGGTCCCGGGTTCGATTCCCGGCCGGGCAGAAATTGAAATGATGAATTTTAAATTCTGTGACGGGTCTGGGTGTGACTACTTCTTCTTCTTCTCCTATATGGCTATTGTGTTTCCACGTTTGCCAATGTCACGTGAGCATAGCCATTACACGGTATAAAAAGTTATAAACCTTGGGGTTGAGTGCTATTAGGTATAGTCTAGCGTGCACACCTAAAACAGACAAACACAACGGCACAGATAAGACAACACAGTTAGTATAAACATAATAAAATCACGAAAAAACAAGAGAACAGACAACAAGGTGAGTAGAAGGAGGGAGGAAGGGAAACAAAATGATTATTGTCTGTCAGTTGGCAGCAATGTTATTTTGACGCAATATGTACTTTTGATCCATTATGAATTTGTTCTAAGCCCAATTAATCGCAATAAAACTATATTTACACTAATTAAATTTGCGCAGCAAACTTAAAAGTGTGTTCTACGTCGTGTGTCCATCATTTTGGGATCAAAAACACGCAGTTTGCGTGTTGGAACTGAGCAAAAATGACGATTGAAGGTAACAAGGACGAGGCTGACAAGTGCATAGAGATCGCTCAAAGTGCTTTTTCTAGTGGAAATGTTGAGAAAGCTGAGAAGTTTTTGCTGAAGGCCGAGCGTTTGTACCCTACGCCTCGCGCTAAAGAGCTTTTGACGAGGGTGAGAGCTGCCGCGGCTTCTGGAAATGTACCAAAGAGGACACCACCTAGCAGTCCAGGGCCCGAAGAGGTTCGGAGGAGGAAACCACCAGCTCACCAGCCTCCCCAGAGGGAATACACCTCGGATCAGCTCGACGCAGTGCGCAGGGTCAACACCAAGTGCAAAGACTATTATGAAATCTTGGGTAATGTAACTTAAACTAATTTAATCAGTACTTCTGCTTTGTCATTCTTTATATTAAACGTTTTCTTTGTCATAGTTCAAAACCTGTTCCTAGATCAGATTCAATGAATATTATCAACAAAACAAAAAGTCAATTTTTTTTTTATCTTTGAATGTAATAATCTAATCTAAAATTCATATTTGTATAATTTCTATTTAATCTTTTAGATGACTAAAGCCTTATAAAGATTTAACAGTCAAGGTTTTAAATTTTTTAACTTCCTTCAAACATGATCACAGTGAACAATTAATATAATGAATGAGTAATATCATTGAATTTATTCAAGACATGTTTATCCAAAACAAAGGCTGTCCTTTAAAAATATCTTCATGGTCTAATAATAAAAGAGTTGAACTTTCACTATCCAGGAAGTCCTAGGTTTGAATCCTAGAGCAAACAGAAATAACCTTTACCTGTTATACCTGGAAGCAGGCGTTGCAGGACCGGTCTTTGTGAAAGTCCTTGGGGAGGTCTTTGTCCAGCAGTGGACGTCATTCGGCTGCATCTATGTTAAAAGGGACAATAGCCCAAACATGTCAGTGTCATACTGCCAAATTGAATGACTAATTAGATTGTATTTTGACAATTATTCTTAATTTTCAGGAGTAACCAAAGAAGCAACGGACTCGGACATCAAGAAGGCGTACAAGAAGTTGGCGCTGCAGCTCCATCCGGACAAGAATCATGCGCCTGGAGCTGCTGAGGCCTTCAAGGTCAGTGTTAAACTAGGAGAGAGTCAAAGTTATTTGAAGAAAAAAACATTTTGAAGGTAGACAAACAATGTGACAAGCAGATTTCTATAGTAAGTGGCTGCACTATGTTATAATTATCACTAGCTTTCCGCCCGCGGCTTCGCCCGCGTGGATTTTTGTCTGTCACAGAAAAACTTTATCGCGCGCGTCCTTGTTTCAAAAACCGGGATAAAAACTATCCTATGTTCTTTCCCGGGACTCAAACTATCTCTATGCCAAATTTCATCAAAATCGGTTGCGAGGTTTAAGCGGGAAAGCGTAACAGACAGACAGACAGAGTTACTTTCGCATTTATAATATTAGTTGGGATAAATATCAAAAAGCATTATTAAAATTTATTAGTATCAAATTAATTAGCAGCAACTTAAACTTAATTTCTAATAACATAAAATACCGAATTGTCTAAGGTAGGAATCGAACCCACGACTATTGGCTTACAGGGCGACTGCTTTGACCTCTGCTCATGGCTATATAGATATTAAGTAAGCCTGTCGAAACAGAGCCTACCCTTTAAAAACCAGTCGGGATCATCAGGTCGCCCTGAGTGGGGCACTTGACTTACTTAAGATCTCGCTCCAAGTCTTGCCGATCTTCTTCGCCTTGTCTGCCAATGACAGGGGCACGATTCGAGTCAAATGAGTCGCTATTTCAACACAATCTTTCCCCCCAGGCCATAGGCAACGCAGCGGCCATACTAACAGACGCAGAGAAGCGCAAACAGTACGACGTGCGAGGCGAGGAGCCGACGCACGCGCCGCAACAGCAGCAGTACTACGCGCGCGGCTTCGAGTCGGACTTGACGGCGGAGGAGCTATTCAACATGTTCTTCGGCGCTACTGGTCAATATTACGGTATTAACGATGATGGGCACGAGCAAAACACCTTTCCATGAGCCTCACACACTATGCCCTATCTCACACTATAGCCCTATCTCACATAGTACCCTTTCTCACACTCTACTCCTAACTCACACTGTACCCCCTATCACACTATAGCCCTATCTCACACTACCCCCTATCTCACACACAGACCCCTATCTCACACACTACCCCCTATCTCACACACAGACCCCTATCTCACACACTGACCCCTATCTCACACACTGACCCCTATCTCACACACTGACCCCTATCTCACACACTGACCCCTATCTCACACACTGACCCCTATCCACTATCCCCTATCTCACACTATAACCCCTCTCTCACACTGACCCCTATCTCACACTACCCCCTATCTCACACTACCCCCTATCTCACACACTGACCCCTATCTCACACAGTGACCCCTATCTCACACACTGACCCCTATCTCACACACTGACCCCTATCTCACACACTGACCCCTATCTCACACTAACAGCTATCTCACTCTACCGCTTATCTCAGAGTGTCAGTAACACATTCACCCTTATCTCATTGTATAGCACAGTCCTTCTCAACCCATCTCCTTTATTGTACCCACTATTATAATCATGCTCTTTCTCTCTCACACACACTCGTGCTCTCTCGCTCTATCCTTCCCCCGCTTGCAGCAGCAGTACTACATGCGGCTTCGAGTCGGACTTGACCGCGGAGGAGCTTTTCAACATGTTCTTCGGCGCTACTGGTCAATATTACGGTATTAACGATGATGTGCACGAGCACAGACATGTAACCCCCTGCCGCATAGCCCTTACACTCTAGCCCCTATCGCCGAGCTCCTTACACATAACCCCCTATTACACTGCCCCTCATACTTAACCCCCTATTACACAGCCCCTCATACTTAGCCCCCTATTACACAGCCCCTCATACTTAGCCCCCTATTACACAGCCCCTCATACTTAGCCCCCTATTACACTGCCCCTCATACTTAACCCCCTATTACACAGCCCCTCATACTTATTAACCACCTACTATTACAAAGCCCCTGTCGCCCAGCTGCTCACACAAAACCCTACTACTAAGCCCCTGACACTTAACCTGTAGCACAGTCCTTCTCAATCGCTCTAGGGCATTGGTTCCCTAAGTGGGGGGCGCACCCCCAATGGGGGCGCAGACTTAAAGGGGGGCGCGGGCCATCTGTAAGAAATCTGCAACCGCTGAGAGAATGGAGGGGGGGCTCTGAATTTTTGGTATGGTCGAAAGGCGGCGCGTTTCAAAAAGTTTGGGAACCAATGCTCTAGGGTAACTGGTACCCAATCTCACTTTTTAGTTTTTATAGTCGCATTCTTTCCCGCTCACACCCACACTCAACTATGGTGCCTTCCCAGGTTTTCTAACCCGTCTGTACAACGTGAGAAGTATAAGCCAAATCCGTTTTCTAACCCGTCTGTATAACGTGAGAAGTATAAGCCAAATCCGTTTTCTAACCCGTCTGTACAACGTGAGAAGTATAAGCCAAATCCGTTTTCTAACCCGTCTGTACAACGTGAGAAGTATAAGCCAAATCCGTTTTCTAACCCGTCTGTACAACGTGAGAAGTATAAGCCAAATCCGTTTTCTAACCCGTCTGTACAACGTGAGAAGTATAAGCCAAATCCTCCACTTGTTTTTGATAAATTAGAGAGCGTCGTACTCCTGCAATGGAGACCCAATGACATCCTCCATTTGCCCCTTAGAGAGTCCAGCAGGTCATCCTGATGAGACCAGGATCTTTTGGAGACTAATGCCCGTTTTCACCATCGATCCCTAATTTTTAAGTAACCCTTATGGTAACATTTATCAAGCACTTCGTTTTCATTGGGGTCAATTAAAAATTAGGGATTGATGGTGAAAACGGGCATAAATGACGGTTATGAGACAATATCTTTGCAGCTTTCAACATGGCCAGTGTAGGCTCCATTGCCTCTAGTAAATTAAGGGTCGAGCTCCTGCAATGGAGACTGTCCTGATGATGAGACCGGCCTCTTGTGAAGACTAAATAAATAAATAAATATCCTTAGACATTTTACACTGCGCTTCTAGTCCCAAACTAAGCAAAGCTTGTACTATGGGTACTAGACAACGGATATAAACATACTTAAATACTTTTTTTTTGTAAATGCATACTTATTATACATAGAAAACACCCAGTCCAATACAAACAAATATGTTCATGCACACAAATGTTTGTACTGTGCGGGAATCGAACCCGCTACCTCCGGAATAGTAGTCCGTTTCGAACCACTACACCAAACGGCCGACGATGTGATGACAAATGATGATGATGATGAGAGAATCACCTTTACAGCTTTCCCCTGCCTCCTGCAGTAGAGACTAAATTACCTAATTATGATAGTAGTTTGACCTTTCCAACCCTTTCTAGTTAGCATAGGGACTGTAGGCTCCTTCATCTTGTGAAGTCTAGCCTCATTCCTCCATTTGCCTCTGGTAAATGAGTCGTTTCTCCTGCAGTGGAGACTAAATGACCTTCTCCATATTTTGCCCCTTAGAGAGTCCAGCAGGTCATCCTGATGAGACCAGCATCGTTTAGTGACTAAATGACGTGACCTAACTTGACTTGACTTCACTTAAGGTCCTATGTCCCCTAGATGGGGCAGAGGGCGTCCACAACAGTCCTCCATCGCGTTCGGTCTTGAGCTTCGCGTTGATCTCGCTCCAAGTCTAAATGACGTAATGATGATGAAAGAATCATCTTCGCAGCCTTCCCCGGCGGCGGCCCGACCGTCTACACGCGCCGCCGCGCCCGCGAGCCGGAACCTCGTGAGGCCCACGCCGGCATCGTCCAGCTGCTGCCAGTCTTGGTGCTGGTGCTGCTGTCGATGATGTCTGGGTTCTTCATCTCCGAGCCGGTGTTCAGCCTCACGCCAAGTTCCAAGTACCCGGTGGCGAGGGAGACGGTCAACCTCAAGGTCAGTGTGGTGTAAAAAGCAAGGAGTAACTAGAAGATTGTGTGCTTTTTCAGGGATATCTAGAGAAGTCAGCAGCGACTTTGGAAAAGAGCCAGTGAAGTGTGAAAACGCAACAAATGGTGGACGATTTTAACATGGATCCGCTTGTCATTCTTAACCTTAATATCTAACCGTATCATAATCTAACCTATCTCTTTGACGCACGTTGACCCGCTTGTCACTTGAACTCCATGTCCTGTAACCTGAAGAAACTGTGGAAGATTGTGTGAATTTTCAGAGAAAGGGAGTGGCGAATCTGGAGAAGAGGTGGTGTGAGCTATCAAAACGTAACAAACTATAGTGTTTAATAGTCTCTTACGCTAAATTGGGATGGAAACGGGTTCATTCTAACGCGCGTAAGTACAAAACAGAGAAAAACCGAGGAAGTTTTTAAATCCGTACCACTTGTCATCTGATTCTAACCTAATATAACTTAACTCCTTCGATTCGCGTCGTATCGACTCACTGATATACAGGGTGTTAGATAAATGGGTATATGAGACGACACTAGCCCATGTTAACATGGGCATATAAATGGTATGGTGAAGTCAGAAAATTGATATCTTCATTTTAATTATTTTAATTTTCATACAAATCGAATTTTATAAAATTTATTTTGTATGAAAATAGAAAAACTTTATCGCGCGCGTCCCTGTTTCAAAAACCGGGATAAAAACTATCCTATGTTCTTTCCCGGGACTCAAACTATCTCTATGCCAAATTTCATCAAAATCGGTTGCGAGTTTTAAGCGGGAAAGCGTAACAGACAGACAGACAGAGTTACTTTCGCATTTATAATATTAGTTGGGATTTACCTAACACTCTGTAGAGCAAGCGCAAAACAGGATGTCACGTCACAATTACGTATTTGATAGATTATTTATCATCAACCTGGCACCACTAGATACTAGAAAGTGTGACGTCACAAGTCTCTAGATTGTGGGCGTGCCTATCGCGTAGGTGCCTCCGTTGTACTCCGAAAAAACGTGATCTGAAGTTTCAAATATTGCCATCCTTCTCACGCAAAGCCAATAACCAGCAAGAGCGACGGTGACAGATTGACCCGATTCCCGACGGCGTTTCGGAGTTGCCCTACGTGTAATTGTGCCGTCACAAGTCTAATAAGCTTGTGTTGTGGATGTTTAAATGACAAAGGTGACTGAATTTCTTCCTCCACTACTCTGCACCAGCCCTTATGTTGTCCCGAAGTGGTGGTAGGGCAAGCTATATTTGGAACGTGTATAAGTGCCCAAAATCAAAAATCAAAATCAAAATCAAAATTATTTATTCAGGTTAGACCACAAGTGGCACTTATGAACGTCAATAGAAAATAATAAAAAAAGAAAAAGGTAGCCCTTATGGGGCACTTTACATGTCTCCTTATCTTTTGGGCCCTACCAGCGCTTCGAGA